>NC_084469.1:92988864-93329956 GCF_027409185.1 Cynocephalus volans | reverse complement strand
CCTGAGCCACACCCCTGCCCTTTCATTCCTTGGGCTGGACAAAGCTGCATCTGGGCAGGGCTGCTCCCTGGCGGGCCGTGGGAACCAGAGACGAGACCCAGTGGGGGTGGGCCGGTTGGATCGGGTTAGTGGGCCGGCCTCTGCCTTTTTGTCCCCTGTGCTGCAGGCTGCCCAGCCCTGATCCCATGTTGCAGGGCTTTACAGGCAGGAAGTGAGGGCTCAATTCAGGAGACCCTTACACAAGTGATTACAAACTTAGATGGAGAAACTGAGGCTGAGAGGGGAGAGACCTGTTGATAGTCATCTGGGAAGTTAGGCACAAAGCTGGGAGGAGGAATTGGGTTGTCAAAGGGCTGCTCTGGGGTCCTTCTGGTCCCCTGGGAGGAGAGGAGAGAATGGGCACCTTTTCTCAAAGGAAGGCAGGGGGTCCGCATCAGAAACCCCCTGAGCTGGACAATCTGATCCTGAACAGGAGCTGGGATTTAGCTTCTTACCACTTCCCCAAGGAGCTGTGCACACACCTGGGTCTCCCTGACTCCGTGGGACTTCCCTGGGGCCAGCCATTCTGGCTTTTTCAGACTTCAGTGTTCTAAGATGCTGCCAGAGGGATGTGTGCTTGTGGGCAGTGGGTGTGCACTAATGGGGCACCTTGAGCATTTTTATGCACCATCTAGCAGCGTGGAGACAGGACTCAGCTGGACAGCAAAGGTTACAGGGGAGTTGGACCATAATCCAGGAGAAACGTCCCGTAACAGAAGGTGGAGATAGATGCTAGAAGGAAAATCAAGTAGGGTGGACAGACAGGAAGACGGGGGACTGTCATAGACAGGGTGGTCAGGGGGGTTCTTTCCAAAGAGGGACCTTCCATCTGTGACTGGATTGAAGGGAGGGACCGAGCCTGCAAACATCTGAGTCGGCAGTGACAGTACGTGCAAAGGCCCTGAGGCAGGAACTAGCACGGCTGGTTTGAGAAACAGAGAAAGGTTTGGCGGTTCCTCAGTAGGTTAAACGTAGAATTACCCTATGACCAGCCGTTCCTCTCCTGGGTGTCTACCCAAAAGAAATGGAAAGAGGGACACAAGTACCTGTACATCCATGTTTATAGCAGCATTATCCACAACAGCCAAAAAGTGGAAACAGCCCAAACGTCCATCCATGGATGAGCGGATGAACACAGCGTGGTCCATCCACACAGTGGAACATCACATAGCCGTGAAAAGGAACGAGGCTCTGACACACGCTGTGGCGTGGATGAGCCACGAACACATCACGCTCAGTGACAGACGCCAGACACAAAAGGCACACAGTGTCTCATTCCATTTATATGAAATGTCCAGAACAGGCCAGTCCATAGGGACGGAAAGTGGATCAGTGGTCACTGGGGGCCAGGGCAGGGGATGGGGTCTGACTGCTGATGGGGAGGGGGCTTCTTTTTGGGGTGATGAGAATGTTCTGGAACTAAGTAGAGATGGTGGGTGCACAACACTGTGAAGGCATTAAATGACACTGAATCAATCGGTTTAACATGGTTAAAGTGGTAAATGTCAGGTGTACCATAGCAAGGAGAAGAGAGGGCAGGGGGCAGATTAGAGCCAGTGTTTATCAGTGAGAGCTGTGAGCATGACTGCTGTGGGGTGGTGTCTTTGTGCCCATGAGAAAGGGCTGGGGTGTCCCTGTGGGTGGGAAAGGGCGAGGCATGCTTGGGTGGGATGAGGACCACCAGGCTCCTCTATAACTTCTTGCTTCAGAGTCACCAGCCCCAGCCACTCAGGAGCTTCAGGGGCTTCTGCTGGGTCCTCACCCCAGCTGAGCCCTGTGCCCTCTGCTTCCCCAGCTCCTGTCCAAATATGACCCTCAGAAGGAGGCTGAGCTCCGCAGCTGGATAGAGGGACTCACAGGCCTCTCCATTGGGCCCGACTTCCAGAAGGGTCTGAAGGACGGGGTTATCTTATGCACGTAAGTGCATGCATGGACATGCATGTTGTCACCCCAGCTGTTCTGCACAAATGAGATCACACTGCATGCACTGTTTGAAGCTTGCCTGCTTTTGACTTAATGAGTCTTTGGTCTAACTTGTGCTTCTTTCTTTTTCCTGTCTTATTGCTGTGTATTTTTCTTGTCTTAATTGCTTTGTTCTTTTCTTGTCTTAATTGCTTTGTCTAGGATATCTGACAGCAAGCATCTGGAGAGCTAATAAAGTTTCTGGGGGGACTTTCCTTGTTGTGTCCTATCTAACTGTCATTCAGCCATTCCTCAGTTTTGCACATTAAAATTTTTAATGGAAATTCCCAGATTCACTCCCCAAAATCAGTGGTTCTGGATTATACTCTCAACACTGATTGTTGTCAGTCTTTGGCAGCTTGACTTGTTTGGTGGGTGAAGATTAATTCAGAAAAGGGGAAACTGAGGCCTGGGGAGAGGCAGTGAGTTTCCCAGGAAGGCATGAGTTTGGCCAAGATCAGAACCCTGATCTTGGAGGTTCCCCTACACTAATGGAGGTTCCTGTTTGGCCCCCACCCATATGACCTCTGCAGACTCATGAACAAGCTCCAGCCAGGCTCAGTTCCCAAGATCAACCGCTCCATGCAGAACTGGCACCAGGTGAGGGACTGGGGGATGGAGTAATGAGGGGGTTGGGAGACCCCCTTTGACAGATGGATAGACTGAGGTCCACTGACCGTCCTTGTCCTGCCTTCTCCCAGCTAGAAAACCTCTCCAACTTCATCAAGGCCATGGTCAGCTATGGCATGAACCCCGTGGACCTGTTTGAGGCCAACGACCTGTTTGAGAGTGGGAACATGACGCAGGTGCAGGTGTCTCTTCTTGCACTGGCTGGGAAGGTGAGGCCCAGAGAGGGGCAGCCACCTGCCCAGAGTTACACAGTGAGATGGGTACACATATATAGGTGCTCTTCATTCCCTTGTTTGCAAATATTTTTGAGTGATCACAAAGCACTGGGCACTTTGGATTCCATGGTGAACAAGACAGACACAGTCCACCCCTTTACGGGATTCAGTCTGAGGGCGGAGGCAGAGACCCACAGTCTGATGGGGGAAGCAGACTAAAATGAGCAAAACAATTTTTACACGTTATCAATGCATTACATATTGTGAGAAGTGCCTTGAAGGAAAAGAAAGAATGAAAGGGATATCTAGGATCTACTGACCCTCAGAGACTGGGAGGGTGGGTTGGAACAGTGTTTGGGGCAGAAGGAACAGCAAGGTCCTGACATGGAAACCAGCCTGGAGTGTTGTAGGAACGAGGAGGAGGTTTTGGTGTCAGGGAATTGGAGGCCAGGGAGCATCCAGGGGCAGGCATCCAGGCAAGAGATGGTGGCAGTGACCCAGGCCAGGGTGGCAGGGGTGGGGGTGTTGGGCAGGAGGAGGTGATGGAAAGCAAGGAAGAGGGGGTGAGTACACTCCCCAGAATTCTTGGCCTGAGCAACTGGAAGGCTGGCCCTGCTATTGTCTGAGGTGGGGAAGGCTGCGGACCAAAGAGTTCTGTTATGGGTGCGTTGAGTCCTGGATGCCTGAGAGAGGGACAATTGAAGCCTGGTCCCTGTGCCTCCCCCAGGGTGGCCCACCCTGGGCCTGGATCAAGGGTCCCCAGATGCCCCACCCTGATACTCCCTCCCTGTCCCATCCTGCAGGCCAAGACAAAGGGGTTACAGAGTGGTGTGGACATAGGGGTGAAATATTCAGAGAAGCAGGAGCGGAACTTCGATGACGCCACCATGAAGGCCGGCCAGTGTGTCATTGGGCTGCAGGTGGGCATCAGGCTCCCCCAACCCTGGGTCCCTGCTGAGCCCTGTGGCCCCTCGAATTCAGAGGAGGGTCTCGAGACCTGGCAGAGGCAGACTGACCTCTCCTGCCCACCCTCTGCAGATGGGCACCAACAAATGTGCCAGCCAGTCGGGCATGACCGCTTACGGCACCAGAAGGCATCTCTACGACCCCAAGAACCACATCCTGCCACCCATGGACCACTCAACCATCAGCCTCCAGATGGGCACCAACAAGTGTGCCAGCCAGGTGGGCCTTGCCCCGGCCCCCTCCCCACCTCTCTATGCCCTGCTGTCTCGTCCCTTTCCCCAAGACCACCTCCTGCTGAAAACCCCACTCTGGGGTTCCTTCCTGCCTTTCTGTCCATGCCTCAGATTTTAATCTCAACTGTTTCCACCATGCTGTGTATCTCTAGAGAAGTTACTACCCCACTCTGTGCCTCAGTCTCCCTGAAAGGATTGCCCAGAGGTTCCACCCAATCCTGATATTTTTAGATTCTCACATTTTCCACCATGTGGAACTTATCAGTGACAGTTTTGGAGCCTTCAGACCCCCAGGACACCTAAGCTCCAGCCGGAGGAGGTTCTTGGCTGGCAGGGAGAAAGCTGGACCCAGATATTCCTGGTTGCGAGTGGTCAGGGTTGAGACGGGGAGAGAGGGTCCCTAGTGATGTAGATCCACTCGGTGTGGAGTCAGAAGAGAAAGGGTGTCTGGGCAAAGCTTGGAAGGATCCATAGGAGTTTTGCACTAACAGTGAGAAAGCAGGGAGGAAGGAAATGGTGTGGAGTCCGGGGGAAGGTCCCCTCCTGGGGCTTCTGTTTCCCCCTCTTCCTTCCCACCCCGACACTCTCTCCTTCCTCTGCAGGTGGGCATGACAGCTCCCGGGACCCGGCGGCACATCTATGACACCAAGCTGGGGACCGACAAGTGTGACAACTCCTCCATGTCCCTGCAGATGGGCTACACACAGGGTGCCAACCAGAGCGGCCAGGTCTTTGGCCTGGGCCGGCAGATATATGACCCCAAGTACTGCCCACAAGGCCCAACAGCTGACGGGGCTCCATCAGGCACGGGCGACAGCCCAGGCCTGGGGGAGGCCTCGGAGTATCCTCCCTACTACCAGGAGGAGGCAGGCTACTGAGGTGCCCGTGTGTGCCATCTCCCACATCATTGCCCCGTCTCGGTTTTTGGGTTTTTCTGTGTCTTTTTTTTTTTTTTTTTTTTTACATGTTCAGTGCTGCCAGCCGAGGGTCTGTGGGTGGCTGGGTGGGATCAGGCATCTGGGCATGTTTTTCCCTATCCTGCCTTGGTTCCTTCACAGGACTGAGCCACCAGGCTGGGGGCAGGGGTGAAAGCTATCTCCAGATGCGTGTGGGTGGGGGTCCCCACCAGGGCACATCCAGGCAGCAAGTTTCTCAGCAGGCTGTGGGCCGAGCCGTGGGGAGCGGGGGAGAGACCTGGGCTGGGAGGGGAATGGGCCCCAAATGGTTTCCGGTTTCTGTCCTTTCTCTTCCCTTTTGTTTGCCGATCAGTTTGTGGTTTCTGTACACACGGAAGTTTTGGGCAGTTTTAACAAGTTTCAGGGGAGTGGGGTGGGGATGGTGTAGGGTCCCCTGGGATAGGGCCTGACCACAGTCCTAAAATATTGTAGGTGTCTGTGAGGAGCTGGATTTCCCTAGGACCCTCAGACCACCAACAGTGACCCCTCCCAGGGGTCCAGTGGGGAAACTGAGGCCCAGACAGGACAGTGGAGTTCTGAGTAGTTGAGGCAAAGCCAGACCTGGCTCCCCATACTCGCCCCCACCCCATGACATCCCCCTTCCTCGCCCTCCATAGGTTTAACAGAGCCCCCAACTCTTCCCCTTCTGGGCCTGACCAGCCGGCCCACGCTTTTCCAGCTGCCCCACTCCCCTGCGCAGTACTGCACAGGGACCCCCACCCAGGGATCCCTGGATTATGAGATAATGTGAAATACCGACTGTGGACCAAAAGCAATAAAAACCTCCGTTTTTAGGAAAAGAAGGTGACTTAAGAGAATTGAATCCAACGCGACCTTGGTGGTGGTGGTGGTGGTCGTGGGGTTTGTTTTGATCCTTTCTGGGGCCCTGTGGGATCTGGTGGGGGGCAAGGGGAGACCGTCTGCAGCAGCTTTGGGACAGGGAGTCCCAAGGACACAAGGTGAGTCTGGGGTGAACTAGTGATTTGAGGGGCCAGGACCTGGGGTGGGGGAAGCAGCCGGGCCCCCTGGCCAGCTAGAAAGGAGGTGGGAGCCTGACACCCATTCCCACCCAGCCCTCCTGGTTCCGCCCGACGCTCCAGCCTCAGGCCTGCAGGTCTGGAGCACCCTCCATGGCCAGCTCCTGTCCATCCTCCAAGCCCCGATATGGAAGCCACCTCGTTCCTCCACGGACCCCCCACTCCCCGACCCCGCACGCCTCTCGCCATTCCCAGCGCCTCCAGAGCCGTGGGTCCGCACACGCTGGTTCCGTCCTTACCACGATCTTGTGAGACACGCATTTTGCAGAGCGGGGAGCAGATCTGGAGGTTTTCCTCCAAATCGGGGTAACTAGACGCTAGTCTTAGAATGTTGGGGGCTCCTCCGCCTTCTGCCACCACCGGCCCAGTGTAGGAACCAAGGAACGTTCGTGGAATGAATGAATGACGCCTCTCGTCGAGCCCCCATTTTACGGATAGACAAGTAGAGTCCTAGAGTCTTAGAACGCATCTGGCTCTAGGGCCGGGTCCCGCCCTGGTAGACTGGGGGGGGGGGCCTCCTGCAACCCGCAGCTGCGGGATTGCAGGCGGATGTGCAACGGGGGAAGACTGCCTGCCTCCCAAGACAGCCTGGCGGGTGTGTCCCGAGGGAGAACTGGGCACTTCGCCATCCCACGGTGATACAGCAAGAGGTGCGCGGTCCCTTTAAGAAACCCGGCCCGGCTTTGATCCCGCCTCCCCCTTCGACGCGCGCAGCTCCGAAGGGGCCGACCCGTGAGTGGCGGGTACAGAAGCCAATAGCAGCTGGTGGGGGCGGGGCCGGGCGCGGCTTTCGGCACCAGGATACTGGGGGCTGTCGGCTGCAGGGACATCGCGCCCGCGGGGGGCTTCTCTTAAAGGGGCCGCGCTCACCGGACGCCGTCGGGCGGAGGGAAGGCGGCAAGAGCTGGGGGGCGCCCTCGGAATGGTGAGAGGAACCCGGAGAGGCGGGAAGGCCCGAGGTTCGAGAACGAGGGAGGCAAGTGTCCTGGGAGCTAGGGGGTCCAGACCGTGACCCACCCTTCCTTTCCTTCCCGTGGGTTTCGGGAGGCGGCTGAATCGACCGCTAATTCCCAAGGAGGAGGCTGCGCGTCTAAGTCACTTGAGAGGGCCTGTGGCAGCATACGCCTGCAGCCCCTCTTCCCCTTAGGACTCCTCCAAGCCCCCACCCCCATTTTACAAATGGAGAAACTGAGGCCGTGCCCCTGATCCTAAACCCCATTGATATAAAGGAAGGAGCCCTGGATGGAGTGGGAGCTGGGGTCCTAGTTCACCGAATGGGTGACCTTTGGCAACTTCCTGCCCCTCTGGCTGCCTCAGTTTCCCCATCTGTACAATAAAGCCAGAGCTGGACAGTCCCAATACGGGACCAGTCTCTCTGGGAGCCTGGATTCGCCCCTTCTCGGGCCTCAGTTTCCACTTCTGTAAAGTGCAGTGATAGTCTAGTACCGCCAGCCAGGCGTGTAAATTATTCAGCTCAGTCAATTTCGTTGTTATTATCGTTGGGGAACAGCGGCGGGCGTGGCTGGGGCCAGCGCCTGGAAGAGGCCCCCGGTGGGGCTGGGGTGGAGCCCGTGATGAAGCGCTGAGCCGAGGCTCCCACCCTAAGGATTCGAGGATGGTCCGTAACACCCCAGCCGTCAGCCTGCAGGGAGGGACAGCCCTGGCAGCCAATCGGATGCGAGGACGGCTTCGGGCCGGGCTCCCATTGGCTTACTCCACGGGTAGAGGAGAGTACCTCTATCAAGTGCCTACTGTTTACCTCGCTCTAAACAGAGCTTCCAGGAACCCTGCGCGGTGGGAGAGAGGAATGAGGTTCAGAGAGGGGCAGGGAGTTGCCCGCAGCTGCACAGCATGTCCTCAGCCTGACCCGTGTCCTGACCCCTCTGTCCAGTCCCACGATGGCCTTCTGGACACAGCTCATGTTGCTGCTTTGGAAGAATTTCATGTATCGTCGGAGACAGCCGGTAATGCCTGGGCGTGCAGGCCAGGGTGGGACGGGCCTGTGCCCCCAGCTGTCCCCCACTATAGCCCACCTACCCTACCCCCAGATCCAGCTCCTGGTCGAGTTGCTGTGGCCCCTCTTCCTCTTCTTCATCCTGGTGGCTGTGCGGCACTCCCACCCCCCATTAGAGCACCACGAATGTAAGCCCTCCAGGACCAGGCACTTTGGGGGGGCAATGGCTGGTAAATGGGTCGCCCTGTCCATAGAGGCTCCCAGTGAGTGGCAGGGAGCCTGGATCGGGCACCTAGTGCTGGTACTGAGAGTGAGCTCCGTCCCAAAAGGCCTGTGTTTGGTGGGGGGTGATCGGATGGTGGGGACCCAGGCAGGGCCAGTAGAGCCTCCAATGCCAGGTGTCTCCCAACAGGCCACTTTCCCAACAAGCCACTGCCATCGGCGGGTACCTTGCCCTGGCTCCAGGGCCTCATCTGCAATGTGAACAACACCTGCTTCCCGCAGCCGATGCCTGGGGAAGAGGCCGGGCTCCTAAACAACTTCAACGACTCCCTGTGAGCAAAGCACAATGGGTGCCACCAGCCAGTGGACTCGGGCTGTGGCAGTGCCCACCAGAGCCTCTGCCTCCTGCCCTCTCTCTGTCCCCAGGGTCTCCCGGCTCCTAGCTGATGCCCGCTCTGTGCTGGGGGGACCCAGTGCCCGCAGGACACTGGCTGGCCTGAGGAAGCTGATGCCCACGCTGAGAGCTGCACATAGCACAGGTGAGGAGGCTGGGGTCCCCTGGCAGGGCTGAGCTCTGAGCCTCAACTTGCCCAGCTTTGAAATGGGCACAGGGTGGGGGTGAGGTGTTTCGGGCCAAGGTTTCCCTAACCTTGTGGCTCTGCATTTCTCACCCAGCGTGGCATCAACTGAGCGAACAGCCACAGGAACAACGCTCACTAACCACTGAGTGGCTGGGGACGCTGCTGCGAGGGGTGAGGTGGTGGGGAGGTACTAGGCTGACTCTCCCTGCTGTGACACTACTACTCTCACTATTATGGGACACTATTGTTGGGAAGTCTGGGCAGTGCCCCATTCTAGACCAGCTGCCCGCCAGCCAGAGGCCTCTGATTGCAGTCACCAGGCCTTTGCCTGGGAGTGATGTTTCTTATCCTGTCTATGCCCAGACAGGTTGTGTCTGGCATGATGGTGAAGACTCTGGTCCATGAGACCTTGAACAAGTCCATACGCCTCTCAGAGCCTCATTTTCCTTTCTGTAAAATGGGGGCTATGATAGTAGGGACCACATGAGAACCTGACAGACCCCTCGTGAGTGCTCAGTCTAGGTCATTGTCATCCTGTTGCTTTCTCCCCAGGAATCCCTGGGGTCTGTGCTGGGTCAAGCCCGAGAGTCTGTGGGCAGCTTTGTGGAGGCAGCTGAGGACCTGGCCCAGGAGGTAAGAAGCCACCCATCCTCGACCCCAGCCAGGAAGTAAGAAGGGCAGACTGCCTGGATGTGGAGGCCACCGGACAGGTCCGGGCACTTCACTTTAGTAGGAAATCAGGGGCATTGGACAGAAAGAGAGGGAGAAGTTGTGCCTGGTGGGGTTCCCTGCCCTGGTTGAGGTTTGGAGGTGGCATCCTGCAGAAGGGAGACCGTAGTGCCCTCTGGCCATCCTTCATAGCTCCTGGCGCTGCCCAGCCTGGCACAGCTTCGGTCACTGCTGCAGAGACTCCGGGGGACAGGTGGCTCCCTGGAGTTAGTGTCAGAAGCCCTCTGCAGTGCCAGGGGGCCTAGCAGCCCAGGGGGCCCCTCTCTCAACTGGTACGAGGCCAGTGACCTGAGGGAGTTGCTGGGGCACGAGCCAGCGCCAGTCCTGCCAGACAGCGGTCTGAGTGAGTGACTGACCTCGGTTTCCCCATCTGGGAAGTGGGGCGGTGGGCATGAGGGTGGGGCCTCATAGCACCCCTACCCCAGACCCCGCCTGCTCTGAGCTGATGGGGGCCCTGGAAGACCACCCGCTGTCCAGCCTGCTCTGGAGGCGCCTGAAACCCCTGATCCTCGGGAAACTGCTGTTCGCACCCAACACACCTTTCACCCGGCAGGTCATGGCTCAGGTGAGAGGCACCCAGGTGAGGGCAGCCCCCAATTCCATCAGCCCAGGGTCAGGCCGGGCTGGAGGGTTTTGAAGAAGGAGTTTGTCAGACGGCAGAGGGAACAGCATGTGCAAAGGCTCAGAGGCACAGATGGGAGCAAGGTGGAGCGGCAGGGGCCTCAGGAGCGGAGAGCCAGGATTGAGTTCGTCACCTGCCTCCCTGCAGGTGAACCGGACCTTCGAGGAGCTGGCTCTGCTCAGGGATGTCCAGGAGGTCTGGGAGGTGCTGGGACCCCATATCTTCACCTTCATGAACGACAGTGTGAATGTGGCCATGCTGCAGGTGGGGCCAGGATGGAGGCTGGGCATGGGGGGGTCCCATTCCGGGCGAGGGTATGCAGGTAGGAGTTGGGATCCATGGTGGGGAGGGCAGACAGGCCACCAAGGCTGGGAAGCGGGGCCAGAGGCAGACCCCCTCCTTCACATGCCACCCCTCAGAAGCTCCTGCAAATGCACGATGAAGGGAGGAGGCGGCCAGGACCTGGAAGCCAGGACCGGGCCAAGGCCCTTCGATCTTTTCTGGACCCCAGCGAGGGCGGCTACAGCTGGCAGGAAGCCTATGCTGATGTGGAACGTCTGGTGGGTGTGCTGGGCCGTGTGATGCAGGTGAGGGACTGTCCACTTGGGTTCTCTGAGGGCGGAGGCAGGACTCAACCTGGTGATCCGAGGGGGAGGTGAGACCTCCCCTGGGGACGCAAAAGGGAGACATTCTGGGCCTTGTAGAGGTCTGAGCGGGGAGCTGGCCTGCTGTTCAGGGGTCATAAGGGGGACATGGCCCACTTTGTAGAGGTCTGACAGGGGAGCCAGTCCCGCTCTGGGGGTGGCAAGGGGGGAACCACAGCCCAGCCCCTAGGTCCAGGAAGAGGAGCCCACGGGTCTCAAGGGGCAGACAGACCCCAGCCCCTCGGACTCGGACTCGGCCCCCTCACCTCCCTCCCTAGTGCGTGTCCCTGGACAAGCTGGAAGCAGCGCCCTCGGAGGTGGCCCTGGTGTCGCGGGCCCTACAACTGCTCTCTGAGCGCCGCTTTTGGGCCGGCGTTGTGTTCCTGGGGCCCGAGGAGCCCCCGGACCCCGCAGAGCGCCCAGCCCCAGGCGTGGGGCCCGGCCACGTGCGTGTGAAGATCCGCATGGACATTGACGACGTCACGCGCACCAATAAGATCAGAGACAGGTGGGGGCGGGGCCCAGAGCATGGGGGGCGGGCCCAGGAGCACCAGCCCGTCGGAAGCCGAGATAGACGGAACTGGGCGGTACCGACGAAGGCGTGGTGGGCGGAGCCCGAGGCCCTTTCTGCCAATGGGGCCTGCGGTGGGCGGGGTCTGTGCACGTGGGGACGGGGCCAGGCGCGCGATTGAGCCCGCGGAGTGATGGGCAGGGCCCTCTCCAGCCGACCACCACGCCCCTCTCGTAGGTTTTGGGACCCGGGCCCAGCCGCGGATCCCCTGACCGACCTGCGCTACGTGTGGGGCGGCTTCGTGTACCTGCAGGACCTGCTGGAGCGTGCAGCGGTGCGCGTGCTCAGCGGCGCCGTCCCCCGCGCGGGCCTCTACCTGCAGCAGATGCCCTACCCGTGCTACGTGGACGACGCGTGAGCGCCGCGCTCCCTCCCCGCTCGCTCCCCCAGCCGCCAGGCCCTGGGTCTTAGGGTGGGGCCCTGGCTCGGTCTGGAACATTCATGCAGTCAAGGCTGCCAACCGCTGGTTCAGTTAGAGGGACCATTCCATGTGACCCGTAGCGGGAGAAGCAGAAGCAGGGGTCCCGGAGGGTCTAGGGTCTCCAGGCGCAGGTGTCCCTGTTCTGACATCTGGGACCCCGAGGCTGGATCAGGGTTCCGAGGATAAGGGAATCGCCACGGCAGGCTGAGCCTTGAGATTCCGGGGCACCAGCCGTGGTGCCAGATGGCGGGAAGGGGGGTCTGGGGGGCTGTGCAGGGCATCTGGCTCCACCCCAGCTGTCCCCCGGCCCAGGTTCCTGCGCGTGCTGAGCCGGTCGCTGCCGCTCTTCCTGACGCTGGCCTGGATCTACTCGGTGGCGCTGACGGTGAAGGCCGTGGTGCGCGAGAAGGAGACGCGCTTGCGCGACACGATGCGCGCCATGGGGCTCAGCCGCGCGGTGCTGTGGCTCGGCTGGTTCCTCAGCTGCCTCGGGCCCTTACTTCTCAGCGCCGCGCTCCTGGTGCTGGTGCTCAAGGTGGGCGCGCCTCGGCCTTCCCGGCTGCGGAATGGGCGCGCGGGAGGGTAATAGGAGGCGCCCAGCGTCGGTGCGCGCCCCCGGACACATCCAGGCGTCCGTCTCTGAGCTCCCTTCGCCTCCCACAGCTCGGAGACATCCTCCCCTACAGCCACCCGGCCGTGGTCTTCCTGTTCCTGGCGGCCTTCGCGGTGGCCACGGTGGTCCAGTGCTTCCTTCTAAGCGCCTTCTTCTCCCGTGCCAACCTGGCAGCCGCCTGCGGGGGTCTCGCTTACTTCGCGCTCTACCTGCCCTACGTGCTGTGCGTGGCCTGGCGGGACCGGCTGCCCGCGGGCGGCCGCATAGCCGCGGTGAGAGCCGGGTGGGGCCCGGCGGGGGACGTCACCAGCCATGGCAGCTCGCTGACTCGCCCGCCCCTGCCCGCAGAGCCTGCTGTCGCCCGTGGCCTTCGGCTTCGGCTGCGAGAGCCTGGCGCTGCTGGAGGAGCAGGGCCAGGGCGCGCAGTGGCACAATGTGGGCACCGGGCCCGCGGCCGACGTTTTCAACCTGGCCCAGGTCTCAGGCCTTCTGCTGCTGGACGCTGCGCTCTACGGCCTCGCCACCTGGTACCTGGAGGCCGTGTGCCCAGGTGGGCCTTAGGGGGAGGGTCTCCGGGCCCGAACGCACCCGGGCACGGAAAGCTGGGCTGAGGGCAGGGCCTCGGGGCCACGTGGCACCTGGAGGCCGGTTCCGCCGCGGAGAGGGTGGGGCTCTTTGGCACACGCGCACAGGTGGCAGCATGGGGGGCGGGGCCTGAGACAGGCAGGTGGGGTTTTCTGGCCACCTCCGTACCCTGATTCCAGGGGAATGGGCTCCAGGATAACTGAGCGCTGCCCCCGCAGGCCAGTACGGAATCCCCGAGCCGTGGAATTTTCCCTTCCGGAGGAGCTACTGGTGCGGGCCTCGGCTCCCCAAGGGTCCCGCCCCGCCCCCTGCCGCTCAGGACCCAAAGGGTGAGGCCGGGCAAGCCTTCCTCATTTGGAACGCCCCCAAACCCCCACAAAAAAACCCAGGTTCTGCAGATCCCAATCCCCTGGACCCCCCAGTTCCCCAGACCCCCCAGGTCCCGATTCCACAGACCAGTTCTGACGGTCTCCGTGGACCCCCAAGTGCTCCCACACTGAGTCTGCGCTCTCTCCGCAGTGCTGGTGGAAGAGGCGCCCCCCAGCCTGAGTCCCGGGGTCTCCATTCGCGGCCTGGAGAAGCGCTTTCCCGGCAGCCCGCAGCCAGCCTTGCGCGGGCTCAGCCTGGACTTCTACCAGGGCCACATCACCGCCTTCCTGGGCCACAATGGAGCCGGCAAGACGACCACACTGTGAGCGGCCGACCACTCCCCTTCCTTCCCTGGGGCCTCAGCTTCGCCATCTGTTCATTGCGGCATCTGGGGTCAGAAGGTTCCCATCGTAGTGAGGGGGAGACCCCAAGTGCACTTTGGGTGCACAGTAGGCAGATAAGTATTCCTTTGAGCCTCAGTTTCTCTCCTGTGAAATGGGGACATGACATCTTTTTGGGCTGGGTACACATAGGTGCCCTATAAGTGCTGTTGCCCCTTCTCTACGGAGGAGGGCTGCTCTGAGAACCCTGCACCCCCAGGTCCATCCTGAGCGGCCTCTTCCCACCCAGTGGGGGCTCTGCCTTCGTCCTGGGCCATAATGTCTGCACAAGCATGGAAGCCATCCGACCTCACCTGGGCGTCTGCCCCCAGTACAACGTGCTGTTTGACATGTGCGTCTTGGCGGGGCTGGAGTGTAGTGGCAGGAAGGGGCTGGGTGTCCTCTGGGACCCTGCCCGCTATGTTCGCCACTCTGTTTTTCACCTGCGGCCACAGGCTGACTGTGGATGAGCACATCTGGTTCTATGGGCGCTTGAAGGGTTTGAGTGCAGCGGCTGTGGGCCCAGAGCAGGACCGTCTGCTGCAGGACGTGGGGCTCCTCCCCAAGCGACATGTGCAGACCCGCCACCTCTCTGGTGAGCCCAGCCTGGGGAGGCCACCTTCACAGGACAGGGGGGCTGGGACTTTATCCCAAGGGTTGTAGGAAGCCAGGGGACAGATCTGCCAGGCACTGAGGTTCTCATTGGTAAGGAAGGGCAGCCCCTGGAGAGGTGGGCAGCCCTGCCCAAGGCTGGGCGGGTCATGCTGAGACCCCAATCCCTGTCCTCACCCAGGCGGGATGCAGCGGAAGCTGTCAGTGGCTATTGCCTTTGTGGGTGGCTCCCAGGTTGTCATTCTGGATGAGCCCACGGCTGGTGTGGACCCTGCTTCTCGCCGTGGCATTTGGGAGCTGCTGCTCAAATATCGAGAAGGTAAGAGTTGGAGGTGGCCTCAGGTTCTCTTGGAAGGAGGTGCTGGGGATGGGGTTTTGAGGGATGCAGAGGAGTTTGCTGCGTGGGGCAGGCAATTCCCAGCAGAAACCAAAGCTTAGACAAATACCTGATCGCACTTGCGGGTTGGGTCCTCATGACCAGGTCGCACACTGATCCTCTCCACCCACCACCTGGATGAGGCAGAGCTACTGGGAGACCGTGTGGCTGTGGTGGCAGGTGGCCGCTTGTGCTGCTGTGGCTCCCCACTCTTCCTGCGTCGCCACTTGGGCTCTGGCTACTACCTGACGCTGGTGAAGGGTCCCCCACCTCTGACCACCAGTGATAAGGTTAGGGCTGGCCTTCTCCTGATCCCTGACCCCCACAGCTCTCTCCAGCCCAATGGCCATGCTAATTGGCATCCCTCTGCCTGCAGGATGACACCAACTTGGAGGACAGTGTGGACACCAGGCAGGAAAGGGAGCCTGGCAGTCAGGGCAGCACAGTTGGTGAGGGATGGGGTGGAAGACCCAGAAGGAAGGGGCAGTGGGGCGGCTGGTGGCTTAATTCAGGGCTACAGGGTTTCAGAACCCCTGACCCCCAACCGTGGGCTGAGCCTAAACCATAACCCTGACCCTGAGTTGAGCTTGAACTGGGGCTCCTACCTTTAACCCAACCTGGGCTGAGCCCAGATATCCACCCACCCCTGATCTCTGACCCTGGTGCAAGATCTGCCCTTAAGTTCTTAACCCTGACCTCTGTCCAGAGGGACAGTCTCCTCATGGGTCACCCAAGCCTCTTTCCCAGGGATACAGGGCTGGGAGGGGCAGGCAGGATCTGGAGTTCCTGTATCTTCCAGGGCCTCTGAGGCATCCCCCATTCACCCAGGTACATCCCAGCTGCTGGCCCTGGTGCAGCGCTGGGTGCCTGGGGCGCAGCTGGTGGAGGAGTTGCCGCACCAAGTGGTGCTTGTGCTGCCCTACATGGGTGCCCTTGACGGCAGCTTTGCAGAGCTCTTCCGAGAGCTGGACAAGCAGCTGGGGGAGCTGAAGCTCACCGGCTACGGGATCTCGGACACCAGCCTTGAGGAGGTGTGGGAGCTGGGGGGTGGTTAGGTGGGGCCAGGGAGGGCTGCCTGGAGGGGGTAGTTTTGAAGGATGAATAGGAGTTTGTTTATTGACAGCTTGGCATTCCAGGGAGGATGCTGGCACGTGAGGAGGTTGGGAGGCACAGGAGTCCCTTGTGAGGAGGTCTGGGAGACACATGGTGTGTGGGAGGTGGGTGGCTCTGAGCCCCCAGCTCCCTCCTGTGGGTGTCCAGGCTCTGAGCCCCTGCTTTGTCTCTCCAGATCTTTCTGAAGGTGGTAGAGGACTGTGCCACAGACACAAACCTGGAAGGTGCGGCTGCAGCTCCCTGACCCCTGACCCGGACACTAGTCCAGAGTTGGACCTGACCTTGGGCCAAGTCCCGATCACTAGCCGAGTCTGGCCCAAGGCATAGTCTTGACCCCCATCCCCGATTCCTGACCTCCCACCTGTGACCCTTGATCTTGACCCTGACCCCAGGCCAAACACTAACCCCTGACTCTGACTACTGATGTCCCTGCAGATGGTAGTCGTGGGCAGCCCCTGTGCACAAGTATTGATGGCCAAGATGGGACCATGAGGTTCAAGATCCTGCCAGAGGCGTCAGCCCTGGAGGATGGGGAGCTGGGTGAGTCACCCTCCCTGCCATGGCCCCTGATGGTCCCCAACAGTGTGAGTGCTGACTCTGTCGTCCCCCGCAGCTGGGTCAACCCCAGAGACCCCAGCCCTGCAGGGCTCTGGACCAGACACCGCAGGCCGGGTGCAGGGCTGGGCACTGACGCATCAGCAGCTCCGGGCCCTGCTTCTCAAGCGCTTTCTGCTTGCCCGTCGCAGCCGCCGTGGTCTGTTCGTGCAGGTGAGGAGGGCCCAGCACCAGGGAGGGCACATGGGAGTCCCAAGGTGCCTGTTCTCCACCCTGGCCATCCACTCAGTGGCCTAATTTAACTGCTTAACTCCATGCGTATCCCCAAGCCTGAACACATTTATTGAGGGCACTGGGGAGCCATGGATGGTTCTAGAGCAGGAGCAAGGAAGGGTACAAGCAAGGTTGGTGGCTGGGTAGAGGCTGCAGCTGATGGCCTGGTTTTCCAGATCGTGCTGCCTGCCCTCTTTGTTGGCCTGGCTCTGGTGTTCAGCCTCATCGTGCCTCCGTTCGGGCACTACCCAGCTCTGCGACTCAGTCCCACCATGTATGGTGCCCAGGTGTCCTTCTTCAGGTGGGTGCACAGAAGAGGAGGCTGGTGGCGGGATGTCTAGGGACCTGTGGGCACAGCCTGATCATGACCCTCCCCCCCACACAGTGAGGACGCCCCGGGGGACCCTGAACGTGCCCGCCTGCTGGAGGCGCTGCTGGAGGAGGCAGGACTGGAGGAGCCCTACCTGCCAAACAGCTCCAACAGGTGAGGGATCACCAAGCCTGGACCTTGCCCCGCTCTGGCCTCAGTTTCCCCATCTGGGATCTGGCCATGGGCCTCCGGGGGCACCTGGAACATCCCCTGTGCCTAGCTGGAAGCCTCCAGAAGCTGGGTCCCCACAGCCCTGCACCTTGACCCTGCAGGGCTCCTGAGCAGGAGCAGCCTGCTGTACGCCAGTTCTCAGTGCCTGAGGTTCCTGAAGACATGGCCAAGGTCTTGGCCAGTGGCAACTGGACACCAGCATCTCCATCCCCCGCCTGCCAGTGCAGCCAGCCCGGTGCCCGCCGCCTGCTTCCTGACTGCCCTGCTGGGGCTGGTGGCCTTCCACCACCCCAGACAGTGACCAGCTCGGGGGAAGTGGTTCAGAACCTGACTGGGCGGAACCTGTCTGATTTCCTCGTTAAGACCTACCCGAGCCTGGTGCGCCAGGGGTGAGCCGCTGCCCCAGGACTGTTTGCCCGGCTATAGCATGGGTCCTTGGATTGTGGGTGGGTGTCTGGTCCCAAAGGAGGTGGGGGAGGGAGCGGATGCCCAGCCTGCTGCCCTCCATGCCTCATGTCTTTCTGTTACTCACCCTTGACAGTCCCAACATCTCTCCCTGTCTCTCTCTGTCTCTGCCTGTGTCTCTGTCTTTCTGTCTCTCCCACAGCCTGAAGACTAAGAAGTGGGTAAATGAGGTCAGGTGAGGAGGGGCCCAGCTTGGGGTCTCCTGCCCTGGGTTCGTTCCCACGCCCTCTGCCTGCCCACTGGGACCTCTCTCCATCCCACCCTCCCCAGCCCTCAGATGCCCTCTGCCTGCCCTCACCACCCCACAGGTATGGGGGCTTCTCGCTGGGGGGCCGAGACCCAGGCCTGCCCTCGGGACATGAGGTGGCCCAATCAGTGGAGGAGCTGCGGGCACTGCTGAGCCCCCAGCCTGGGGAGGCCCTTGACCGTGTCCTAAACAACCTCACAGTGTGGGCTCATGGCCTGGATGCTCAGGACAGCCTCAAGGTGGGAACTGGGGGTGGCAGGAAGGTGGCCAGTCAGGGCCAGGTCTGACCCCATCGCCCTGACCCTGTGACCCTGACTCCACCCCAGATCTGGTTCAACAACAAGGGCTGGCACGCCATGGTGGCCTTTGTCAACCGAGCCAACAATGCACTCCTACGTGCTCACCTGCCCCCTGGTTCTGACGGCCATGCCTACAGCATCACCACGCTCAACCACCCACTCAACCTCACCAAGGAGCAGTTGTCCGAGGCCACACTGTGAGTTCCTCTGCCCTGCGTGTCCTCCCCTGCCTCAGTCTCTGTTGTTTTGGGTGATGGGAGCTAGATTTTATGTCTGCCCCTCTCTTGTGTAAATGGGGAATAGGAACTGCCCCCCTCTGCTCACTGCACAAGGTAATGAGACATCATCAGGCTCAATGAGCTCCAGGCTCCCCCAACAGCCTCCACATTCTCATCCTACCAACCTTTATCTTACCAGAGACCTGTACAACCTCTCCTGTATAACAATTCAGCCACCCTCATCCCTAAATGGCCCACACCATCTCTCCCACCAGTGACCACCCCGGTAGACCTTTGTCCCATCAATGGCATGCTCAGCTCTGCTCTGAGCAGCCTTCATACCCTCACCCCCAGGATGGCCTCCTCAGTGGATGTCCTCGTCTCCATCTGTGTGGTCTTTGCCATGTCATTCGTCCCAGCCAGCTTCACTCTTGTCCTCATTGAGGAGCGTGTCACCCGAGCCAAGCACCTGCAGCTCGTGGGGGGCCTGTCGCCCACCCTCTACTGGCTTGGCAACTTTCTGTGGGACTTGGTACAGGGGCTGCCTGGAAGGGTGGGGGCCCAACTGCTGCTTGCTACTATCCCTTCTGGCTCCTTCTGGGTAGGCGCTTGTCCAAGATGACCTGGGTGAGGTCTTGGGGATGTGGGAGACCTCATGACCTCCTACCCAAAAAGCAGGGGGGTCAAGGGTGGGGTATAAGGGCTGAGGGTGGCAGTCCCTGCCTCTTCACACCGATAAAAATAACTACCATCTCCAATGCAGTGTAACTACTTGGTGCCAGCATGCATCGTGGTTCTCATCTTTCTGGCCTTTCAGCAAAGAGCGTATGTGGCCCCTGCCAACCTGCCTGCCCTCCTGCTGTTGCTACTACTGTATGGGTGAGACCCCCAGTCCCTCAGGGCCTATTCTTAATTCCCCCTACTCACTTACTGCTGTTGAGGGAGGTGGGACTCTGAAGCAGCTCCTGAGGAGAGGATATGGTGATTTGAGGGGACCCCAAATGCGATGTAATTCAGTGGTGTGCCAAGGTGGCCTTAAAAGCTCATCTTATCCTGATTGACATTAATAGAGGCCTAAGGCATAGAAAATGGGAAGGGAGGTCTGAATTCCTCTCCGGGCTGCTTGGTCTGAGTAGTTACCCCAGTAACTTCTATTGCCCCCTCAGCTGGTCGATCACACCGCTCATGTACCCAGCCTCCTTCTTCTTCTCCGTGCCCAGCACAGCCTATGTGGTGCTCACCTGTATCAACCTCTTTATTGGCATCAATTGTAGCATGGCCACCTTCGTGCTTGAGCTCTTCTCTGATAAGGTGGGATGTGGTGAGACCCGGGCTTGAGCTGGGTTGGGGCATCAGCTTTAGCCCCTGACCCACCTCTTTTCTTGACCTTGAGCAGAAGTTGCAGGAGGTGAGCCGGATCCTGAAACAGGTTTTCCTTATCTTCCCTCACTTCTGCCTGGGCCGGGGGCTCATTGACATGGTGCGGAATCAGGCCATGGCTGATGCCTTTGAGCGCTTGGGTGAGAATTTTTAGCTTAGTGGGGCCATGGCTACAGACAACCAGCACCCTTGAAGTGCTACCCTAGAGTCAGTTATATAGAGTGGGGAAAAACAGCCTTCAGAGAGAGAACCAGAGGCTTTAGGTGGCTCCAAGTTTGGAAGGAGTTAGAGGTACAAAAAAAACAGCCATAAAGACTAATTTTAAGGGCCAGCCCGTGGCTCACTCAGGAGAGTGTGGTGCTGAGAACACCAAGGCCCCCAGTTCAGATCCCATATAGGGATGGCTGGTTAGCTCACTGGTTGAGCGTGGAGTTGACAACACCAAGCCAAGGGTTAAGATCCCCTTACCAGTCATCTTTAAAAAAAAAAAAAGACTAATTTTATCTTGGATTACATCACAAGAGCTCTAAGGCCCTACATAATGGAAATGGTGTTACCTCTGTTTTCTATGCCGATCAGACACCTGCTGAGTGGTCTATTCAGTTACTGGTCATTTCTCTTAAAAATCCAGGGTGACCTGGATGGAGAGGGGGCTAGAAACCAAGCCCTCAGTCCCTTCTTCCTATCCTCACAGGAAGCAGGCAGTTCCAGTCACCCCTGCGCTGGGAGGTGGTCGGCAAGAACCTCTTGGCCATGATGGTACAGGGGCCCCTCTTCCTCCTCTTCACACTCCTGCTGCAGCATCGCAACCACCTTCTGCCACAGTTAGTGGAGACCAGGGGGAGGATGGCAGGGCCATGGACCTACTTTGGGCCCACTCATGTGTCTGTCCCCAGACTCAAGCTGAGACCACTGCCACCCCTCAGGGAGGAAGATGACGACGTGGCCCATGAGCGGGAGCGGGTGGTCCGAGGGGACACCCATGGGGACGTGTTGGTGCTGAGTGATTTGACCAAGGTAGGTGTGACCTGGCAGAGCGTAGGTGTGTGTGGGGGGAGTCCCACTGGCTAACCCACTGTTCTCAGGGATTTGCACCCCTCCCAGGTGTACCGTGGGCAGAGGATGCCAGCAGTTGATCGCTTGTGCCTGGGGATTCCCCCTGGTGAGGTGAGTCCAGGGTGGAGGCCCTGGTGTAGGGGCAATGAGAGGCTGCCCTACTGTGTGCCTACTGCCATTTACTGAGCACCTTCTGCATGCCCTCTGCCCTTTACTGAGTACCTACTGCCCTTTATAGAGCACCCATCACCTTTTATTGAGTACCTACTGGGTGCCAATATTTGAGCTCCTATTTTGAGCCAACGAACGCTTGTTTACTTATGGCTCACTTACATTTACTGAGCACCCACTGTGCTCACCAAAGGTGTACTGAATACCACCTTTGTGCCAATCAGCTTTTGTCAAGCACCAACAGCATTTATCAAGCCCCTATTGTATACACATCTGTATCAAGCGCTTGCTCCCAACCAATATTTATTAGGTACCTGCTTTGCACCAGTTCACATTCAAGCACCCACTATGTACATACTTATTTGTTGTGTGCCACTTACTGGCCACCTACCAGGGACCAGTCCACTCATGCAAACATGTTATGTGTTAGTGTAATTGCAGTCCTTCTTTACCAAGCAACTACTGTGTGCTAGCCAAGCTCTCCACTTTGGGCTGACTGTGCACCCAGCCTGAGTGAGTACTGGGTGTCTTTGTTCATTAGATATCCACTGAGTGCCAGGACACATTTGGAAATCTCATGCCCTGATATTTTTTGAGCACCTGTTGTGTATGACTTTTATACGCTACCTAATGTGTACTAGGATTTATTAAATACATCCTGTGTGCCCAAAGCCATTCCCTGCTAAGCGACAGCTTTAAGCCTCCCCACATACCTCACCATCTGTCCCAGGGCTTCCCCTTGCCCCCAGCCCTCCATACCAAAAGTCAGAAACCCAGCCCCACTGGGAATCAGAGGCACTGGCACAAGGGCCTGGGACCTCATTGAACACCGTTTGGGGACATTACCGCAGTGTTTCGGGCTGCTGGGCATAAACGGAGCAGGGAAAACGTCCACTTTCCGCATGGTGACCGGGGACACGCTACCCAGCTGGGGCGAGGCCGTGCTGGCAGGCCACAGGTGAGGGGGCTTTGGGTGGGGGCGGGTGAGACCTGAAGTCTTGTTCTTCCCCATCCCCCGCTGTCCAGCACATGGACTGGGCCCGCTGCCCCCCTCACCAGCGTGAGACCCCTGTGGACCAGCCTCTGAGACACCCCTGTCCCTTACCAGAGTGGTCCTGGATGGGTTGGTCTTGAATCCCCTGTGTTTGCAATATGGCCTGGGACTAGCCAGTGCTCTGAGCCCCCTGTTCCCTCCCCCAGCGTGGCTCGGGAACCGGCCTCCGCGCACCGCTGCATGGGCTACTGTCCCCAATCGGAAGCTATCTTCGAGCTCCTGACGGGCCGCGAGCACCTGGAGCTGTTCGCGCGCCTGCGTGGAGTCCCCGAGGCCCAGGTGGCCCAGGTGAGCCCACCCCACCCCCACACTCTCCCTCCCCAAGCTGCCCCACCCCCGGCTTTCCCGGTCCCGCCTCACGCTCTCTCGCTCTTGGCTCCGCCCCTATTCCCACCCAGATCCTGCTTTGGGGTGTGGCCCCGCCCGCTCTTGCCCTGATTCCACCTCTGGCTTAGGGCTTCCCACCTTTCACACCCCTGTCCAACGGTCCACTTCTCACTCATTCTGGCCACCCCTAGGTTGCAGCCCGCCCCTTTCACTTCACCTTCCACCTGCATCCTTGTCCTACCTTTTCCCTCACTCTGGCCCCGCCCATCCTTTACTCTGACCCCGCCCATCCTTTACTCTGACCCCTCCCCATGCCCACCCTGGACCCACCCACATTTCTGACTCTCCCATCCCTCACTGACCCCGCCCCCTGCTCGCTCTGCCCCCCCCACGCACTCTGGCCCCACCCTTTGCTCACTCTGGCCTCACCCCTTGCTCACTCTGGCCCCTCCCTCCATTCACTCTGGCCCTGCCCCCTGCTCACTCTGGCCCCGCCCCCTGTCTGCTCTGGCCCCTCCCTCTGCTCACTCTGGCCCTGTCCCCTGCTCACTCTGGCCCCACCCCTGCCTGCTCTGGCCCCACCCCTGCCTGCTCTGGCCCCACCCCTTGCTCACTCTGGCCCCGCCCCTGTCTGCTCTGGCCCCTCCCTCCACTCTGGACCTGTCCCCTGCTCACTCTGGCCCCACCCCTTGCTCACTCTGGCCCCACCCCTGCTCACTCTGGCCCCACCCCCGCTCATTCTGACCCCGCCCCGTTTGCTCGGCCCTGCCCATACCTCACTGGCCCCGCCCCCGCGCATTCGGCCCCGCCCCGCAGACCGCGAGCGTGGGCCTGGCGCGCCTGGGGCTCCCACGGTTCGCGGACAGGCCCGCAGGCACCTACAGCGGAGGCAACAAGCGGAAGCTGGCAACAGCCGTGGCGCTAGTCGGGGACCCTGCCGTGGTCTTTCTGGTAAGCTGGGGCAGGCTGGGGTGGGGTGGGGCCTGGCAGGAGGCGGGCCAGGCTCGTGGCATAGCCCCTCTTCCCAGGACGAGCCCACCACAGGCATGGACCCCGGTGCGCGGCGCTTCCTCTGGAACAGCCTCCTGGCCGTGGTGCGGCGGGGCCGCTCCGTGGTGCTCACGTCGCACAGGTGAGCCCGTCGCCGGAAGCCCGGGCACTGGGCAGAGAGGTGGCGCGGGCCCCAGCGAGAGGCTGCCCAGTGCACAGGGCCATACCCAATGGGGCGCTCCTGACCCTGGGGGGACGTGGCTCCCAGGCCCTAGGGTGTGAGGACACGGCGGTGCTGCCCAGCCCCGGCAACAGAGGGGCCCGTGTCCGGCGGGAAATGTCCAGAGCAGAAGGGCGGCCCACGCCCGGAGAGCGAGGGTCCTCGGGCGCCGTGGCGCAGCGCGGGGCACGGGTGGGCCAGGCCTCGCAGCAGCCCGTGTCGCTGGCCTCCCGGCAGCATGGAGGAGTGTGAGGCGCTGTGCACGCGCCTGGCCATCATGGCGAACGGACGGTTCCGCTGCCTGGGCAGCGCGCGGCACCTCAAGAGCAGGTGCGGGGACACGACTAGGCGGACGGGGCGCGGATGGGCGACGGGGTGGCCGCTGGGGTTAGCTGCGGGCAGGACAAGGGCGGGACGGGCCGATCGCGCAGCTGAAGGACGGTCGGGTGAGTGGGCGGCGCCTGCGCCTGCGGCAGCTCCAGGAACGTGGGGGGCGGGGTCAAGAGTGTGACCGGGTCTAGGGGGACGCACGGGCAGAGACACGTGGGTTAAGAGCGGGCTCCATGGGGTGGTGGCCACAGTAGGTATGCGTGGGATTGGGGTGTCCTGTAGGGCCAGGAGAGGTGAGGGGGGTCCCTGGACACAGGTGGGCAGGGCTAGGTGAGTGGGCGTGGAGGGGCGAGGACAAGCCGGGGCGGGACCAGCGAGCCGGAGAGTGGCGTGGGCGTGACCGGCAGCCCCGGACCCGTCCACTGCAGATTCGGGGCCGGCCACACGCTGACGCTGCGGGTGCCCGCTCGACGGCCAGAGCCAGCAGCGGCCTTCGTGGCGGCGGCGTTCCCGGGGGCCGAGCTGCGCGAGGCGCACGGCGGCCGCCTGCGCTTCCAGCTGCCTCCGGGAGGGCGCTGCGCTCTGGCGCGCGTCTTTGGAGAGCTGGCGGCACACGGGGCGGAGCTCGGCGTGGAGGACTTCTCCGTGAGTCAGACCACGCTGGAGGAGGTGACCGCGGCACCGGGGCGGGGCCGGGGGACAGGAGCTGCGGGCCCGGCCCGTGAGCTGACCGCCCCTCCTGTTGCCTGTGGGCCGCCCACCCGCCAGGTGTTCCTGTACTTCTCCAAGGACCAGGGGGAGGACGAGGACGAGGAGGTGGCAGGAATGGGAGTGGACCCCGCGCCGGGTCCGCAGCGCCCCAAACGCATCAGCAGGTTCCTGGATGACCCCAGCACTGCGGAGACTGTGCTCTGAGACTTCCTCCCCTGCGGGGCCGGTGGGAGCCCTGGAGGTGGCAAAGGGTGGGTAGAGAGTGCGGGAGCCGGGACTCAGGCTCCCAGAAGCGCCGCTGCCCCAAAGGAAATAAAGAGAAGGCTGCAGAGAAGCCGCGATGGTGGGAGCGTGTGCGTGTGTCCATGCGCCAGGCTGTGTGCACACGTGTCTGGATACAGCCCTTTGCACGCAGAATGTGCGCGCGCGGGTTCGCGCACAGTGTTTGTAAGGCTTAGGTGAGGACACGTGCACAGCCGTCTGCACCCCCAGCTCTAGACGCCTCTGTGGTGAGCCCGAGAGTGGGCGTGCTAGTGTGAGGCTTCAGGAGAGCCTGGTCACCCCTACCCCCGCCCCTGCGTGCCCACACGGGTCTGGTGCCTAAGGGCGGTGCCTGTGATTGCCTGGCTCGGAAATGTCCCGAGCATCTTAGAGGAGCTCTGTGTCCTGGAGCACAGAAGCTCACCCACCAGCCCGCCCGCCCTCACCCCCTGATCCGGCTCTCAGAGCCAAGAGTGGGGGGAGAAAGTCTTCGAGGGGCTGCTGGGCTGGGATTGCAGCTGGGCCGGGTTTGCAGCTGGGCCCGGGACTGGAGAGCGGGACTTGGCACAGGGGCTTGCCGCCTGCGTTCCCTGTGCCTCGGAGATCCGGCCCTCCCGCCCGGGGTCAGTGGAGGGGGGTCATTGTGGAGGATAAAGGGGTTGGGTTTTGGGATTGGGAGGAAAGAGGGCTCAGGGCGGGAGGGGGTTCGTGGAGGGTCGAGGGAGGCTGGCATCTGTACAGCCCACAGATCCGACGTGGCCGTAGGCGTGTTATCAGCGCCGCCGTGTCTGCGTCCTGCTGCCAAGCACGTCCGGTGGTCAGCGCGTGTGTCCCTGGAGGGTAGGATGGGAGGTGGGGGTGAAGCCGAGCCGCAGCCCGAGCAGGCACGGGGCTGCAGGACAGAGCAGGGTCGCCTCGCCGCCCACCTGCCCAGCCTGGGCCCTGCCGAGGTCTGCAGGGGAGGAGGCCAGGGGAGGCACAGTGGGCGGCACTGGGCGGGCGTGTGTCCGGGGTCCGAGTTGGAGGATCCGGGTCCTCCGTTTCATCGGTGAAAGTCCGTGGCCTGTGTGTCATCGTGCACGCGTGTCTGCGTACTCCTGGTCGCGCCTGGGTGTGTCCGAGTGCGGGCCGGCGCCCCTGCAGTCGCCGCTGTGTGCCCGCCGTGTCCACCACCGGCGCGGGCGCTGGACTCCCGGGGCGGGGCCCGCTGCCTCCCCTTGGCGCCCACTCTGCGGAGCGGCAGGCTGAGGCCGCGGGCGGGGGCCGGGTCTGCGTCGCTGCCTCCGGACGCCTTTTCCTGTGGGGGGAGGGCCGCCAATGAGGGCCGGGCTTGTCACGTGGGCCTGACAGCTGGGGAGGGGGTGGCCGGCGCCAATGTGGTCCTGAGGCGGCCAGCGCCGGGAGCTGCGCTGCTGAGACCCTCCAACCTGCTCGACCCCAGCCCGTGCCTCTCGGGTCACCGGGCCCCAGGCCCACCATGTTCTCCAGGAAGAAACGGGAGCTCATGAAAACCCCTTCTATATCGAAAAAGAACCGGGCGGGAAGCCCCAGCCCGCAGCCCTCGGGGGTGAGTGAGCCCTGCAGGGAGCGCAGAGCGGGCGGGGTCGTGGGACCGACACCTAGCCACAGGGGGACAGGGGCGCATCCTGTGCTCGGGGCCAGCGGGGCAGAGGCCCGGCCGCACCATGCTGGGCCGCCGGCGGGGGGCCCGCACCAGCTACAGCCCCTACCGAGCTGGACTGCAGGGGCCACAGAGGAGAGGCCGGGACCTTGGCGTTCGGCTCATGGTAGGGATCCTTCTGAGTGGCCACCATGTCCCTGCATTTCATCAAGGGCCAGGGCCCAGGCACTGGGTAGGAAGGGGGTTGGGGTGGGGAGAACGTCTGGCTTGGGACTTACAGGATGGAGGCTCAGGCAGTTTGGGGGCTCTGGGAGCCGTTGAGAAGATGGTAGGGTTGTAGGATGGCTTTTGGGTTGAAGGCTTATAGGGCAGTAGGTCCTCTAATGGGACCCATGGGGTATGGGCGACTGGGGACGTCTATGAAGCTTAGGGGTGTCTATTACACTTGGGGGAGTCCACACAGCTTGGAGGTATCTGCCTACAAGGCCTGGAGTGTCCATGAGACTCAAGGGTGTACGGGGCCCTAGGGTACAGGAATCATCAGAGATGTCCACCGGAAAGCAGTGTTTCTGCAGGAGCCTGAGGGGTGATACAAGGGCGGAAGACCCTCTCTTGGCCCTCCCAACCCCCACCAGGAAGTGGGGTGCCCCCTCCTCCGCACTCGCCGCAGGCCCCGCCCCTGGCTGTGGTTTGGGCAGGGACGGTTGTTTGTGAAAGCTCTAGGGAAGAGGATGTTGGGTAACAGGTGGAGGGGGAGCACGGTACCAAATCTCAGCCCTATGACCTCTGGCCTTTGACCCCTGTGGGATCACGCTGTAGACCCTCCAGAGCTCCACTTTGTTTCTGGAGAAACTGAGGCAGTGTCCGGGCTGGAGCACCCCCTTTACAAGCTCCGCCCATCCTCCCAGGAGCTGCCCAGGAAAGAGGGGCCTGATGCAGTATTCCCTGGACCCGGCATGGAGCCACCAGCCACATCCTTGGGTGCCAAGGCCACTGGCACACTCAAGCGGCCCACCAGCCTGAGCCGCCACGCCAGTGCGGCCGGCTTCCCGCTGTCCGGTGCTGCCTCCTGGACACTAGGCCGGGGCCACCGGAGCCCGCTGACCGCAGCCAGCCCTGCCGAGCTGCCTACCGAGGGGCCCAGCCTCGATGCCGTCGAGGACATCTCCCACCTGCTGGCTGACGTGGCCCGCTTTGCCGAGGGCCTCGAGAAACTCAAGGAGTGTGTGTTGCGTGAGGGTGAGAGCCAATGGGGACACCCGGGTCGGCATGGAAGGCAGAGCCGGGCACAGTATCCCCAGCCCTGAGGGGTCAAGGAAGGATGGAGAGAGGGACTTGGCAGGCTCAGGAGGGGATTGCGGGAGGGCTGTGTGGAAGGGGCTATGGCAGCTAAGGTTCTGAGAGATGTGTAGGAGTTTGGTGGCAACCAGGAGGGAAAGACATTGAAGCACAGGGAGTGCTGTGTGCACAGGTTCAGAAACATGGACATGGAGCGTGCAGTGGAGGGAAGGGCTGTGGGGTGCCGCTGGCATCTGAGCTGGATGATGATGACTAAGAGATGAGAACGCCAGGCAGAAGGATCCGGGACGTTATCCTGAGGGCAATGGGGAGCCATAGAAGGTGTTAGAGCAGAGGCTGGATGGAGTCGGATGTGCGTTTTGGAACAGCACGGACTGGAGGGAGGCTGAGGTCCGGGTGGAGAGAGGACAGACGAGGGAGGGCAGTGGAAGGTGCCTGGGTGCTGGCAGTGGGCAGCCTGCCGGCTGGCAGTTCCGTTTTCTCCTCCACGCGGCCGCTGACAGCCCCGCTTCCTGCCGAGTTATTTTCATCCGCTTCCTGTTTGTCCCTGGCAGCCAGGCGGGCACCTCCAGCAGGGGCGGGCACAGCACCTCGTGTGCCGCCTTCAGCCCCCACTGTGCCAGGGCCCGGCCTGGCGCTGTGACCTGCTCCCCCCAGCAGCCCGTTTTGCAGATGACAAAACCGAGGCCCCAGCGAGCTCTCCAGCCGGGGAGAGGCTGGAGCGGGGACCCGACCTCGGCCTTCGAGGCAGCCTCTGTGCCTCCGGGCGCTCATGGGGGACTCGGCAGAGGCCCAGCTTCTGCTTGCAGAGATGGGAGCTCCGGGGTTATCTGGTCCCTGGGGCGGGGGCCGGAGCAGGTTTCCTGGGGAAACTCTAATCTCGGTTCCTTTCCGATCCCTGGGCTTCCTTGGAGGCTCGGTCTGAGCGGGCTCATTCCTTAGGCATCTTGCAGGGGGTCGGGGGAAGGGCCCGGTTTGGTCCCAGTGCCACCGCAGCCCCGCTGTGAGGGCCTGGGCTGGCCGCCCTGCTCTCTAGGCCTCAGGTGTGTGTCTATAGAATGGGGCGAGGATGACCCGGCCCGCAGGGCTGCTCTAACTGTCCTGATGTCCTCGGCTGGTTGTGATTGTTGTGGGACCCCCAATGCAGTCGGCACAGGAGCACACGGACACCGGGGTCCATGCTCAGGGCTGCCTACCGCCCTGGGTTTCGGCTCCAGGCCTCAGTTTCCCCTCCTGCTTTCGACCCCTCCCACCTTGAGTGGCGCCACCTCAGGTCTAGGAATCTTGCGCTCTGACTGGGGGAGCCGAGGACCCCGGCCAGGGCGAAGGGGACACCGGGGCGGGGTCTCCTTCAGCGGGGGCGGGGTCTCCAGACCAGCCTGAGCCGGTTTGGCCGCTATCCAGACACTAGAAACCCACCTCCTCCCACACATTCATGGTCCCCGCGCCCCGACGGCCACGCCATGTGTATCTGCGGGACAGTGCACCCAGCGCTGGACGAGGTCCCAGTGCGAAGCCGCGCGGGGCCCCAAGGTGAGGGAACAGTGAGGGGCACGGGGTCCCTCAGTCCGGCCGGGAGCACGTGGCTCTCAGCCCCTTCAGAGGTGGCCGCACGTCTGCCTTGGCCGTGCCAAGCCGGGTATCGCCGGGCTTCCTAGGTGTCCCACCTGCCATCAGCCTCCCGGGTGGCGGTGTTTCAGGGACCTTGATGACCCGGACCTGGGAGACATGAGGGGCAGGGTGCTCAGAAGCAATGTCCGGGGGGGGGGGGGGGGGGGCGTGGCCCTGCCCTTCCCCAGCCGGCTTCTCTGGATTCCTGAAGCCCCTTCCCGCCCTCTTGCGGAGGCCACGGATTCAGGCTGCAAATGCGTGCTCAGGTGGGCTTGGTGGGGGGCTGCAAAAAGGGACAGGCCACCTGTTTTTAGGTTTCCTTAGCTTTTTGAGCATCCTCCATGCGGCACAGAGGGTAAGAAGGTGTCGCAGTTGTCCGCCCGCTCCCAGGTCTCACTGTCTCTGGACACTCCTCTTCTATGCAATGCTGTGGTTTTGGTAGATGGTGTGTGCTTTGCCCACACACCGCTTTATTTTCTGTTTCCTCCAATTAAGAACGTTCGAAGAGGGTATATAAAGCCACATTCCAACGGGCAGATCTGACCATTACCCTCCTTTGCTCTAACACCTTCTACGGCTCCCCATTGCCCTGAAGATAAAGTCAAGCAGGTTCCTTCTGCCTGACATTCCCACACCCCCCACAGAGCTAATGTAGCTGGAAAAGCTGTGTGATTGTTGAGAGATGACTTCCCCTCTCTGTGCCTTGGTTTTCTCATCTGCAAAATGGGGGTGATGACAGTGCCTACGTCTTGGGGTGGCTGCCAGGAGAAAGTGAGCTAATGGGGTTTGCTCAGAGCCCAGTTCCCAAGCAGGCAGGGCAGGGAGAGAGCTGGACAGGGCCTTGAGCAATCCTGAGGAATTTGGGCAGGAAGGGGCCAGGTGGGCTACGTGGAGGAAGGGTCCCAGGACCGCAGCATAAAGGACAAGTGGGAGTTCACTTTGCTGTCCTGACCAGAAGTCCAGAGAAGGACTGTGTACTACTGAGGTCTCACAGTGAGCCTCCAGCAGCTGCCCTGTCCCATCTCTGCCTTAATTTCCCCATCTGGGGACAGGAGCTCTGAGGAGGAGCTCACACTGGCTCTGCCCAGCAGACTTCCTCGAGGCCCGCCGACCACTGGCCCACGAGTGCCTGGGTGAGGCCCTCCGTATAATGCGCCAGGTCATCTCCAAGTACCCACTGCTCAACACTGTGGAGACACTCACGGCTGCAGGCACCCTCATTGCCAAGGTCAAAGGTCAGCCACTTGGTACAAGGCAACAAGGGCTCTCTGCGTGGGAGGGCTTCCTGGAGGAGAGGATGTTTGAAGTGGGTTTTGAAGGATGCATAGGAGTTTGATGGACGCAATTGCTTCCCGATGCTCCCTCTGGGCTAAGGGCTCCATCGGCTAGTTGCAGGGACAGTCACCTCCCAGAGTGGGCCAACTGCCTTGTCTTTGTCTCTGACCCCCAGCCTTCCATTACGAGTGCAACAATGAGTCAGACAAGAGGGAGTTTGAGAAGGCCCTGGAGACGATCGCGGTGTCCTTCAGCAGCACGTGAGCGTGGGAGCCTGCGGGGCGGGGGTGGGAGAAGGTGGGTGCCCGTGTGCCTCTTGGTGCTGACTCCTGGCCCTGCAGTGTGTCCGAGTTCCTCATGGGTGAAGTGGACAGCAGCACCCTCCTGGCAGTTCCTCCTGGGGATCCTAGCCAGGTGAGTAGGGGTGGGACAGGTGCAGCCTTGCATTCATGTCCTGGATGCTGCATGGGGTCAGGTCTGCAGAACATGGCGAGTCACTCTGCTTCCTCTGTGGACTTCGATGTCCCTCTCTGTCCAGGGGCACAGTGACTGTCTCCTGCGGGGTGCGAATCCAGCAGGGTCTCACCTGTGTCTCCTTCCTGTACAGTCCATGGAGAACCTATATACCCAGGGCAGTGAGGGCACCCCACCCAGCACTGAGGACAGCGATGCAGGTGAGTCTCCAGGGGCAGCCTGTGAATGGTGGGTGCGTGGCGGAGGCTGGGGCGGAGCTGGGTGGCGAGGCCGAATGCTGGGTGGGTGGTGGAGGGCTGGGGCTGAGCATGCACCCCACAGGCTGCCCGCCCCCCGAGGAGGTGGACAAGCTGCTGCAGCGCTGCGAGGGCGGAGTTGATGCTGCACTGCAGTACGCCAAGAACATGGCCAAGTACATGAAGGACCTCATTGGCTACCTGGAGAAGCGGACCACACTGGGTGAGGGCTGGGATCCCAGCAGGTGGGATCTGGCGGCTGGGGGTCTGTGTGGGTGGGGAAGGCCTTGCCCCCACACCTCACAGCCCTCCCGGCTTGCAGAGATGGAGTTTGCCAAAGGCCTGCAGAAGATCGTCCACAACTGCAGACAGAGCGTCATGCAGGAGGTGGGGGCCGGGCAGGCATGTGTGGGGGGTCCCTCGGCCTGGGTGTGGGTCTCAGCCCCTGCGGGAGTGGCCCAAGGGCAGGGGCTGCCCCTCTATACCATGGGCGCTAACAGTGGCTGCAGGGACTGAAGGAGGTGCTGGGCTCGGGCTGCTGGGGCCGCCCCCTATCCCGATGCCTCTCCACCGTGGTGACCACCTGCCCTGCCCCAACAGCCACACATGGCCCTCCTGTCGATCTACTCGCTGGCCCTGGAACAGGACCTGGAGTTTGGCCACAGCATGGTACAGGCAGTGGGCACACTGCAGACCCAGACCTTTATGCAGGTGGGCAGTGCCCGGGAGAGTGGGCTGGGCAGGGGTGTCGCTGGGGTCCCCACTCACAGCCTGTCTCGCCCCAGCCCCTAACCCTGCGGAGGCTTGAGCATGAGAAGCGCAGGAAGGAGATCAAGGAATCCTGGCACCGCGCGCAGAGGAAGCTGGTAGGGCCGGTGGGTGGGGTGGGCAGGGGTGGGACAGCTGGCCTCGGCGCAGGCACTGCAGCCTCCTGCGCATTCGTGGGTCTGGGGGGCCTCGCTCAAACATGCACCAGCCCCACCGCCCCCAGCTGTGCAAGGGAGCACCCAGGCCTCCACCAGTACATGTCAGAAAAGCGGGGGAATGGTGTCTCCTGTGCTTGCAAGGAGCGGGTCCCCGGGTTGGCGGGAGGCTGAGGCTCGGTCTGTTAGGCCTGGTGCATGCTCCAAGTTCCTCCCCATCATTCTTTTCTTGCCTCTCTTTCGGGTTGTTTAAAAGGCACTAGTGTCTTTTTGTTTGCCGTTTAGCTATGTTAGCAGAGTCTTTGATGACAAGCCCTCTCCTGTCTCCCTCCGTCCAGCGTATACTGACAAATACCACCAAATACAACACGTCTCCCCACTTTTGTACGCTTTATGACAGCTCACTGAATGCCCTGTTCTGCTCCTGGCTTTTAACACTCATCTCCGTGTGGACAGGCTTACCTCATATCAGTCCACATTGAAGCCACCTCGTTTTTTTTTTTTTTTTGACTACACAACGCTCAGCTGTAGCAGCTGTGTAGCTTATGTCCCTAAATCTGTATGGATGATCATTGCTGAGCTGTTGCTGTTACAAATACCATTGCTATGACGAGCTTGTGCCCCATCTCGAGAACTTGTGAGGGTTTATCTGGGATCAGTACCCAAAAGGGAATGGCTGAGTCAAGGGGTGTGAGTGTAGGAACCGTCCTCCCACGCCACAGCTGTGCTCTTCCTCTTCTGTGAACTCTCCTTTGTTCACTTTGGATTGAACAGTGGCTTATTATTGATTTGTCAGAGCTCTTTACATATAAGAGAATCTAGCTTTCAATGATGTAAATTACAGGTCCCCCCTCCCAGTTTATTGTTTGAATTTTGATTTTACCTATAACCTGCTTTGCCAGGTAGAAACCCCGTGATTGTTAGTAGCAGTCTTTTATAGTTTCTGAGTTTTGTGTCATACATTGAAAGGCCTTCGCCACACTGGGGTTATTTTAAAAAATTCTCCCATGGTCTCTCCTAGTATTTGTATTGGTTCTTTAAGTCACTGACGACGTATGCAGTGAGGTGTGCCCCCGCCCCCACGAAGGCCTACTGATTTTTTTTTTTTTTTTTTAAAAAGATGACCGGTAAGGGGATCTTAACCCTTGACTTGGTGTTGTCAGCACCACGCTCACCCAGTGAGCAACCGGCCATCCCTATATAGGGTCCGAACCCGTGACCTTGGTGTTATCAGCACCACACTCTCCCGAGTGAGCCACGGGCCGGCCCAGGCCTACTGATTTTTGACTAAGTGCCCTTCCTGCCAACTCTGAAGGTGCCTGGCATCCTGCCTGGACAGACTAGCCTCTCTGTTCTCATCTGTGAGAGTGGAAATGAAGGAGACAGGCTCAAGACTGCAGCCTGCTCCTGCTGGTCAGTGTGGGTGTCAGTGGACGAGGCCGTTTGGGCCTCTGCTTGGAACTTAGCTGTGCCTCAGTTTCCCAAGCTGTAAAATGGGCACACCAGATGCCCATTCCTCGAATGAACCGCTGCGAGTGTCGCCTCCCACTCTTCTGCTGTCAGTCCCTGGGCAGGTTGGTTGCTTGCACGGCTGGGCTGTGGGATCTGGGCACCAGACATGTGGGTGCTGATGGGGCAGGGAAGCAAGTGAGGAGCCAGGGAGGCCAAGTCTGGGCGGGTTTGGAACCGGTCTCGCTCCCACGCCCTCAGCAAGAGGCAGAGTCCAATCTGCGCAAGGCCAAGCAGGGCTACGTCCAGCGCTGCGAGGACCATGACAAGGCCCGCTTCCTGGTGGCCAAGGCTGAGGAGGAGCAGGCGGGTATCGGGCCGGGGGCAGGCGGCGCAGCCTCCAGGACCCTGGACAAGCGGCGGCGGCTGGAGGAGGAGGCCAAGAGCAAGGTGAGGGCGGTGGCGGCGGCGGAGGGTCCCCGGGGATGAGGCCAGGGCCGGCCTCTCCTGATGCGCCGCGCGATTTCCCACCTCCAGGCCTTTGCCGGGACCGCGCCTCCTGCCACGAACGCGCCTCCCGCCGTCCCTGCCTGGCTCCCCCCTGAGGTTTCTGTGTGTGAGGCCTGGTAAGGCCCTGAGGGCTGAGGCCTCCTTGTGTCCCCCCGATCCCCCAAGGCAGAGGAAGCCATGGCCACGTATCGCACATGTGTGGCGGATGCCAAGACGCAGAAGCAGGAGCTGGAGGACACCAAGGTGACAGCGCTGCGGCAGATCCAGGAGGTCATCCGGCAGAGTGACCAGACCATCAAGTCGGTGCGTGCCGGGGCTGCGGCTACGGGGGCGGGGCAGCAGCCCCTGCGACCTGCTGACCCTGCCGTCATCTGTGCCCGCCTGCGCACAGGCCACCATCTCTTACTACCAGATGATGCACATGCAGACAGCGCCACTGCCTGTGCACTTCCAGATGCTGTGTGAGAGCAGCAAGCTCTACGACCCAGGCCAGCAGTACGCCTCCCACGTGCGCCAGCTGCAGCGCGGGGAGGAACCTGACGTGCACTACGACTTCGAGCCGCACATCTCCACCAATGCCTGGTACACACAGCTGTGCAAGGGCCGGGGGGGCGTAAGGGTGCCTCCGTGCCCCCCCCCCCCGTCACCACCCCACCTCCTTGCTCTTCCTCCCACCAGGTCCCCGGTCATGCGCGCCCGGAAGGGCAGCTTTAATGTTGGCGATGCGGCGGGGGCAGATGTCGCCAGCAGTCCCCCAAAGGAAGGGGGGCCCAATGAGGGGGCGCCTGCCAAGGAGCGCAGGGGTGAGTGCCTGACAGCGGCCAGGGGTGGGCGCTAGCTCCCTGTAGTCTGCCTCAGCCCTTCACCAGAGATGCCTCCTTCTGCAGGTGGGCGAGGACACCAGGTGCACAAGTCGTGGCCAATCTCAATCGCAGACTCCGACAGCAGTCTGGACCCTGGCGCTGGCTCAGGTGAAGGGGCCCCCCCGGCTGGCTGGGACCAGGGAGCTGTCACTCCTCCCAGGTCTCAGTGGCACTCCTGCGCTGGAGTGATGGAGTGTACAGCTGGGCCTGCAGCCTGGTCCCTCCCGGCCCGGAGTGTCTGACAGCTCTGTTTCCTGCTCAGGGGACTTCAAGAAGTTCGAGCGGACATCGTCGAGTGGCACCATGTCATCCAGCGAGGAGCTGGTGGACCAGGCGGTTGGCGCGGAGGCTTCAGCCTTTGAGCAGGGTGAGGGTCCGCTGACCCAGGTGTGGGGAGAGTAGAGGGTTTGGACACGGTCTCATTGGCCTGGCCCCGACCTGTCTCAGTGATACTGGCCGCCTGTTCTGCCTCCAGCTGACCTCAACAGCATGGCCCCTGAGCTGCCGGTGGCCATGCCCAGTGGGCCCTTCCGCCACGTGGGGCTGTCCAAGGCAGCGCGCACCCACCGGCTCCGGAAGCTCCGCACGCCCGCCAAGTGTCGCGAGTGTAACAGCTACGTCTACTTCCAGGGTGCCGAGTGTGAGGAGGTGAGGGGGGATGGCTGCGCACCTGCCCGGGGCTGCGCACCTGCCGGCCTGTGCGCACTCAGAGAGGTCCCAGCCCAGAGTGGGGAGCAAATGTGGGGAGCAAACCGGAGCGTTTGGCAGTGAAGAGGGGGTGGGGAGGGCTCTCTGGCTGGACGGAGACCTGGAGGGTGAAAAGCACCCCAAGGGCATCAGAGGGAGAGAGTGCACAGCCAGTGCAGAGGCCCTGGGGCTGGGGCAGGAAAACGCCGGGGCTGGAAGGAGAGGCCAGAGTGGTAGGCCGAAGCAGCACCTGCCGTCCACGAGAGGCGAAAGCAAGTGGGAACCACAGCCTGGCTGTTTTCGGAAGCTGCTGTGGGGGGGCTTATGAGGGGCTTCAGTGAGGAGGGCTGGAAGTGGAGCCTGGGCGACAGGGAGGGGTCCGAGGCTCACTCTGTGCCCACCCCCAGTGCTGCCTGGCCTGCCACAAGAAGTGTCTGGAGACCCTGGCCATTCAGTGTGGCCACAAGAAGCTGCAGGGCCGTCTGCAGCTCTTTGGCCAGGACTTCGGCCAGGCTGCCCAAGACACCCCCGACGGGGTACCCTTCATTGTCAAGAAGTGCGTCTGCGAGATCGAGCGACGGGCACTGCGCACCAAGGTGGGGACGTGGAGGGGCTTCAGTCAGTCATGGGGCAGGTACTGGAGGGTTGGCGGGCCCTGGCTAAGGCTGACCACTGCCTCCGCAGGGCATCTACCGGGTCAACGGGGTGAAGACGCGTGTGGAGAAGCTGTGCCAGGCCTTTGAGAACGGCAAGGAGCTGGTGGAGCTGTCGCAGGCCCCGCCCCACGACATCAGCAATGTCCTCAAGCTCTACCTGCGTCAAGTGAGAAGGGCTGAGCCCAGAGCTAGCACTTGGGGGGCGGGGTGGCGCGGGCATGTGTGATGCTGGGTGGGGCGTGGCCAGAACGCGATGAGCGGGACCAGCAGTAGGCAAGAGTGGCGGTGCTAGGCCAGGCGCGTGGCTATAGCAGGTGCAGGTGTAATGCTGGGCTGGGGCCGTTGGGAACCACTCTGCTCTGGGTGCGGGCGGAGCTTGACTGGGCGTGGCCGTACAGGAGGGGCGTGGCCCGTGCTCGGTAGGGGTGGGGCTGAGGCTGGGGCGTGGCCATGGCAGGAGCTGGTCTGATGCTGGGTTGGGGCAGGAACAGGCGCTACACTGCAGGGGGTCTGAACGTGATGGGGCGTGGCCAGCGCTTTGGCAGGAGGGGCTGAGGCTGCAATGGGGGCGGGCCTGAATCAAGCCGGGTGGGCGTGGCTGGCACGTGGCCGTGGCAGCCAGGCCCACTGACCCTCCCCGTCCCAATGTCTGCAGCTGCCCGAGCCGCTCATCTCCTTCCGCCTGTACCACGCGCTCGTGGGGCTGGCCAAGGACAGCCTGAAGGCGGAGGCTGAGGCCAAGGCGCTGAGCCGAGGCCGGCAGGACGGCTCCGAGAGCGAGGTGGCAGCCGCGGCCATGGCTGGCCGGCTGCGGGAGCTCCTGCGCGACCTGCCGCCCGAGAACCGAGCCACGCTGCAGTACCTGCTGCGGCACCTGCGCAGGTGAGAGCCGGCGGGCGGGGCGAGGGTGGCGGACGTCCCCGGGCCATTCACACCACGCTGCCGCCTCCCTACCCCCCAGGATCGTGGAGGTGGAGCAGGACAACAAGATGACCCCCGGGAACCTGGGCATCGTGTTCGGGCCCACGCTGCTGCGGCCGCGGCCCACCGAGGCCACCGTGTCCCTCTCCTCCCTAGTGGACTACCCCCACCAGGCCCGCGTCATTGAGACCCTCATCGTCCACTATGGCCTGGTCTTTGAGGAGGATCCTGATGAGGCACCTGGGGGCCAGGTGAGGGCGTCGGTCCCACACAGGGCTGTGCACTCGGGGCAGGGATGAACATGCATGGGGTTTGGACAGGGCAGTTAGGGGAGGCCTGTGACTCGTCTTTTATTGTAGAGTTTGGGGCAGAGTCCCAGTCCCTGCAAAAGCCCTGCAGCCACCCCCTGCCCCTTTCCTGTGCCCATCCCCATGCTTGCAGCACCATCTGCGCTGGCTGAGCCTGGCCCACTCTGCCACTTTACCCAGCCGCTGGGTTCTAACTTCATTGCCTCCCGCTTTCATTTCTTCAAGTTGTGTTCGTTTCCTTTCCTAACAGTATCTTGCTCCTTTCTCCTGTTTTCAAGTTCTTGTTGTGTTTCTTTATCCGTCTCCTCTCTCTGTCACCCCTTGTTTAGGGGCAGCAGGTTCCTGGGTTCCCTCCTGCCCACGTGGGAGCCCAGGAGGCCAGACCTGGAGGTTGGCAGCCTGGGGTGCAACTCAGGATAGTGGCTGCTGCAGCTCCAACGTTGGTGTCCACCTGGGGCTTGGCCTCTTTGGACAGAGTGTTCTGCGGGAAGAGCTCTCAGAATTCCCAGGGCGGGTTCCAGGGTAGGAACAGCTGTGGCTCCTGTTAAGAGCTGACCTTCGGGAGAGCTGGTGTAGTCACAACCTCAGCAGTAGTGGGTGTTCGTCATTTCTCCGGTTTTGTGTATTTGTTAATTTACAAGACAGAAAACAGAGCCCCCGCCCCTCCCTGACCTCTGTTCTGCCGTGCAGGATGGGTCGTCCAACCAGCGGGCAGAGGTGGTCGTCCAGGTGCCGTACCTAGAGGCAGGCGAGGGGGCTGCCTACCCCCTGCAGGAGGAGGCGGAGGACGAGGGTCGAGGTGAGCATGGGTGGCCACCACCGCTGGGTCACGCCGGCCAGGGCTGGCCACGTAGCGCTGTGCATACACAGCAGCGGGGCCCGGAAGCTGCATGTCCTGTGGATTTTGTCTGCCACGGAGACCATATTTGTCAACTGTCCATTTGTTTTCCTTTAATCTGTTGAGAAGTGGGCAACTTGAATGTGGACGTGACGCCTGCGTGTGTGGTGGCTGTTGGTGCCAGGCGCCAAGCCAGGCTAAATGCTTCACCGTGGGTGCATGGTTTCCAAGAGATGGAGCTTGGGTCAGGTGGGGTTGGACTCACAGTGGCTAAGGCGGCCAACCCCGGGTCTCCCTTCTGGTCACGGGACACCTCTGTCCATCTCTCTTGTGTTTCTCTGTTTCTGTCTTTCCCAGAATCCCAAGTTGCTTCCAATGATTCTGACTCAGAGCTGGAGGAGGCCTCTGACCTGCTGTCTTTGTCAGGGGCCAGCGCCCTGCAGCACCTCAGCTTCCTGGAGAAGCAGGAGAGCGAGGCCAGCCTGGAGGAGGGTCCCCGCAGCTGCAGTGGCAGTGAGGAGCACCTGGGGGCCGCAGCTGGGGAGGACGAGGACGAGGACGAGGATGGGGAGGGCCCCGTCCCCGCCCAGCAGCTCTCGGTGTATAACACCAACCAGTCCAACAACGTGGCGCAGGTCTGGCTGCCCACTATGAGGCTCCGCGGCGGGAGTATTGCGGTGGGCACTCGCCGGGAGAGGCGGCCGGCGTTCGTCTGAGGCGGTGATCGGGAACCATTACTGGCTTTTGCCCCCCTAGGCTGTCCCGGAGTCAGCGGCATAGACCAGCTGTGTTGTCTGTTCTGGGGTCATTGCAAGAGAGCCTGGACTTGGATGGTCCTGTTTGCAGGGGATCCCTCTTCCACACCACCCAGCTGGGAGGGCAACGCTGGTGCCTCCTCCTGGAAGCTTCCTGGAGCGTGGGGACGGCAGGGCTATGGGGTCTGCCTGCACTCCCACACCCAGCTCTGCTGAGCTGGAGGAACTCTGCTCTCTTGTGAAGTCACCCTGGCCTTCCTGTTGGTGTCCACAGGGCCGTGTGAATGGGGTGACTTTGTCCCCACTCACCATTTGGTGGCAAGCCCTGCCCTGCTTTCTGGTCCCCATGCTGCTTGGAGTGGACACAGTATCAGGGTGAAAGGCCATTCTGGAAGCGGCGGAGGTGGGGGTGGTGGCTGGACTTTGGCGCAGCCTCCTGGGCTATAGGACACCAGCTTCAGGACACTCCCTTCTCCAGAAAACCAGGTTTAGACACCTGGAGTTTAGGTACATGGTGAAGTCTCTCATGGATCATGATATAGTTTTGTGACATGCACATTTATTTTGCTTACAATAAAGTTTTTATTATGTTTGTGCTTTGTGGCGGTGGCAGCCCTGGAAGGGGTTGGGGCGGGGGACAGAGGCCCCTTCAGCGTCTCCTGGGCTTCCTCACTTGGTTCCACTGCCAAAGGGCCCAGTGAGGAGCCTGAGCCCAGGCAGTGCAGACATTCCACGTCAAATGACCATTTCACATAAGCTCACAGCTCAGGGTTGTCCAGAACTGTTCAGATGATGGGCACGTTCTCCATCTGTGAGGTCCCGTACGTGGCCACCAAGCTCTGGAAATGTGGCCACTGTGCCTGCAGACCTGCATTTTATTTTATAGTTATTTTGGTTGCTGATCGGTACTGGGACCCTAACCCTGGACCTTGGTGTTTCGAGTTCCATGCTCTAACTGAGCTCCCCGGCCAGCCCCACAACTACATTTGAAATGTATTTAGTTTTAATTTATTTAAACGGAAAAGCCTCAGGAGGGTAGTGGCCACGTCTTAATCCTCAGTGTGGAAAAGGTGAGTCTGCTCCCGTCCCTCACTTGGACAGGGTGGCCCCTGGGGGCCCTGCCCACGCCTAACCCAGAGGCAAAGATCCTAAGGAATCCCACAGGCCTACTCAGCAGAAAAGAGGCCAGCTTTTCCTTCCGTGCAGGAGAATTAGCCGGAATTCACAGCCTCTCATGATAAAAGCAACTAGGGGAAGAGGGCCCTTCCCTTCCTGTTGAAAAGCAGCCACCAAAACCTGCAGCAGACCCCAGGCCCAGATACACAGCCACCACACGCAGGCCCTCTCCTCCCCTCACTCTCATCTGCAGGAGCTTTCTAAAAAAGAATCAAAAGGAGACATTTGCAGCTACTTACAGCTCAGTGCTGGTTTTAGTAAACAAAAGTCTCCTAGCCCCCAGCCAGGCCCATCCTTTATGTGTGGCATGCCACCACGGCAGACTTGAGGAACTGCAACGGGACGTCTGGCCCACAAAGCCGAAAAGTGCTGTCTGACCCCCCTTTTTTTGCGGCTGGCTGGTGCAGGGATCAAACCCTGGGCCTCCTGTTATCAGCACCATGCTCCAACCAACTGAGCCAGCCAGCCAGCCCCTCAACCTACGTTTTTATTTTTCTATCTACATTTTTAGAAGGCCCGAAGAATGAACAGGCAGAACTACCTGTGGGCTGGCTGGCGAGCTCATTCAGTTAAAGCAGTGCCACAACACCAAGGTCAAGGGTTTGGACCTCCACACTGGCCAGCTGCCACAAAAAAGGGAAAAGAGCTGTTTGCGCTGGGTCTTCAGCTGGGCAGCAGCTTCCCTGCGTGTCAGCACTACGGAAACAGCACGTGGCACGGAAACAGCACGTGGCACGGAAACACCCCGTTCTCAGGTGCCAGAACATCCCTCGAGCCTGGCCTGTGAACAGATTCTCCTAATGCTCTTAGAGACCAGGGAGCCAGTGCCTGGTCCACACGTGACTTTCTGATTTACAGGAGTTCACAGGGTATCCACCTTCAGGTAAGGTTTGACCCAGGCTCACAGGACATCCTGGTGACCAGGAAGCTGCATGAAGGCCCGGCCCCTCTCCTCCTTCACCCCACCCACCCTGATGTGCATGGCCAGGGGCTCATCTGCCCTGCTCAGGCAATGGCCCACTCCTGGACCAACCTTGGGGAACAGGCACACGTAGGATCTGGTCCCAAAGGAATGAGGGTGTCAACTCCCAGAAGACAGCCAGGTGCTTCTGGGAGGAGGGCTGGAAGCTGGGCAGTGACACAAACTTCTCCACACCTTCTAAATGACACGTGAGGCCACCCAGATGGGACACAGCACATCTGCCCCAGCATCAGAGTAAAGCAAACCCAGGCAAATTGCAAATGGGATTTTCACAGACATCACCAGCACTGACTCTAGAATTCCTTCCCAAGGACCAATACTCAACAATAGCCAAGATGATTTTTTCACTGTGGTAAAATATACATACTTACATCTTAACCACGTGTAAGTGCACAGCTCAGTGGCATTAAGCACATTCACACTGTTGTGCAAACATCACCACCACCTCCAGAACTTTCTCACTGTCCCAAACTGAAACTCTGTACCCATTAAACACTCACTTCCCAGCCCGCTCCCCAGCCCCTAGCACCTCCCATTCTACTTTCTGTCCAGATCTGACGACTCTAGGGACCTCCTATGAGTAGACTCACAGTGTTTGTTCTTCTGTGAAGGCTGGATTATTTTGGTCAAATTTTTTTTTTTTTTTTTAAAGATGACCGGTAAGGGGATCTTAACCCTTGACCTGGTGTTGTTAGCACCACGCTCTCCCAAGTGAGCCACAGGCTGGCCCTTTGTCAAGACAATTTTAAGAATCTATGTAAGTATATCTAGAGAAAAAGGGGAGACTTGTTTTACCTATTAGACATACTATACAACTATAATTCAAAAAACTTCAACTGGAGGGCCAACCCCGTGGCTCACTTGGGAGAGGTGCGGCACTGGGAGAGCCGTGGCCGCAGGTTCGTATCCTATATAGGGATGGCCTGGGCGCTCACTGGCTGTGCGCGGTGCAGGCAACACCAAGCCAAGGGTTACGATCCCCTTACCGGTCACACACACACACACAAAACTTCAACGGGTCACTGGAAAGGCAGAGGGAATCCTGAAACAGTTCTCTGTGTGTCTGAGTTACATGTGAATGGCACTTCAGGGTGGCCTGGAAAGGATCTGCCTCCAATACAGCATCCAGACCACTGTCTGTTTGGGGAAGAAAAGGCTACATCCCTATGCTGTATGATGTCCGGAAATAAATTCCAGATGGATTGAAGACCTACTTGCAAATACTGAAACTATTAATGGATATTTAGGAAACATAAAAAAAGTGAAGAAAGTTTTTGCAAATCGTGTGTGGTAAGGGACTTGTATCTAGAATATACAAAGAATTCCTACAATTCAATAATAAAGACAGCCCTTTAAACCTTCTTTTTATTTGGAGGCTGCCTGGTAGAGGGATCTGAACATTTGACCTTGGTGTTATCTATCAACACCACGCTCTAATCAACTGAGCTAACTGGTCAGCCCCTAAAAAGACAAATAACCCAATTAAATAATGGGCCAAGCATCTGCACAGACATTTCTCCAAAGATGATATTAAACTGGCCAACAAGCACATAAAAAGATGTTCGACATCATTAGCCATCACGGAAAAGTAAATCAAAGCCATGAGACACCACTTCACACCTACAAGGACTGCTACAACAGAAAAGACGTAGGACAGTGCTGGTGAGGATGTGCAGAAATCGAAACCTTTGTGTAGGGAGGTGGGGAGGTATGACGGGGCAGACACCATGGGACAGTCTGGCAGTTCCTAAAAATGTTAAAAATCGACTAATCTCATAGCCCAGGAATTCCACTCCTGGGTGTACACCCAAGAGAAGTGTACACGTGTGTCCACAGCAGTGTGATTCACAACAGCCAAAAGGTGGAACAACCCAAGTTTCCATCCACAGATGAATGGACAAACACAATGTGGCCCATCCACACAGTGGAACATAACTCAGCCATGAAAAGGAACAAGGCTTTGACAAATGCTACAACGGGGACGAAACTAGAACACATCACACACAGTGAATGATGCCAGACAGAAAAGGCCACACAGTGTGTGACTCCATTTATATGAAATGTCCAGAACAGGCCAATCCACAGAGACAGTTGGATTCGTGGTTGCCAGGAGCTGGGGAGGGGGCAGGGAGTGACTGCTGATGGGGATGTGGTTTCCTCTTGGGGTGATGAGAATGTTCTGGAATTAGAGGAGATGGTTGCACAACACTGTGAAAGTACTAAAAACACTGAGCTGTACAAGGATGAATTGTACGGTATGTGAATTAAAAAATAAAACTAATTAAAGGAGAGAAAAATACAACTGCTTTTAACCTGGGTCAGCTAGGCCTTCTGAAATCAGACACAAAGGGGGAAAAACAGTGTGATCTGAAGCTGCTTCTCTGCTGCATGTGCGTGGGAATTACTCCTGCACACAGGCACTGTGTGCAAGGGGAGGGTGACCCATGCTCACACTTGAGGGCACGTGTAGACATACAAGTGGAGTCCCACATGGGTGTAAACCAGACAGGGTGACATGGGTGTCGCTGAGCTGACCCTGCGTTCTCAGAGCAAAGCCACCCACCCAAAACCTTGTTACTCACCCATGGTTTTTGAGACAAATTTATTTACTCAAAATATCTTTAGTCTTTGAGAACATCCAAGATTCTGTGGCACCTGAAAACCCCACAGGAGCCATGACCTGGCACCTGGCTGCCTGCAGAGTGCTCATGGTGCAGAGGCAGGGGCGATGTGGAGGCGGGTGACGTGGGCTGCGCGTCGCGACGCCTCAAGGGAGGATGAGGTGCTGGGGGGCTGAGACTCCAGGAGGAGGAGGCAGCGGCTGGTGGGAGGTGCGGCCCCTAAGCCCCCACCTATGGTGGAGCCAGTGCTGGGCTGAGCAATGGCTCAGCATGTGACGCTTGCTGCCCTCAGCCAGGCCCTCTGTCCGGGGTCTTGTCCTTCCTGAGGACCCATCCCTTGTGAATCCACAGGTGAACTCTCACTGCAGGGAAGGTGGACCGCGACAGCAGCTGCCTGCCCTGGGGAGTACCAGGGCCAGCACAGGAAGCTTCAGGAGAGGACTGTACTCCCGCAGGGCAGGATGCAGATGGTGGCCACTGTCTATCTGTCTGTCTCCAGGGACTGGGCAAGAGGAAGGAGGGCAGTCACATGGGCTGGGCAGACCCGGGCTGGACAGGAGACCCATGCCCACCTAGTGTGGAGGATGGCAGGGGGCAAGGGGGGGCGGGGGAGTGGCACTGGCTGCTCACTCTTGCCTGGGAGTCACACAGGCATAGGCAGTGGCCCTGACCTTGCAGAACTAGGCCAGAACCATCAGGCAGAACCAGTGACAGGCCTAGTCTAAGCACGGGGACAGCCTGATGGGCCAGCACATCAGGGCGTCGATGTGGGGGGACACAGGGAAGCCAAGAGGGTCTCACCAGCACAGATGTTGTCCTCCCAGCTCCCAGGACTGGGGCCAGCCCCTCCCGAGATGCCCACTCAGGGCTCATCCCAGGACAGAGCTAGAGTCTTCCCGAACACCGACAGGAAGAGGCGGACACCTCAGTTCTGACACCCACCCCGGCGGTGGGCACGGCCCTCCTGCTGTCTTACCTGTGGGTGCAGCAGCTATTGCACCAGCCGGTAGGTGATGTACCTGCCTGCTGTCTCGCTGGGCCGGATGATCTTGACCACCTGCAGACACAGGAAAGCACGAGCTGCGGGCTAGCAGAGGCCCAGCAGGGCAGGCAACCCCAGAATACCAATGCCCCAAGAATCCTGCGGGTCACACTTTTCTCCGGGCCTTGGTGGCCCTGGCTTGGGGTGTGGTCCCAAGGGTCATTCCAGGCCCCCGCCTGAGGGAGGCTGCGCAGAGCAGCTGCAGAACCACCCTTCTCTGGGGAGGAGGCTCCCATACCTGCCCTCGCTTGATCCCAAAGTAGCGCGCCACAGGGTCTCCCGCCTGGATTCTGGGCAGCTGGTTCTCCCGGAGTTTACTGGGAAGCAGTCAGGGAAAACGCCAGGCTGGGCTGTCTGGGGGCTGGGGACAGAGTACAAGAAGCTCAAAGGGCCAGGGGGAGGGACGGGTGAGGAGGAACCGGGAAGGATACTATCGGGCCAACAGCTCCGTCACCTCCTCCTTGGTCATGACCACGTGCTCTGGGACCAGCTGAAAAAGAGGAACCTGCCAGTTGCTGCCAGGAGCCGTGACAGACCCCAGCCCCAGTGCTCTCAGGGTGGCTACCACAGACCCCTACCATGCCTCAAGATGGAGAAAGAGCGGGCTGGCAGAACAGGGTGGCTGCAGCGTGAAGCATCAACCCAGGTGCTAGAGAGTGTTTGCACAACTCCTTGGTTGAACCCACCCCACCCTGACTCCACCTTGGGTGGGGAGCCTGGTGCCCACAGTCACCAGCCTGGAGACACAAACCAGACATGCCTCATCAGCGTTTTCTGCCCCGTTGGCAGTACTGGGGCTGTCGGAAAACACAGGTCCCTCCCCCTCCCTTAGTCTGCAGGCCAGGATGGAACCTGGAAATCTGCACTGCTAGCAAGTTCCTGGGTGACGCTGCTGCTGCTACAGGCCTGGGGGCCCCACTTTGAGAACCCCCACTCCACTTTCCTCACCAAAGCTCCCCACCGCAGGGATGGGAGCACCAGCCTCAGGACCTGCAAACCCTGCACCTCTGGGGCCCCAAACAGGCAGGTACTCCCATGACTCTCACTGGCCCAGCCCAGTGCCCCTGTGCATGGCCCCCACAGCCCAGGCACCCACCTCGTGCTCAGTGATGTTGATGAGCAGCTCCTGCTGCAGAAACTGCTCCAGGATGTACTTGGGAGCCATGTCAATCAGAGACTGGAAGAAAAGCCAGGCTGATGCTAAATGTACTCTATTCTTGTGCCCCAGTTAGAATCCTATGTCATAAACCAGAGAAAACCTTACCCCTGCCTGCCATGTTTCTCCACATTGAAAGGTCTGCTCCACTAAGGGCCCAGCATGTTCTGATCTGCCAGCCTGCTCCCAGAGACTAAGCCAGAGCTGGCCAGGTCCCCAACCCAGGTGGGCAGGGGAAAGTACTTACCTGCTCTCCCTCCCAACCGGCAACCCTGGGCTTGGTTCTGTACAACAGGTCCCCAAGGGGTCCCCATATCACAGCTCGTCCCCCCCACCAAGCACAAGGAGTGACATGCACATCCCTGTCCAGGCAGGATGACAGCTCAGGGGCCAGCAGGCACCTCCTCAGAGCCTCCAAGTCCCCGAAGCCACCTCAGAGCTGAGGGGTGCAGTGCCCACTGGGGACTAGGGTTGCCCAGGTGAAAACCACCTGGCTGGGGCCGCAGGGGAGGCGGCAGCAGGGGGAAGTGGGGTGTGCAGGCAGAGGCAGGATGGGAAGCGGTCAGGCTCGCTGCAGATCACGCCGCTTCCTGCATGGGAGCTGGGCCCGGGCCAGGTGCCGGGCTGGGCACTACCTGCTTGGCGGAAGGCGTCATGCCCTGCTGCACCACGATAAGCGCCCGCGTGATGTTCTCCTCCTGCATCCGCTGGCAGTACACCTTGATGGTCTTGATGCCCACCTTGGGCTCCTCTGCAGACAGAGCAAACGGTGGCCTGTGTGCCTGGGGCCCTGCTTGTCCCCACACATGCCACGCCCCTCCCCCGGGCACCTGGATCCTGGCCGCTTCCCTCTCTGGGGCCTCAGTTTCCCTATCTGCAGAACAGGACCTGAGAAGGGGCTTCCCAGGATTGGGGAGCTGAAGGGCACCCTAAGCCCACCTGGCTTAGTGTGTCGCTTCTGGAAGTGGGTCTGGGAATCTGGGTATGGCCGGGGGCCCCAGGCAGTTCTGAGGTCTGGGAGACACCAGATCAATTGGTACATTTAGTCTTGAGAGGCCGAGGTGCTCAACATGGCGAGATGAAAGTGGTGGACCCGGGGAAATACCATCCCACCAGGGAGATAGCCTACCCCCTCCTACACTGCTGGGGCTGAGAATCCTCACATATTGGGCAGCACACAGGGCAGGGGGCCTAGACCCAGCAACCTAGGAGGTGAGGAACCAGGCACTGCCGCGAGACTCCAGGCTGCGCTGTGTACGCAGCACATCTGCTCAGTGACCACGCTCCCCTCAGAGCCTCTGCCCACCCATGGGCAGGGTCTGGGCTGGATGTTGTCCCCATACCCCATACATGCTAAAGTCATAACTGTCACCACGTCAGAATGTGACTGTGCAGGGCCGGCCCGTGGCTCACTCGGGAGAGTGTGGTGCTGATAACACCAAGGCCCCGGGTTCGGATCCCATATAGGGACGAACGGTTTGCTCACTGGCTGAGCGTGGTGCTGACAACACCAAGTCAAGGGTTAAGATCCCCTTACCAGTCATCTTTAAAAAAAAAAAAAAAGAATGTGACTGTGCAGTCTTAAAGGTAATTCAGATAAAATAAACTCACTAGGTTGGACCCTAGCCCATAGGACTGGTGTCACCATAAAAAAAGAAAATTAGGACAGAAACACACACATACAAGAATGGCCACGTGAGAATAAAGAGAGAAGACAGTGTCTACATGCCAATGAGAGGACTCAGGAGGAACCAGCTGTGCCGGCACCTCGATGTCAGACTTCCACAACTAAGAAATAAATCTGCTGTTTAAGCTGCCCATTCTTATAGCAGCTTGAACTGATAAATACAGACAGAAACCTCAATCCTGTCCTGTGTCACATCCCAGAGGAGTGACACACCTAGTCATCCAGAGCCCAGGAAGTGAAGCCGAGACCTAGAACTCTGGGGAGGTACCCAACCTTCGACCCCCAGGCAGGTCCTGGGGGGGGGGGGTCACGAGATGGTTCCATGGGGTGGTGGATGATTAGGCACCAAACTCTCCATACACAGGAGACGCTTTCTTTACAAAGTCCTACTTGGGTCCGCCCAGCAAACTTTCCTGCCCAGCCCTTGATTCTAGGCCCTGGGTGGGGTCCCTACAGTGCTCCCGACACAGCCCCCCACTTTGAAGGACTTGAGAGAGTGTGGCTGGGGAGGCAGCCCTGCTGGGTCTCGAGGAATGATGAGGTGGGAGGTGTGGTGTGGGATCGCAGGAACAGGGCAGGGGCCGTGGTCCAGCTGAGGAGGGAGTCACGGGGAAGGAGAGTGGTGAAGCTGGGCTGATGGCCAGGGCCCAGAAACTGGACCTGCACCCGCGGGCCAAGCTGGGGGAGCGAGGAAAACATCGGTAGAACTGAGGCCCTGAGGGGCTGGGGGTCTAGTGGGAAGCTACGCATCTTCCTCCAGGTCAGACAACACGGCCAATGAAGAGAGAAGGAGACCAAGGAGAAGGAAACTGGAAAAGACGCCAGCCAGCGGAGGGCTGGGAGATCAACAGCACCGACCACAGCGAGGAGGGGGAGGGGAGCTTTCCTCCTGGGCTGGACAGAAGAAGGGGGGTGCTACAGCTGGCACTGGAGTGGACGCTCAGGTGACCCTATCAGAACCGTGACCCCAAGGGCTCTCACCTGGGAAGAAGACGAACATCTGGTCAGTGGGGTCGTCGTTGTGGGCTACCAGCACAGTGAGATCTGTGCGCCGTGGCCGCCCTTCACTCGGCTTGTCCCCAAACTGGGCTTTGAACTCCTCCAGCGTCTGGTCCAGCTCGTCCTGAGTCACCAGATAGCCACGGTCGTGGCACAGCTGCGGAGACAAAGAGCCAGTGCATCCCAGGGCAGAAGGGAATGCGGCAAGAGCTCACCACTCAGCGTTCAAACCCTGCAGCCCAGCAGTGGCTGCCTTAGGGGGGATGCGAGCTGGATTTACTGAGGCTGCTCGGGGCGACAGGATGGGGGAGTAATTACAGCGCGGTGGCCGAACACTGCCATGGGCCACGTGACTAGGCTCCTGTCACCCTCAAGTCAGCACAGCCACCCCACAGGATGGGACCACGGTGATACTCAGAGGCTCAGGGGTGTCCACCCGTGACTGCGGCCACCCAGCCTCGCAGGAATCTGGATGCAAGTACAGCCCAGCAGCCGCACGCAGCTCCCCTGACCGCTCTGCAAAGCTACCCCAAAGACAGAGAGGAAGAGCTGTGACCTCGGGCTGACAGTCCCTCAGGAGGGGGACTCAGGCTGCGGCCTCTTCTCCGCGGAGGAGAGCGGCTGGACGACAGGCTCTGACCCGCCCTTCTCCACGGAGTCCTTTCCCAGCCCAGCGCTACCGGTCCTCACGCAGGCGTTTGCCACGCTTCCAAAACCACAGGCTCCACCTGCCGCAGACCCCCGGGCACCGGCTCGGAGCTCAAAGTCCCCATCTCCAGCCCCAGGGATGGCACCGGACGCCCCAGGTCCAGGCAGCGACAGAAGGCGCGGCGGGACGGCAGGGCGGAGCAGAGGCTGTCCCCGAGCGCGCCCCCGTCCTTCTCCTCTGGCCTCCGCACCGGGCCCAGCCCCCCGCCAACATCGGCCGTCGCACCCGGAACCCTCGGACCCTCGGCTCGGCCACCGAGCGCCCTCCCGACGCCGCGCAGGGCAGGCCTGGGCGGACCCAACACCGAGGCCTCGGGAGGCCGCACAGGCGGCGGTCGGGGGAGAGGCCGGGCTCGACGCTCCCGTACGGCGCGGCCGCTACACAGGGGCGCCCCGCGCTCCTCACCTGCATTATGGTCTTGCGAATCTTCCAGAGCCGGTAGGTCTCCTCCTCGTCGTCCATGGCCGCCGCCGCTCGCACCCACGACGCATGCGCCCGTGAGGATCCGCGCGGATAACGCCTGCGCAGAATCCCGCTCAGGACTCATCTCGCCCACGCATGGCTGTCATCGGCGAACGCCTGAATGCAGCAACGTCCGGCACCGGCAGCGCCACGGACAGCTCGGCATTTCCGAGAACGGCCGTTGGCTGTGCGAGGACCTCCACTCCACGGCTCTCGCGAGGCTTTCGCCGCACAGACTCTCGGGACTTGTAGTTTCCGCTCCACTCCTACCTTCTGGTGGCGGTTTAGAATCCCACGAGGCAAAGGCGAGGTGTGGGCGGGGAAACTGAGGCCCGGGCGGGATCAAGGGTGGGATCGGCTTCTAGAGACGGTAGGGGTTAGGGTTAGGGCACTCTATAAACATGTGTGCATCGAACTGTAGGTTTTCGCAGTTGGCTCTTGGCCACGTCCAAGTTATCGCCGCTGAGCCTCAGTTTCCCCGTCTGTGCAATGGAAAGAATAAAGTGTTTCTATTTTAGAGGGCTGAGTGAGACTCTTTGGAAGGGATTGGCACAGCTCCAGGCGCCCTGAGCCCCAGCCCTGTCTGGCCTGGGTTCCCCCGCCTCCCCTGGGCTCTCCATGTCTTTCCAAACCTGGCACTTTCTCCCCTAATCCGGGAAGGAGGGTCGCCCAGCCCAGCGCCCAGTGCCTGGGAGGCGATCAGTAACTTCTCATTCAATGGTACATTCACTCAGTGAATTCGACACTTACTGTGCAACCTCAGGGCAGGCGCCCCTTTCATTCCAGGAAGAGACGGGATAAAAAACAGTGAATGTAGGAAATACATGACGAAGTATGTCAGAGGGGACAACGCTTTGGAGAAAGAAATATAGAGCAGGCTGAGGGGGGGTGCACTGTCAAATAAGGTCAGGGGACACCACTAGGACAGATTCAAGCAGAAACCCCCAGGCGGGTGGGAGGGCCTGGGAGGTCTGTTGGGAGAGCTCCTGAGGCTGTTACCGGACCCAGGTCCAGCTGCCCGCCCCTTTGAAAAGGAAAGAAAAAAAACTCAGATGTCAAATGGTTGGTGTTAGAAAAGCAGACGTTTTCAGCTGAAGGAGACGGCAGGCTGTCCCATCTCAAAGATTTACACTTACTGAGGGGTTTTTAAAGGAAGGCTTGAGGGAATGGAATGTGGGAGGTGAAAAGCAGGAGAGCAGGAGATGTGAACCTCGAGGGGTTCGTGTCAGTGGGTCAGGTACAAGGTCTTGCCAAGGCCTCGGCTGGTTTCTGTTCTCATCTTCGCTGTCATCTCAGGACCCTGCAAGATTTTGATTTGCGCCAGTACACTTGACTAATGCCCAAGGTCAGCTTCCAGTCCTTTGGGCTTGATCATTTCTCAAAACTCTACAAGTCTCAAAGAAAGAACTGTTAGCTTTGCAAAGTACTAATTAGCTTCTTGGCCTTGTTTTCCTATTTAGCAAGTGAGATAAGAAAGTCAGGGGATCGGAAGCAAGAAGGGAGAGAAGAAAACTGTCCTTTTAAAAATCCTACCCCCCCTGCAGCCCAGGCAGCTTTAGGTCCCAACATGGCTTCAGTCCTGCTCACTCCAACAGCTGCACCTGCCTCATGTGCTGGCAGCACCCAGGCTGTTTGGGGGATGGAGGTCAGAGGGTGAGATGGGGCTGGAGGTTGATTGGGATAAAAAGTTTGGGTTTTCTTTGCAGCCGTCGCAATGTTTGGGGCGGCTGTGCTGGAAACAGACTGCTGGGAGCCAGAGCAGAAACAGAGACCAAGAGGGGGCTGGGGAGATGTCCTGCCCGTCGTGGCGGTGGCTCTGAAGGCCAAGCCCACAGGATTTGCAGATCTGAGGATGGGGGAGATGAAACAGAGGAGAGAGGCAGAAGAGGGACAGGGCTGCCCCTGAGTGGGGTGGGACAGACCCAGGGGGACAGATGTAGGGGTCAGATCGGGAGTGGGGTCTTGGCATGGAGTGTGGAATTCCCGTGGGACCCCAAGGGGAGACGCGGAGGTGGCAGTGGGATGTGAGTCTTGAGTTCGGGGTGAGGTGCAGGTGGAGATGGACGTGCAGGTATTGCAGGCACATGATGGAGATTACAGCCGGGAGCCTGAACAAAGTCCCCGGAGCACAGTGGAGTCAGAGGCTGGGAAAAGGGAGAAGGCAGCAAAAGGATGGAAGGCTCAGCACAGACCCTGGAGCGGCTGCCCGCCCGGGCTCCAATCCTGGCTGTGTGACCTCAGTCACATTGCTTAACCTCTCTGTGCTTCAGGGTCCCCTCCCCCCCACTGCCTGGTAAAACAGAGACAAAAAGAGCAGCCACTTTCTAGTGAAACTGGATAATAACAACAGGTGTTTAGAGTGGCACCTGGCACTGGCAGCGTGACATAAGTGTTCCTGAAGCAGCAAAACAGGAGGGAGGTTGCCAGGAGTCCTGGGAACAAGGTGTCTCGAGGCCAAGGGAGGGTGCGACTGTCCAATGTCACCAAACTGCCAAGTGGGACAAGGCCTGAGGATTGAGTGGGGGTTAGCCAAGTGGAGTTGCTTGTGGCCAAGAAGAGGGCACATTCAGGGCAGGGGCCAGTGCCTGGCTGGGGCAGTTTCACGGGAGGACAGGAATTGGATATGTGGTACAGATGCCAAGGGGAGCAGAGGCCGATGTTGGGGAGGGACAGGGGCCAGGAGTGGGTTTTCAGATGGGAGAAAGGGCATCTGTGTTGCTGGAGTAATGACCACGGAGGGGAGGGGGCACATGGAGACAGGCTGGGCTGGTAACAGGCAGGAGAGCCCAGGTGTGTCCCAGGGGTGTGCGGCAGGTGGACACAGCAGTGGTTGTGGGTGGATGTTGGGGTTATCTTGCTCTGGGCAGTAGGAGGCAGGAAAGGGGGTGTGGGAAAGGGGAAGGACGAGCACTCCTGGGGGTGTGTGGGCTCTGGGGAGTCCTGCCAGTGACTGTGTGGCCTCAGGGTTTCCTCGCCAGCAGCCCTCAGCGCCAGGACACAGGAGTGGCACCTGCTGCTCACAACCCCACTATGCTGCATTGCCCGGCAGAGCCCGAGGCCCAGAAATCAAGCCACGATCCACACCCAGGGCGGGTGGGAAGGTACGACGGGGCAGCCGCCATGGAAAACAGGCGGGTGGTTGCTCAGTGACAAATAATCCAGATCCAGTCCCGGCCAGCCGCCAAAAAAAAACAAAGTATTGTCCTGGGACCCAGCAATTCCACTCCTGGGTATACACACAGAGAAATAAAAACACACGCCCACGTGAAAACTTGTACAGCACTGCAAAGCCAAAATGTGCAAACAAGCCAAGCATCCAGCTACTGACGGATAAACACAGTGTGGTCCCTCCACGTACTGGAATATTCTTTACATATTCACAAGGAGTGAGAGGGCCAGCCCGTGGCTCACTCAGGAGAGTGTGGTGCTGACAACACCAAGGCCACGGGTTCGGATCCCATATAGGGATGGCCGGTTCGCTCACTGGCTGAGCGTGGTGCTGACAACACCAAGTCAAGGGTTAAGATCCCCTTACTGGTCATCTTTAAAAAAAAAAAACAACCAAAAAAACCCACAAAAGGAATGAGGCTTTGACACACGCTACAAAGTGTATTTTATCTCAATTTGAAACACTTTTTTCTTTTTTTTGGCAGCTTGTTTGTACGAGGGGTGGTGTTGTCAGCACGACATTCTTCCAAGTGAGCCACTAGTCAGCCCCCCAAAACTTTTTTTTTTTTTTTAAAGATGACCGGTAAGGGGATCTCAACCCTTGGCTTGGTGTTGTCAGCACCACGCTCAGCCAGTGAGCAAACCGGCCATCCCTATATAGGATCCGAACCCGTGGCCTTGGTGTTAGCAGCACCGCACTCTACTGAGTGAGCCACGGGCCGGCCTCCCCCAAAACTTTTTAAACAAGAAATTAGGCCCTGTCCTACTCCTTCCTGGAGGCAGTGGCCGCTTAGGAAAGGCCTCTGGCAACACTGCTCCTTTGCCGGGGGACAGACAGGGTATCCTCTCTGGAGCTTTAGGAGTACCCCAGGACTCCATTTCACCATTTGTAAAATGGGATCACTCTGGGAAAAGCTGTGAAACCCCAAGCACAAATCCCTCCCAGAGCCTGGGACACCATTCCCCAGTCCTGCGACCGGCAGCTCCAGCCCCATTCTGCTCTGATCACCACTGGCACGAAGTCAGGAGCGAGGTCATCTCTCCCCCAGGTGTGCCCCAGCAGGGTGGCGCCCTTAGCTGTTTTTTGGCAACCCTGAAATAAATCACTTTCAGTCACATGTTAACGACATTATGGAAAACAACTCAAGAAAAAGTGGAATCAGGTGAGCCTTCCCAAGGGCATGAACAGAGCCGCCAGTGTGTGACTGTGTCACCCAGCACTGCCAGGGCGGGAGAAAATGGGGGTGGGGGAGGGGACGCTGAGGACTCGCCTCTGGTGTCCGGCCTGGAGCAAAGCCGCGTGAACACGCTCATGCAAGACAGGGACTGCAGCAGGTCTGGGTCTGGGGCTCGTGGGTTCCCCAGTATGACTCCAGCCCCAAGAGTCCTGGCCCCCGCCTGCCTCTGCAGAAATGCTCCTTGGAGGGTCAGAGACGTGGCCAGAGGTTGACAGCGACGCCCAAAGTCAAAGGTCCCGCCCATGCAAAGGTCAACACCCGATTCTGCTTGGGGACGGGGAGGGGGAGGGGGGCTGTGGAACGTCCTGACTCAGTTCCCAAGAGGTTTCTGCCAAAACTGAAAGACACTGTTGCAGCGTGAGAAGTGGGAGGAACACCCTCCAGGCGTTTATCTTTCAGGCACACACCTGCGCGCCCGCCGGCGTCGCGCTGTCCCCGGGAGGTGCGACCCCGGGGCCGAGTTAACCCCCTCCCCACCCCGTCCAGTGCCACGTGCTCCTCGTACAAGCAGCTGCGGCCGATCCTCTGCAAGGATCGCGGCGAAGACGGGTTTGAGACAGTTTTCTCCAGGGGTCAGCCGCCGGGATAAACTGCGCGCAGCCTCGCAACACGCCGCCCGCGTGGACACGGCCCCCGCCCGCCCGTCGGCGAGCATGCGCAGTCACCGACGGCAACAAACCCGCAAGCCCAGCCCAGCCCGCCCCTCCCCCCGGCCTCCCATTGGCTAGAGCGGCCACGCGCCCGCAGCGCCGACGAGGTCAACCAATGAGGGCAAGGATGGGCGTGGCCGAGGGCGGGGAGGAGAGGCGGGCTCGCGCGCGGCCATTGGTCGGCTCAACGAGGGGAGGAGCCGTAGGCTCCAGCCCGCGCCGCTGCCGCCGCCGAGATGAGCTTCGGCCGCCTGAGCCGCCTGAGCCGCCTGCTGAAGCCGGCGCTTCTCTGCGGGGCCCTGGCCGCGCCTGGCCTGGCCGGCACCATGGTGAGCGGGCGCCGCGCTTGGCGCCAGGCCGGGGACCGTTGGGGCAGGCGCGCGGGACCCTCAGGGCGCGGCGAGCTTGGGCGGGGGGCGTCCGGTCGGCGTCGACCCCTCCCCCAACATCTCCCCCGGGAAGGGGCCCGGACGCGGGTGACCGCGCTGGGTTACTGCGCGCGCGAGCCGGGACCTGGGTCGGGGGGCGGTGTCCGGGACGAGTGGGGCAGGGCTGGGCCGTTGGGGTCGCGACCTCCGGCCGGGCAGGGACTGCTGCGCCGGGTCAGCCGGTGGGCGCCTAGGGGGTGGGGACGTCGCGCGCTGGCGCCCTGGCGTGGCCGGCTGAGCGGGGGCGGCCGAGGGCTGGAAATCCCGGGTCACGCGACCCGCGCTGCGCCCCCCCCCCTGCGCGCGCGGTGCGTCACAGTCCGGCGGCCCGGGCGCTCTGGCTACGGGCCCTTTGTTCCCGGTCGCGCCTCCTGGAGGGCACGGACGCGGCCGAGGACGGGCGGGCATGGGCCGCGCAGGCGCTGGCTCCCCGCGGCGTCGCCGGCCGCGGTACCGGAACCTGGGCGGGCAGCGGCGCCGAGCTCCCCGGCCGCGCAAGACTCGAGCGTGCCCGCGCAGGAAGGCGCGCCCCCGTCGGAAGGCGCCTTGTTGCGACACCCGGGGGCAGGCGGCGCCGGAGACAGTCGGATTCCCTGAATGGAAGGACCCGGTGCGCGCGGGGCTCCCCTCCCCCCATGGGACTTTGCGGGGTCCCCTAAAATGGCCCAGCGGCGCAGGGAGGTGTGCGCATTTGAGGAGGAGCCGTCACCTTGCATGGTTTTCCGGGCCCCAGGGCCGTGGTTTCCTCGCCCCGGTCCGCCTGGGACTTCTTTCTCCCCTGCGGACCCCGGGCTGTCGAGGGGGCCGGGTGGCGGCGGGCTGCGTTCCAGCTCCGCCGCGCTCAGCCCCCGTTGCCTTGCAGTGCGCGGCCCGCGATGACTGGCGCTGTGCGCGCTCCATGCACGAGTTCTCAGCCAAGGACATCGACGGGCACATGGTTTCCCTGGACAAGTACCGGTGGGTACCTGCCCGGCCTGCCCGGTGCGGGGTCTGAGCCATGGGAGGGGAGGCCCTGGCCTGCCTGACCACCGCCGACCCCTTTCCAGGGGTTTCGTGTGCATCGTCACCAACGTAGCCTCACAATGAGGCAAAACCGATGTAAACTATACTCAGCTTGTCGACCTGCACGCCCGATACGCTGAGTGCGGTTTACGGATCCTGGCCTTCCCCTGCAACCAGTTCGGGAAGCAGGTGCGTGGCCGCCCCGTGTCCCCGGGCCCCGACCCCGCAGAGGCTGGGATGGAGACGAGGCAAGGGGAGACAGCGTGTTGGGGGGGGCACCGGGACTGGGCGGTGTCCAGGCCCCCTGCCCGCTCACCAGGACGCTTCGGGTTGCCGCAGGAGCCAGGGAGTAACGCTGAGATCAAAGACTTCGCCGCCGGCTACAATGTCAAGTTCGATATGTACAGCAAGATCTGCGTGAACGGGGATGACGCGCACCCACTGTGGAAGTGGATGAAGATCCAGCCCAAGGGGAAGGGCATGCTGGGAAAGTGCGTGGCCCTGGGGGCGGGGGGTCGCCGGCCGGGGGGTCTCCGGGCCCGGGGGGGGGGGGGGGGGGCTGCCGCGGGTTTCCTCATGCCCTTGTGCTTGTTTTACAGTGCCATCAAGTGGAACTTCACCAAGGTAAGGGGCCGTGGGGAGGTGGGAGAAGAGCTGGGGCCAGGGCCACGTCCAGGGCAGCGCCCCTCCTGCTGCCCCCCGTTCCTCATGGTGGCCTGCTCTTCTCTCCCTGGCAGTTCCTCATTGACAAGAACGGCTGCGTGGTGAAGCGGTACGGCCCCATGGAGGAGCCCCTGGTAGGTACCTCTTGGGTGGGGGTGGGGTGGGGACAGGGGAAGAGGCCACTCCTGACCCACCTCTTGCCCCACAGGTAATAGAGAAGGACCTGCCCTGCTATTTCTAGCTCCACAAGCGTGTGCCCCCTGCCCGAGCTTCCCGTCTGTGGCCCCCTCTCCCCCTGGAACCTTCCACCCGGCACAATGACAGTCTGTCTGCAAACCAGCCTGCTGGTGGGGCAGACCCGAGAACCTGGCGTGCACCCCCTGCCGGAGGAAGGTCCCGCGGCCCAGCTCACTGGGGCTCGGTGCTCCCCCAACCCCTGGCTACCTTGTGGGAATAAAACATACAGATTGGTCTGCTGCGTTCGCCTGCCTGCAGGGGTGGCGAGGCGGGCTGGGGGCTGTTTGTCCTGGTCACTGCTGGTTCAGGGCCCGTACATGTGTGGTGTTAGCTACCCAGGCTGGGGTAGGATGGGGGGGTGGAACTCACTCCACTTGGGGTTCAGAGAACTGTGCCTGCCCCTGTGTGCTGGGCTGCAGCTCCAATCTGGGTCAGCTGGGCACGGGGCCTAGCTCCTACCCTCTCATCCCCGCCTGCTGGGTTTGGACAGAGCCTGGCCATGGGCAGGGCTTTTCCTAGAGAAGATAATTCTCCTAAGTCAGTGTTCTTCCTGGCCCAGGGCCATAACTGAGCAAGCAGCTCTTGCAAGCCTGCAGAGGCACATGAGTGGGAGGGGCTGGGGCGGGCTCACCAGCCAGTCTGGTCTGGCGGGGTGGACACAGATCAGGGTGCCCATATGGCAGAGGCCCCCCTCAGATTGCCAGTACCCCCAGGGTGTTCCAGAAGCTGGAGGTGGGGGTACTGCAGGGTAGAGGGAAGGGGCTTGGGAGGCCTATGGCCCTCCCCAACTGGCAACATCCAGGTAATGGGTCCTGAGAGCCCACCCCAGTGGCCTTCAGCTGCTTTGCTGGGGATTCCTGCCCACTTTCCCCCTCCCAGGCTTCCCACCTTGTGGCCTTGGACTGAAGTGTCCCCCGCAAGTTCTGCCTGAGGCCTGGTGCTCCCCACTGCTTCCGGGAGAAAGTGGCTGGCCTTGGCCTTCCAGACCTAGCCCTCGAGGTCCTGGGCTGTCCCTCCTGCAGGAACCAACACCCCTCAGGAAACCCTGGGAGGAAACTGAGGCACAGAGGCCCGGTCCTGAAGCAGAGGCTCCACAGATCGGGTTCCAGAGTGCCACCATGAAAGTCCTGGTTCTGGGTCCTAGGTCCTGGCACAGACCATCCAGAGGCAGCTGTCCCTAGATGCTGGGGTGGGCAGTCACCAGCACAGGAGTGGGAATGGACACTGGAGTGTGCAGCTTTCTGCCCCCAGCTGCTCAACAGGTGGCAGCCACCACCTCTACTACCCTCACGTACCCCATGTGGCCTTGGGCAGCTGCCCCCTAAATGCCCCTCCTGAAGGGTCACAGCATGCAGCCCTGCCCTTCTTCCCCCGTCCCCACAGGTCACAAGAGCAGACAGTTTGGGAAGTAGGCAAAAGGCACATATATTTTAAAAAAGATCTCTTTACATATATACATTAAAACTCATTATAAATACATAGAAACCAGGAGGCTGCCAGCTCAGCAGCAAGACTGGTGGGGGGGGAGGCAATAATTTAGGGAGGGAGCAGGGGAGGAAAAATTGCATATATTAACGGGGGGTTTGCCCCACAGAGCCCCCGAGAAGGTGTGGGGGGGCCCTGAGCACCTGGGGTTTCCTGAGTTTCCAGCTCTTGGGACCACCCAGTTTCACGGATTTCAGGGGTTGGGGCCTGGGAAGCCCTTGTGAGGTGGGTGGGGTAGAGCTGGGGACCCCTCAGCCCAGAGCCCCTGTCCATGCCTGGAGGGGGAGGAAGAGGAGAGAGGCCAGAGGAGGCCCACCCCAGCCCCCTGGCCCCGAGTTCTCCTGAGCAGAGCCTGCACGCGGCACTGCTCCCCCAGGCCGGGTATCGTTGAGGCCCCCCGGGCCAACAGCAGCCACGAGGTGGCTTGGGCAAGGCACTGCAGTCGAGGCCTGGGGGCGCCTCTCAGTAGTCGGCAGGGGACCTCGCCCTGTTCGCCACCCACTTCCTAGGAGAGAAACTGTACCAAGGGCGCATGGCCGGCACCCGGGTGCAGGGGACCTAGGAGTTGGGGAAGGGTGGGCTGAACTGGATGACGCTCTGCCGCTCAGGACCCCCGCCTCCCGCTGCACCGGCCCCTGCCCCCGCGACGCCCCCCAGGGTGGGCTCGGCGGACCCTGCGTGCAGCGAGCGCAGCATGTCCTCCAGCACCTCCTTGAAGTTGATGTCGCAGCCCTGATGCGCGAGTGCCACGGGGTCGGTGGGGGCGTCCGGGGCGCCCAGCAGCAGCCCACCGGGGACAGGGTCCAGGGGCGGGGGCGGCGGCGGGGGGAAGGTAAAGCGCATGGGCAGCGGGAAGGCCTCAGCGGGTGGGCTGTAGGTGAGGTCCAGGACCTCGCTGGGGCCGCAAGGCAGCGCGAGCGCACGCGGGGTGGGCGCAGGGCAGCCCGGGCCGCAGCTCGAGCCAAGTGCCTTCCTCCGCTTGACGTCCGCATCCATGAGCTGCAGCTCCTGCAGCACACGCCGCACGCAGCCCTCGGGAATCTTGATGCCCACTTGCTTCTTCTGGTCCTTGGTCTTGAGGCGCACGATCTGCAGGTAGCTGCTGCTGCTGACGTCGGCCACGACAGCGGCTACGCGGCCCCACACGCGCAGCAGTGCACCGCACAGCACGTAGTGGTGCCGCAGCCGCAGGCCCTGCACGCAGTCTTTGCCCTCCTGCACCAGCCGGCAGTGCCGGTTCCTGTGGGACAACAGGCACCAGACGGGTGGCTCAGGAAGCGCCTCGCTGGCTGCCGCCCCCATGCTCCCGGTCCCGGATGCCCAAGGGGACCCGCCCTCCACCTGCCCTCACCACGCCGTGTGGCTGCAATGTGTCAGTGAGAAGGCGTAGCTGCTCTCCCAGTGCTCCTTGGCCTCCTCTGCAGTGACCTGAGGACATGCATGTGAGCCTCAGCCGGGGCACCAGAGCCTGCAGCTGCCATCCAGCCTGGACAGTGCACAGGCGAGAAACCAAGGCAGGAGCACCCCAAGGCCTGAGGCCCGTCGCCCCTCGCCCCTGCCAGGTGACCTAGGCACTAAGGACAGGACTGGGGACTGCAGGAGTCCCACAGGGAGGGGAGGCTGAGGCACAGAACCTGGGGCCTCCCGTCCTGGGAGACCAGCCCCATCCCTGTCCCTACCCGGTGGAACTTGCGGCGTAGAGTGTCCAAGGTCTCCAGTTGGCTCTGCCGGCCAATGTTGGGCTTGCACACAGTGAAGTGCTTGCCACGGTTCTGTTCCGCCAAAAGGCAGCTTGGCTTGTTGCCCCGTACCTGGGGATGGGAGAGAGTGAGGCCAGGCACCCACCATGGGCCCCTCGTGGAGAGTGGGTGACCCAGGGACAGGACAAGCCAATGGTAACCAGCGCCTTCCCCACTCCCTCTGGTCCTGGGAGCTGGGCAGGTATGGGGTGCAGGCAGCTGCCCACCTTGTAGGACAAGTAGAAGCCATCGTAGGGGCCTGTCAGCTCCAGTGACTTGGCAAACGCCTTCTCCCACTTCAGGCCACGATCCACACTGATCTGCCAGGGCATGGGGGGCATTAGCAGGGTGGGGTGGGGTGGGTTGTGGGCCAGGGGCAGTGGCTGGGGGCCTTCTTGCTTACCTTGTAGAAGATCACCTGCCCATCCTGTGGGTGTCCGGGGGCCAGGAACACCTGCTGGCTCTCCTCATAGATCTCGTCAATTCCTGGAGCCAGGTCTGGGGAGATGCGGAGTGGTGAGCAGTGTCGGGTCTGGGAACCTCGAGGAGCTGGCTCCTTGCCCCATGAGTCTAACAGAGGCACCAGAGGCCTGCTGGCCTGGATATAGCTTGGCCAGTTCCATTTCTGAGCTTTGGGGGCTGCTGATCCCATGGTGGCATGGCCCAAGCTTGACCGGACCCAGCACCGAGGACAGAGAGTGACCCCTTTAGTCTGGGAGCTGCTCATGTCATGAGTGACCCTGAGTGAGTCACAGACAATGTGCACCTCAGTGCCCTGAATGGCTGTTATGGGGATCATGCAAGCAGGGGATTGGCAAACTACACCCACCAGCGCCCCTGTTTTTATAAATAAAGTTTTGTTGACATACAGACTGCTTGTTTGTACTCTGTTTTTTTAGGGGGGCCAGTTGACGGTACAGGGATCCAAACCCTGGACCTTGATCTTGGTGCCTTTGTGCAGTGGTCACGAGAAAGACACTCTGGCCCTTGTCAGAAAGGCCTGCCCACCACTGGTTGACAATGTAACATGTACTTCATGAGGGCCTGGGTGCGTGGGGGGACATCATTCACTGGGTTCCTTTAGGATGAACATCGAGATCACGCTGGGCTCAATGTGTATCTGCGGGCACTGCCTAAGCGCTTCCATCTGATCCACAGCCCCAGGCCCCTCCCTGTAAGTGGCCTGCGGGCTCACCCAGGATGCCCATGTCGTATTTCCCCTCCTTTTTGTCCACCTCAATGAGGTGGTCGAAGGTGTCCGAGAAGTACTGGAACAGCGCGTTCTGCTTCTGCACCTCCAGCCCCAGGATGCGGTTCAGGAACTTGCTGATGGAGCAGTCTGTGTGGATGGGGTGGTGCTCAGGCTGTGTGGGAGCCCCAAGCCGCCCCTGCCCAGGGCCTGCATGGCCCCGCCAGAGGGATCTGTGCCAAGCACTGCACGGAGGACTCACCCTTGTCCACGTCCAGGCAGCCAGACCGGGACTCCCGCCCGCCGATGCCGACCGACAGCAGGCCGTGCTTCATGTCTGAAGTGGGGGAAGTGGGGGCCTCGCAGGTGGTTCCTCAGACTCCCCACCCCTTCCACCGGGCCCCTGGCTCCTGCCCCAGCAGCCCTGACTGCCCGGTAGCAGGAACCTCCACATGTGGGGCTCACTCTTCCTTTTTCTCCTTTCTTCTGTCTTTGGGGGGCTCTCTCCACTTCCCTGTGCCCTCAAGGCCTCATCTGTGAGCATGTGGAGAGGGGTCTTTCCACACAAACCAGTCTACAAATCCTGGGCCCCCAAACTGCTCTGGAACCTGCTGATCTGCCACCCTGCCCTCCCAGAAAGACCCCCACGGGAACCCCAGCTCACCCCGGAAGAAGGCGGTGACCCCTCCTGGGTAGCCCTGCGGCGGGGGCATCTTGTTCTCCGTCTGGCTCAGGATGGTGGTGAGGACGCAGTGCAGGGCCCGGATGCCGTACTGGGGGGCGAGGCGAGCGACGGGGGTGAGGGTGGAGGAGGTGTGGGGAGGAGGCCGGCCTCCCCCGTCCCTGGCCTCCCCACGGTACCTTGTTCTCGAAGTTGTACTTGCTCAGGTCACGGGATTCAGTGGCGCGGCGGTCTCCATGGGTCAGGGCGCCCTGCCGGGGCGGAGCAGGCTGTCAGCGCGTGGGCCCCGGGTGGGGAGCCTTCCCAGCCCCAGCCCCGGCCCCGGCCCCGGCCCCGGCCCCGGCCCCGGCCGCTCACCAGGCTCTCCAGGCGCTTGGCCACGATGGAGGCGAAGCGCCGCTCCCCGGCCAGCTCCGAGATAAGGAAGACATACTCGGGTGCCGATACCTGGTTGGAGCGGTGAGTGCGTCCTGGACGAAGGCAGAAGCTGCTCTCAGGGACGGCTGCGGGACGTGGCTGGGGCGACCGCGGGGGCGTGGCCGGGGTGGGGCGGGGGCGGCTCTCACCGAACTGCTGGATGGCGCGGTCGGCACTCCAGGGCAGCTCCAGCGTCATGTGCACGCGGCGCCGCTGGTTCTGCACCCGTCGGTCAGCTTGGAGGGAGACGCCCGAGCTGGAGGCCTCCGAGATGATGGCTACGAGCTGGGGGATGCGGGCAGGTTGTTGTGCTGCCCACCACTCACCCGGCCCAGCCCCAAGCTCCAGTCAGCAGGACCACTTCCACCCAAGGACTTCCAGGGGCGACGAGGAGGCCAGAGAGGCCTGAGAGCCCCACAGTGGCAGCCACGCATGTGCACGTGACTGCACAACACGCAGATGTGATGCACTTGTGCACATACGTGTCTACGCACACACACGCCTGTACACACAGGCACACAGACAAGCGGGGGCCTGGGGTCTTCTCCCCCTGCACACGTACAGCACGTGCCTGCCGCTCCCCACCTTCTCGCCGCTCATGAAGCGCTGCTTCTCCCTGAGGTTCACGTTGTCGATGGACAGGCCCTGCTCCGCCCGTGACTCAAAGGCCACCGTCCCATCAGGCCTGGACACAACCCGGCCTTTCCTGCCAGTCATCTGTGGCCAGAGCAGAGAACCAGGGTACATATGTCAGTGGAGCAGCTGCCTAGGGGCCTGGCCTGTGGGCCTCAGTTTCCCCATCTCCCCATGAGTAGGGGAAGGACAGGGAGCTTGCGAAACCCGGGGCCAGGACTCAACTCTGGCTCAGTCTTGGGCTGCCCCACAGGGATCTGTGTTACCTTCATGGTCTTTTAATACTTTTGGTGCCAAAATGGATCCAAAGGGGCGGGGAGGGGGTGGCTGGGTGGGCCATGCCCTGGACACCCCAAGCATGTACACAGGTGACTGGCAGGGGTGTGCTCACCTCGGCCACCCGCTCAGGACCCCCAAGCTGGTCAATGAGCTCATCCAGGGTGTTGACTGGCAGTTCCTGGCCCAGTGCCCGCACCTTGGTCAGCAAGTCCTGCTTCAGTCGCTCAACCCGCTCCAGGACACCGGGACCCTGCAGGTCCCTCTGCGGGGGGAACAGGGGACCTGCGGGGGGTGGAAGGTCAGGCTGGGACTGTCTAGCTCTGTCTCTGACCAGTGGTGTAACTCTGACCTCCCTTTTCCCAGCCTCAGTCTCCCCACTTGTAAAGTGGGTGTAACGGCAGCATCTACACTTCAGGGTCACCCAGGCACACCCTCACCTCGGTCATCTGGGGGGAGCCCGATGGTGTCCACAATAACCACGTCATCGTCCACCAGGGACTCAGGAGAGGAGTTGAAGTCACTGTCCAGACCAGCATCTGACTCAGTGCTGCTGTCGTCACTGATGCGGATCACACCTGCTGCCTCGCACACCAGCCTGGGGACTTTGCCCCCGCGGCCCCGTGGCCGCCCTGTTGGGGGGGTCAGGGGTCACCACAGGCCGGACCACGGGAGGAGCAGGCCAAGCTGAGGTGCTTGGACAGAGAGAGAAGCCGATGGGCCCTAAGCTCATGACAACTCCCTGACTGAGAAAGAGTCTCTGGGGAGACCCTGTCCCTCACCTGGCGCCCTCTGCTTGTGTGGCGGGTGCCTCTGGGCCAGCAGCTTTTGGCTGTGATCTGGGTTTTCCTCTTGGAATCCCTATGCTCCCACTGCGCACGAGGGCGAGGTAGGTGTACAGGCCGGTTCTAACACCTACACCTGACATCCTCCCATGCCTAATGGGGCAGTATACGCTGGGGGGTCTCCTGGGAGACTGCACTAGGGGCCTTCCTGACACCATTGGCCTAGGGGGGATGCTGATGGCTGGCTCGGCCTGAGGATGTGCCCAGGCCCCCTATAGGAGCCAGTGGTCCAGGGGCCACATGACACTGCTGCTGTCCAGGCCACCCTGAAGGAGGGTGGGTCCTGGCTCTGCCCCTCACATCTGACTGTGTGACTTTGATTGAGGTACTTGGCCTCTCTGAGCCTCAACAACCTGGCAACACCAGGCTTTTTTTGCTTTTTTCAGCAGCTGAGGAGGGGTTTCTGGGCCCTGCCTGGTGGGATGTCTCCCTGCCTGCTTGGGAGCCTGTGCCAGACGCGCCTGTGGTCCTGCAGGTGCCCCTGCCTGCAGGCTGTCTGGGGTGCTACTCTCCCTGAGCACCCGCTCCTCTGCAGGTGGATCCTGGGTGGGGTGGGGTAGAGTCCGTGTGTAGAACCTCCCACTGGCAGCGGAGCCGGGGGCCTGGCTCTGGAGGGAGGAGCTGGGGGGGCAGCAGGAGTGGGAGCAGGCGGCGGCAGCAGTGAGCGGGGGCGCTTACGTTTTCTCTTACTGCTCACTCCTCTGTCCCGCTTCCTTTTGGTTGAAGGAAAGTGCTTCTGAATTAGTGACAGAAAGACGCCTCTGAAAGTAAGAGCAGAGTTCATTCTCCTGCGAGGAAGGCTGTGCCACTGGCCGGTTGGGACTTGTGGGGGCGGCCTGTGTGCAGGTTTGCTCTCAGGGGAAGCAGGAACCACAGCACTGGGGCCTTGCGTGGGTCTGAGGGACCCCTCGGCTTCTCCAGGACAGGGCTGGGCCTTGTGTCGGGGACTCAGGGAGGCAGATCCCAAGGGGGGTGGTGAGAGCCAGGACAGAGGGCTGGTCCTGCCCGGCAGGAGGTAGCTTGTGGCCCATGGGGCATGCAGCTTTGATGCAGTGGGCAGAGGGGAGCAGGGGACAGGGGAGGGGTCCCGCTGTCAAAGGGCCGTGGGTGGGTCTGCCTGCATGCTGACTGCCTCTAAGGGATGACGGTGGCCAGACGCTCCCAGGATTGGGGTGGGTGAAATGGGGTGAAGGAGGTGCTGGGGGGCTTCCTGGCAAAAGCAAGGGACACATCAGATGCCCAACACTGGGGGAGACCTGTCCCCTGGAATGTGAGGAGGAACCAGGAAGGGGCTGTGAAGCCAGAGGCAGGAGGGCTTCTGGGACCCTCCCCAGGGTGGGCTGGGGGCACTCTCAACCATAGGAAGAGACCAGGGCCACCAGGTAACCACGAGGGCCAGTCTCTAAAATCTGCAAAGTCCTCGTAGAAAGGGCGTGGCACCACGCGGGGACAGGCGGACAAAGCTTCTCTCTGAGACCCTGGGAAACCACCCACTGGCTTCTCTTCACTAGACCAGGCCAGGCCTGGGGTTGGGGTGTGAGCCAAGCCTGCCCAGCTCGTCCCGCCCCATGTGCTGGGGACCCAGGGGCAGGGCCAGGCCACAGGGAGCCACTGCTGCCCCCAACTCACTCAGCGGCCGAGACAAAGCAGTCCAGGTGCCCGTCGTTCTCGCCCAGCACCTCCCGTGTCCGTGCCTCACCTGTGGACTGCAGCCCGATGACCACGCACTGCGGGGATGGGGCAGGGGGCTGTAAGCGGCTCTGGGACCCCCCACCCACCAGCCCTGCACCAGGGCCCCGGGGAAATGAACCTTCTGGGCCACGGGGGTGATGGCTGTTCCCCAACCTCTGTTCTCATCTCCCCAAGAAGGATCCTCAGCCCAGTGGGGTCTGACCTGACCAGGCAGCATCCCAGGGGTGCTGGGTCCCAGGAAGATGTGGGCAGAATGGTGCCTCCATGGCGGGGTGACCAGGAAAGACAGTGGTTGCCCCCACCCAGGCCTCACCTTGCCACGGGCCAGCTCCTCGCGGGCCAGCTCCACCAGCCGGTGTACCTTGGCAGCAATGCACAGGTACTTGAAGAAGCGCTGGTGAGCCGACCAGAACTGGCCCCACAGGGACTTGCGTGACTCCAGGCCAATCCAGTCGGCTGCCTGCTGGAACACGCCCAGGGCCTCGGCCCACTGCAAGACATAGCCCTGGTGGTGAGCGCGAGGCTCGCGAGGCTGGCCTGGCTGGCCCAGCTACCTCCCAGCCAAAGAGCTTCCCTAAGCCAGGTGGAATTGGGGGCAGGGTGGTAAGAGTCACTGGCTGCACCTAAATGGTAAAAATGCTAAAAAGCCGAAACAGGCAGTGGTGGCAAAGCTGGGGTGACGGTGGCTCAGGCGACACCTGGGTGCAGCGTGAGCCCTGCATGAATGGCCATCCACTCTCAACGCTTTAGACCAGGGTCTCACGCCCAGGGGACACTCGGCATGACTGGGGGTGCTCCTGACAAGGAGTGGGTGGAGGCCAGGGATACTACTCAGCACCTGCAGTGCCCAAGACGGCCCCACCACAGAGAAGGATCCAGCCCCAGTGTCCACAGTGCCGAGAGAAGAACCTGGTTTAGTTTAACCTAAAGAGACCATCTGGCATGCAAGCCAGGCTGGTGCTCAAGGGCTTGTCAGGTGCAAGGTGAGAACACAGGAACCTGTCCACACATGGAAGGGACACACACAGCCATATGGACGCTGAACATGGCCATGAGCTCCAGGAACCCAGGGGAGGGCAGGCAGGGCTCTGGCCATGGGCCCATGTTATCACAGTCACGTAAAACCCCCCAATTAGGACAGAATCAAGATGCTGGGCCCCTGCCTAAAATCACAGGGGAGGGAGCATTCTGTAATTTGACACATGCCTGTGGTGTCTTTAAGGACAGAACACTGGCTGGCAACAGTGGCACAATTGTGGGGGGCATGTACAAGGGGTTCACGCAGTTGGAGCTCCTGGCCACTCTGTCCCTGCCATTCCCGCCCCCAGACGCCCCTGCTCACCAGCAGGGCTGCACGGTTGTAGACACACTCAAAGGCCGGGGTCAGCGGGATCTCCTCGATGCGGAAGGTGACACCAGAAAAGCTGAGCTGGCGTGCAATGTACATACCACTGACCTTCATGTCCATGGCTACAATCTCCATGGCACCCACTCCCCTGCAAGGACACAGGCCACCTGAACACCACCGAGGGGCTGACCCCGGAAGGTGAGTCAGAGCCAGGCACGTGGACTGCAAAGACGGCATGTGCAAATGCTCCGTGGCCACCCACAAGGAACAAACTGCAGGCAGGCTTGAGCGGGAGGCAGGAATGGTCGCCCAGAGCCTGGGGGCCTGGTGGGGAGGGAGCTTGTTCCCTTAAGAACCACAGAAAGTGATAGGCAAGGAAAGGATGTGATCTGTGTTTTAAGATCCCTATGGGTGCAGGTGGAGCGGTCACACCTGATGCCAGGCCTTGGGTGCAGCGGGCAGGGAAGGGCGCTCACCTCTTCTCAATGGCGTGCAGGAACTCATCGAAGGTCCGGAAGGGCGTGCCCTCGCCCCAGATGCCCAGACGGCTCATGTAGATCATGTTCCGAGGCTCAGAGGCACCTGGGGCAGGTGTGGGAGGCATCGTCAACTCCCCTGGCCAGCCAGGAGGCGGCAGCTGTGCCTGTGAGGCCAGGTGGGGCCCCAGGAATGGGCCAAGGGCCAGGTAAGAGGGCCTGAAACTCTGCAATGTCCCCAGGCCAGATGGCAGAGGTGAGCTCCACCCCTGGGCTGGGCTGCAAGAGACTAGAGCAGGCACCATTAAGCCCCTGCCCCCGGCCGCAGCCCCCACCTGTGGCGCTGGCGTAGACCACCCGGGCTCGGGGCAGCTTGTTCTGCAGGTCCAGCACGGCCTTGCCCATCTTGGTGGAGCTGGCGTTCTTGGCTTTGTGGCACTCGTCAAACACGATCTGGGGCAGCCAGGATTAAGGAGTGTTCTGGAAGGATGGCAGGCAACCCCAGGGTCCCAGGCCCTGACCTCCCAAATCCACACTTACCTGGCTCAGGGCAAATGCCCTTAATTTAAGTACTCAAACTCCAAAAGCCATGGGGGTGGTGCACTCAGGGTATGAGATCCCCATACTATGGCTGGATGTACTATGCCCAGGACAGCTCATATAGACTGTGTCAATACACAGGTGCAAGAGTATACAGAGAAAAGGGGGCCATTCATGGGGGGTGGGCTGCATCCACTCAGGGGTGCTCTGACTGCCCTAGAGTTTGCAGGACGTTGCCATCGGGGAGGTGGGTCAAGGGTACTGGGCGCCTCTCTTCTGTTTCGTACAAGTTACATGTGAGTGTACAGTGATCCTGTGTAGAAAATAATACTGAAGAAAAGATGTGAAGATGCTTTCAATATGTTAAGGAGAGGACTGGCCAGTTAGCTGGTTAGAGCACAGCCTTACAACACCAAGGTCATGGGTTCGGATCCCCATACCAGCCAGCCACCAAAAGAAAAACATTAAGGAGAAAAAAGCAAGTTAAAGAAAAGCAGGGCTGGCCGGTTGGCTCAGCTGGTAGGAGTGAGATGTCATAAAACCAAGGTCATGGGTTTCAGATCCCTGTACTGCCAGCTGCCAAAAAAGAAAACAGAAAAGAATACCAGATAAAGGGTCGACAGAGGAAAAACAGGCACACACAAGGTAAGCCCCTGTGTTAGGTGCCCAGCACACAGCTTGTCGAGAGTATGACACTGACATTACTTCCTGCACGAGGTGGACATAGGGAGGTGCCATCTGGGCACCCTGGGTGCACCTGTATCCTGCGGTTTCTTCCTCTGGCAGGCCTGGATTGTCCTGTACTTAAGTGTTTCACTGAACAAGCCAAGCCATGACCACGTCCTCATGTGCACAGACACAGCAGGCCAGTGGCCCTCATCTGTTCCGCGGACAGGGTGTGAGGAAATTTCTGGGACAGTGCCAGGACCAGACATCCAGCTTGGATCCAGCCTCAGGGGTCGGTCACCCCACTTCGGAGCACAGCCCCAAGAGAACAGCAAGCGCTGACGACAGGGCTGTTTATATCACTGAGAGGCTGGAAACCATCGGAATGTCCCCACAATAGGGAAACCGCTGAATCGGGCATGACACGCAGGGACAGGAAGAAAAGAGGACGTAGGGTTGGGTGCTCAGGACGGCCTCAGGGGGACAGGCATTGAAGAGCAAGCTGCAGAGGCCCTGCTCCCCCACTGCTAGCCGGGCTGGCCCCACACCCCATCCCGGGGAGCTCCAGGGGGCCTGCAAGCTCCAAGGGGCAGAGACCCCAGACCCTGCTGCCGGTGGAGAGTGAGCAACTCAGAGTACCCAGGACGGTACCCTGCATGCAGCCCTCTACAGGTACCTGTGTGGGGACCCCAGGACAAGCTCTGGCCACTCCCTTGTGGTGGCTGCTCTCGGGGGGAGAGGCTTGGGGGAGACCAAGGCGGGTCTGCTTTTGGGTACTGCTGGCAGGAAGAACATACTCTGCAGTATGTGAGCAATGAAGCAAGAAGAGAGCCCAAGTTGGGGACGGGGTGGCGGTGGGAAGGTGCGTCCAGCTGTCTGAGCTGGCAGGGTCCACCCCGAGAGGTGACAGTCCTGCTACTGCTTACACCTCACTGCGCTCCCCACAGGGCACAAGATTATCGAAAGGTTTTAAGAAACAGCGATGGGAAGGTAGGAAAAGCCCTCTGTTTGGGAGCTTTCTGCCAGTGGGGAGATCTTGTGTCCCTGACACCCCAAAGCTGTAGGGGAGCCTCCCGCAGAGCAGGGCTGGGGCCCGTGCTGGGCCTGGCCACTGGGGCTCCCTGATGTTGGTGCTGACTGGCCCCATTACCTCCTGGGTTGGGTGGAGGCCCCTCCGGGCCTCGGCCTGCCCACATCATGGAGCCCTGGGAAGTGGGGGGAGTACTCTGTGCCCCACGTTAGGTAGGTCAGCACCTTCCACCTCTGGGGGCACAGCGGCCACCACTGCCTCCCCCGGGCATCACGGGCAGGATCACCAGAGCCAGGAGGCTGAGCCCAACCACGAGGGGTGGATGACACATTGCGCAGTCTCCTGGAACCCCCACGGGCGTCAACTGGACTCCTGCACCAGGTGAAATCGAGGGACTCGGCAGGGACACCCCCAGAGTGGTTAGCAGTGGCCTCCTGCCCCTCCCATCCATCCCCAGCAGGATACAACACCATCGAAGGCCTCACCGCACCACTCGAGGATCTGCCGGAGGCGTGTGCGGTGCTGCCCGCCCGCCTGGCTCTCCCCGATCAGGGCGGAGTAGGTGGCGAAGAGGACACCCTCTGAGGTAGTGCTGTCTCCATACTTGATCTGGGGACACGGGAGCAATGTGGGGACAAGTGCAGGCCAGGCCCCGCCCCTCCCTGGGCCTCAGTTTCCCCATTTGTGAAGGAGGTGGGCTGAGCCCTCTGCTCCAGGGGCGACCCCATCCCCCCCACCTTGCTCAGTGCGTGCACCGCGATGCCAGGGGCGTCGATGTCCCGCAGGTCACGCTCTGCGTCGTACTTGAGGTCATTGGAGACGCTGAACCTGGGGCCCGGGACGGTGGGTGTCAGGTCAGGCGCTCCTGGTCCCCCCGCCCCGCCAGGGTCCAGGCAGGCGCTCACCACAGAGCCTTCTTCCTGCCGCGCACGTGGTTCTCCAGGATGATTCCGGCCACGGTGCGGCCCTTGCCCACACCGGCCCCATCACCGATGAGGAAGCCCGCCCGTTGCCCACTGGGGAGCAGGACCTCGTGTTGCTGCGGCCAGAGGGCGGCAGTCAGGGCCAGGTGGGGCTGCCTGGCCCTGCGCCCCCTCCTCAGGGGTGCCACGAGGGTGGGCCGGGGCGGGGGCTCGGGTCACCTGGCAGGCATAGGTGATGGCCTCCAGCTGCAGGGCAGACAGGGCCCCGTTGTCCGAGGCAGGCAGGGCGAGGGTATAGGTGATGTCTGGCGGTGGGACACTGGACAGGGTGCTGGTCTCCACCACGCGGTCCGGGTGCTGCTTCCCGATCTTGGCTGGAGCAGGGGGCGTGGTTGGAAGCGCTGTGAGAGCGGGCCTGGGGCGTGGCCAGGATCACTGGGAGGGCCTGGGGCATGGTCAGGGTCACTGGGCGGGCTGGGGCGTGGCCAGGATCACTGGGTGGGTCAGGTCCGGAAGCAGGGATGTTTTTGGGCACTGGGGAGGAGCAGGGTGGGAAGCCAGGCTCCGTTCCCATTTCATTGCCTCTGTGAGCCTCCAGGTTTGCACAGGTGTGGACTCTAGAACCGGCCCCGAGGGTCCTCCCACCGTCCTTGAAGGGGCTAGCCAAGCAGTGGTCACCCGCTGGGGTCTAGGTCCTGCAGGAGGGGGCCGTGTCTGAGGGTCCTGGTGGCACTCACACTTGGATGGCACGTAGTCGGCATAGGTCTCCGTGTGGCCCAGCTCCTCCGCCTCCTCCTCCTCTGCCTCCTCCTCCTCCTCAGGCTGAGTCTGTGCCTGAATGTCCTGGGTGAGGGGCAGGGGCAGGTCCTGTCCCACATGGCCCAGCCTCCCATGGGGGATAGGGGCTTGGTTGACCATGGCTGCCAGTGACCCAGAGTCCACCCAGCACAGTGCCTCCCCAGGACGTTTGTTTCCTCCTTTGTAAAACAGGGTACTCCCTGCATCTGGGCCAGCCAGGAGGGTGCCTGTGTGTGTGACCCTCCCCAGGGACCAGGAGACGGGCTAGGGAGGGAGGGAGCCCCTGGGCAGGTGGCTCACCTGGTAGCTGCCAAGAAGCGGAGTGCTAGAGAGGGAAGACAGAGGGTCCTCGAGGCCTGGGAATGACCCGCTGGGCAGGAACAGCTGAGGGAGAGCAGAACCTCAGACCACAGGCTGGAGAGCCCATAGGCCCAGCCACCACAGGAGACCCCATCGTCCTCACTCTCCGCACCCCAGGGCCCTGCACTCCCGCTGTTTCCAGAGGGACCAGGCATGGCCAGGCCTCTGGGATGAGTCTGTGGCCATCGGGGGGACCTGGCCCACCCTGGGGTTTCAGAACTGACTGGGTGGCCAGAGCCTGCAGATGGGTCAGGACAGGAGACCCAAACCCACTGGGGCCAAGTCAGGGCCCTGCCTTCACTCTGCCCACCCCCAGGGAGCAGTGTGGCTGGTCACGCCCACTGTCCAGATCATACACTGAGCCGGGCTGGGCCAGGACACACACCCAGGAGAGGGCAGGGTCCAGACCATGGTCTGTGTGATTTCAAAACACACTCACTGGGGGCCGGCCTGTGGCTCACTTGGGAGAGTGCGGTGCTGATAACACCAAGGCCACGGGTTCGGATCCCTATATAGGGATGGCCGGTTAGCTCACTGGGTGAGCGTGGTGCTGACAACACCAAGTCAAGGGTTAAGATCCCCTTACCGGTCATCAAAAAAAAAAAAAAAAAGACAAAACATACTCACTCATAAAAAAAAAAATCCTAACAGTCATGTCAGCCCATCATAAAAGCAGAAAAAACCAGAAAGGGGAAGACCACTTCCAGACCACATCCCCCACTTGGACCCCCAACATCCCTGGACAGTGTGGGTTGTTCATTCCCGAGACTGCCCAGAGCACATGCGCTTCAGGGCACGGAGACCCCTTTGCAACATCTCCCTGGGAGTCGGTCAAGGGGTGATTAACTTGACGCTCAGGACAATTGTTTTTCCAAGGATTAGGAACACGGCTGAAGCTTTTTAAAAATGAAAACAGACGCGATGTATAGTAAGGTTAGAAACCTATACTCAATCCCCCACTCCTTTTTTTAAATTTACAAAAACACAAATAAACAGGCACGTGGGTTCCTGGAAGGCTGAGTCATGGTTCCCGCAGGGCTGGGGAACTGGGGGGCACTGGGTGTCAGATGCCCTCATGCCGTCCGCTGCAGGCCACCGGGCCCCAGGCCTCCTCCCTCGTGTCCAGCTGAGGACTTGTGGGCAGGCCAGGAGGCCGCAGGCTCTGCAGGAGGGGTGGGCCCCAGTGCCTAACAGGAACAGGCTGAGTCGCCCACGGCAGGCCGGTGCTGTGTGCTCTGGGCATTCTGTCCCCGTTGGCCACACACCACAGGCCTGTCTGCTCTGCCATCCAGGTCAGACCCCTGCTGAGGGCATGGGGCCTGAGAGCTGCCAGCAGGCCTGTACCCACCAGCATCCACTGGTCCACTGGGGAGGGCAGGTGGACACTGGGAGGACGCCCCCACTGCCCAGTCCTGGGAATGGGCTGGAGGTAGTGCCTGGAGCACTTGGGATCCTGCCCTCCATGACCCCTCCCTCCAGGGCCGGTCTTGCTCGTCCGTGTCCTGCATGGGGGAGTACACAGAGACAAACCCAGCCCCCTAGGAAAGCCAGCCAGGAGAACTAAGGGTAATGTCTGAACCATTCCACCCCATCCCTGAACAGGATTCTGCTCACCTCACCCTGCTGGCTCCCACCTGGCCAGTCAATGGCCACACTGACTCAGGAGTCCACTGGGCTGGCATCTCCTCCAGCTCTTGGCCCCAGTACTGCCTCCCCAGAGTGACCCTCCCTGCACCTTCCCCCTATCCCATATGTGCCTGTATGTTTCTCTACAGCAGGGTCTCCCCTCGGCACTGTGGACACTGGGCCCAGATCCTTCTCTGTGGTGGGCCGTCCTGGGCACTGCAGGTGCTGAGCAGTGTCCCTGGCCTCCACCACTCCATGTCAGGAGTGCCCCCCGCCCCAGTCATGACAACCACAAATGTCCCAACATTGTCCAGTGTCATCCAGGGGCAGAGTTGCCTGGGGTGAGAACTGGTGTCCCAAATGGCTTTTCACATCTCCTGTGTGAAACCTGTCTCCACCAGGGTCAGGGACTGCTGTGACCTGGCACAGGGCAGGCGAGGAGAAGGTGCCACCAGATCCTTGTCAAAAGGGGCAGTAGGAGGAGCCCCTAGGGTCCATGGCCTTGGCCCCGCCCACCACTGACCACGACCAGTCCAGCGACGGAGCCAGCCGTGGGCCAACCCCCCCCCCCCAACAACATCATAGAATACTCAAAAAAATAAAAAATAAAACCAAAACAAAAGGGGGGGCGGTAGTGCAGAAGGGGTATGACCAGCGGACCGCAGCCCTCGAGGGCTGTACAGGACATGTGAGGACCCTAGACCCACAATGTCATCCATAAGGTGAGCAGCCCTGGCAATAACTGGCCTAAACCCCAGCCCCCTGCCCCCATTAGCATGCGGAGCTGGAGAAGCTGAGAAGCTGGGCGCACTAACCTTGTCGTGGGCAGAGGAGGGGGTGTTCACATCCCAGATGGTGGGCACCTGGCTGAGGCTGTCAGCCGACAGGAAGTCGGGTGTGTCTGCGATGTCCGACAGGGAGTCCACGGATGAAGAGAAGATGGAGGTGTTGGAGAGGTCCTCGAGGTATGAGGAGTCCTGGAAGACAGGCCCAGGTGAGGCAGGTGTCCACAGCAGGACAGACACTAAACAGTGTAGCCCATGCACACGCTTGAACATTCCTCAGCCATGAACAGGAACGAGGCTCTGACACACGCTACCACGTGGATGGATTTTGAACGCATCACGCTCAGTGACAGACGCCAGACACAAAAGGCCACACAGTGTATGACTCCATTTACATGAAATGTCCAGAACAGGCTGATTCACAGAGACAGAAAGTGGATTCCTGGTTACTGGGCTGGGGGAGGGGGATGGGATGACTGCTCATGGGAATGGAGTTTCCTTTTGGGGTGACAGAATGTTCTAGAACTGATGGATGCACAACTAAATACAGTAAAACCACTGAACTGCACACTTTGATGAGTGAACTGTACAACACGTGGATTACATCTCGATTATGTGTTTAAAAAAAAAGAAAGGAGACAAGTGGACGAGTGAGACGCCAGACCCCAAGGCTCCGTGCTGGATGTCCCTCTTCGGCGACACCCTGGAGCAGAGAAGCCACAGAGACACTGAGAAGCTCAGCTCAGCTCAGCTCTACCCTTCCTGCACCTGAAAGGTTGGAGTCTGGTATGGAGGCTCTTTCTCATTCTCTATCATTATAAATCTAAATTTTAAAAAATGAGGCACAGTGATGGGGGGGGTGTTGCTGCATCTCTCTATCAAGACTGACGGGGACTGAGACTCTTCTTTTCTGCCATCTGCACTCCTGCCACCCACCCCCAGGATACGTGGGACCTGCCTGCTTCCAGAGACCCCCTCAGCTGCCACAGGCTGGGGCCCACGCTGCCTGCCTGTTTTACAGACAAGGGACCAGAGCCTCGTCCCCAAGGGTCTGGAGCTGGGAAGGTGCGGCCCCCACCCTGGCAGGGCCGGGGCAGCTCACCCCCCTTAGCAGCCCCCAGTCAAGCCCCCCACAGGCCATCTGAGGCTGCAACCAGGAGCAAGGCTGAACTGCTGTCCAGGAGCCCCAGACACCTGGGTGTGCGAGGCAGGGCTTGTACTCTTGTAGGCACAGAGAATCACGCCCTGTTACTGGGGAAGGTTGGCCACGGTTCTCCGGGAATTGCTCCTGGGGTCTGGCTGGTGTCATGGCTGCCCAGGATGCATGCACTCACCCCGCATCTCAGCTGTGGGAGCACTGGCTGCTACGAGCCTGACACAGGACACTGTGGGCTGAGAGGGAACAGCTGGCCAGCTCCTCGGCTGGGACAGCGTCCATGCAGCCCTGAGGTCTTTGGGAGCAGGAGATTCTCGATCTCTCCAGACCTGCACCGAGGCTGTGTTTCTGAGCTTGCCTCCCAGCGATTGCATTGAAATCGGCTTCCTGCTCCCTGGGGTGAGCCAGGGGATGGGGGCAGTCAGTGGAGGACAGCCACCGCCATTGCCCCCACCCCCGCACAAGCCCCAGGACGAGGCAGGCTGGGCCCATTCTCATTTCTCCAAGGGATGAGGTTATCCTAAGTGTGCCAGGCCCTCCTTGGAGGTCACAGAGGGGCTGGTTCAGCTGGCATGAGGCTCGGGGGCTTGACTGGATGCCTCCTGCCCACCCTGGGGGGCCCCTGTGCTGAACAATAGGACAGCACCATTGTGCAGCCACATGCCTTGGCCCACCCTGTCCCTAAAGCCAGTCAGAACGCTCACGGAGTGGGGGAGAACTGAGACTTGCGGCCGCTCCAGCCACTGGCAGGAAAGTTCCTCGAGGAGACCTGGACCCTAGCAAGAGGGCAGGCAGCTGCCAGCAGGAGGGCTGTGCGTGAGCCAGCTTCCCAAGCCCCTGCCCTGGGCCTTGAAGGACAGGCAGCTGAGGTCAAAGGCGGGACCGGGGCTGTGGACAAGGCCTCCCTGGCTTGCACCATGGCCTCAGCCCACATCGGGGGATGGTGCCAGGGAGGGCTGTGCCAAGGAACAAATGTGGTGGGAAGACACAGAGCAGAGACCTCACCTCACCACGAAGAGCCGGCATGAGCGGGGTCGGGGTTGGAGAGACAACAGCTCTTGTCCCCCAGGTCCTAGACCATGGGCTGGGCCTGAGAGCCACCACCGGAGGCTCTGCTCCCAGAGCTGGGGTCCGGCTGGCACAACGAGGGCAGGGAGCCAGGCAGGGGGTGCTCACAAGGCACTGCCAGCACCACAAGGGCAGGTGGCAGCCACAGTCCAGGGCAGAGCACCCAGCCCCAGCATGGGCCCCGCAGGTGACCCCCCCCCCACCAAGAGCACAGTGTGGGAAGGGTGGAGACCCCCGGCCAGCATGTCTGGCCAGGTGACCAAGGCCAGTGTTGGCAGGGACATGTCACGGTGACGGAGGTGAGGAGCAATGCCTGCCTTTCCGTGGTGAGGAAGATGCTAGGCAGCCCAGCTGCAGGGCATCCTACACAGCCCCCACCCAGCCCCCTCACAACCCAGCCCAGGGCTCCTCGGGATCCTGGACTGGGCCAGTAAAGGATACTAGGGGAGACTGAGAAGGTCTGAACAAAATATGGGCTTTAGTTAATAACAACATAGTAACCCTTGTTCATCAGCTGTGCCAAAGGCACGACTTGCTATAAGGTGTGAACGGCGTGGTTGCCAGGTATGGGGTATGGGGGAGCTCTCTCTGCACCATCTTTGAAACTTTTCTGTGAATCTAAGACTGTTCTGAAAAGTAGTCTATCATAAACAAGCGGGTGTTCATATGAAGCCCCACATGACGCACCCCTCACCTGCCTGACCCACCCCCTGGAGACCCAGCAGGTGCTTGAGGCCACGGATCCTCTGACTGCCATGTGACCTAGGCAGAGCCCTCGATTCTCAAGGCAGAGGGCAGTGGGCTCCAGGCCCCCAGGCTCCAGCCCATCTGGCCCTGCTCCATGTGGGTGGATGACTTGGGGGTGAGAGCAGAGCACTCCCCAGAGGGCCCCAAGCCCCAGCCAGTGTCAGGACTGGACTCCAGCGGCCACCAGCCGACCTCCAAGAGCACCATTCCAGCTCTCCCGAGCTCCTGAGCCTTTGCCTGCACTGTGCCCCCCCCCCAGGCACCTCCTCCCCAGGAACCCTGGGCCTCCTCTGTAGGCTGAAGCAAGGACCCCCAAGGCACCCACCTCTCCAGCCCCCAATAAAGGAGGGACCGGGCAGAGCCAGCCACACTCAGTTCTGGGGGACAGTGGGGGCCCAGGGCTACCCGGCATGGTTCTTATCTCTACAGCAATTCAGGGAGCCCTGGACAGGGGCAGGGAGCTGGCAGAACCTGGCTCTGAGTACCCTGGGCTGCAGTAGGGACGTTTGGAGCTGTGCCCCCCTGCCATGTTCTTTCCAGGGCTTGGGAACAGGGGTCCCGGCCCTATCTGTCCAGTCAGAGCCCACCTCAAACCGTGCCCCACCCTGGCCCACAAGGAACCTCACCAGACCCCCAGGGTTGGCTCCCGGAGCTTCTCCAGGTGAAAGTCATGGGCAGCAGGCGGCAGAGAGGAGCCCAGCCCCTCCCACCCCCATATCTACTTTCACTTTGAGGCCCCCTCCCCGGCATGACTGGGTCTGAGCCCCCTCTCACACTCCACTCCCGTCCTGCCCACCACCCCAAGTCCTCAAATCTCTGCCTCAGAAAATTCCGGCAGATTCACTCTCGCTGCCAAAAACGGACAGAGTAGGCTGGGGTCCAAGAGAGAGTGAGGAAGTGAGAGAGCACAGCGGGAGCTCCTGCCTGGTCCCACAGGTGGCCCGACCTGTCCTCCCTGTCCTGCCACTCTTGTGGGGGTGGGGGTGGGGGTCTTGCCTTCCCAGCCCCGGCCAGCCCGGCCCCCTGGCCCCCCAGGAGTGGGGTGTTACCTTGTTGAGAGCTGCAAACTGCAGCCAGAACCGCAGCTGGGACATGGTGGCAGCTTGCGGGGGCTGCCGCACGGGTGCCCCTGGAAGAGCTGCCTGGGAGCGGGTTGCTCATGACCGCGGCGGCAGCCCTGGCATGGGGTCCGTCGGGGCAGAGCCAGGCGGCATTTGCATGTCAGTTTAGTCACCGGCCGCGCACGCTGACTTCCTCTCGGGCTGGGCTGACTTTCAGGAAATGATGCCTGCCTGGTAAGTCAGGGCGATTACCGGCAGAGCGAGGAGAATTACCGCACGGGGCGGAATCTGGCCGCAGATGGCTGTCAACAATGCACCCGGCCGCTCCGAGCACCACCCTGGCAGGGCCAGGACCTCTGCCCTCCATAGTGGGCATATGCCTCCATTTCCCCAGACTACTAAGGCGCTGAGTTCTGTTCCCCCGCCCTCCCCGGGCCCTGCCAGGGACCAGCTGCTGCTCTCGGTGTCCCCAGGGCAGTGACTAGGAGAGGCATGGCCTGAGCACAGGCAGGGAAACTGAGGGCCGGATCTCCATACCCCCCCCCCCGGCCCCTTAGGCCAGGCCTGAAGCTCCCCAGCCCTTCACCAAATGCTCCCTAGTAGCGTCCCCTCCAGCCCTCCTGAGCTCATCTCTGGGCCTTTGTGCTGTGCCCCCACTTGGGGCACCTCCTTCCAGGGGAACCCTCTGCCCAGCCAAGGTGCCCCCACAGGCCACCCAGCTCCTTCCCCTCCTTCAGAGGGGGCTCTGGCTGTCCCCGAAGTCTGCGTTGTTTCCCCACACCCCTTGGCCCGGCACAGACAGGGTGGGCACAGGCAGGGCAGGCCCCCAGGCCCTCAGTACATAGCATAGGAACCATGGCAGAGTCCTGGGAAAGAGTTTTTTGCTTTGGTAGAAAACCGATGTGAAAGGACACGCTTGCTGGAGTGATCAGCAGAAAATCTGCTGGGACGCTGCCCTCAAGGCCACAGGTGGTCATACCCACAACGCCCCCCTGAGCTGGGGGTGCCAGGGAGAGCCCAGGGCCAGAGGGGATGGGAGAATGGCCCAGCCTGTAGACAAGAGGGAACCTTCCCCCATCTACCACTAAAGTAGCAGACTGCATTTCCCTGTGGCTGTGCCAAGACTGCACCTGGGGGGCTGTGGCAGCTCCTCTCTGAGAGCGCGAGTGGGCACTGTCCTGCCAAGGGGAGGCCGAGGGGGGCCTGGCAGCGTTAAGGACAGATGGGGAAAGGAAACTACACCACAGATGCCTGGGGAGCCTGAGGTTGGGCAGGTGGGATGGGAGGGTCCCATGCTGCTTGCACACCCAGCCCCCTTCGGGCTCTCGCTGTCCTGGACTCTAACGCCCTTTGCCATCCCTGCCAGGGCCCCACAATGAGCCACAGGCAGTGGCAGGCACGGCCCAGGCTGCTGTCCCCACCACTTGGCCACCAGATGGAAGCCAGAGGGGGCAATAGGAGCCCTAACAGGGGCAAGTCGCCTGCTAAGCACCCCCTGGGCCACAGCCACAGGGGGTGGGAGATGGACAGACACTCAACTCAGAGATATGCAAATCGAAACCACGAAAGAGATGCCACTTCACACCCACTGGGACAGCCAGATGCAGAAAGTCAACAAGTGCTGGTGAGTACGTGGGGATGGCGAGCCTCGCACAGGTGGCCAGGAACGCAGAACTGCTGGAGCCAGGGGAACAGCCAGTGGTTCCTCAAAAGGCTAAACGTAGGATTCACATTCAACCCAGCAGTTCCACTCCTAGGTACACACCCAAGAGAACTGAAAACACACGTCCACACAGAAACCTGTGCATGCACATGCACAGCAGCATGGTGCCTGACAGCCAAAATGTGCACACAGCCCAGTGCCTATCTACGGATGAATGGACACACAGTGTGGCCCCTTCCACACGGTGGAACATCACTCAGCCGTGAACAGAACTGACACTCGCTACCACGTGATGGACCCTGAACACATCACGCTCAGCGACAGAAAGACACAAAAGGCCACACAGTGTGTGACTCCATTTACATGAAATGTCCAGAACAGGCCCATCCATAGAGACAGAAAGTGGATTTGTGGTTGCCGGGGGGAAGGGATGGGGGGTGACAGCTGATGGGAATGGGGTTGTTTTGCAGAGAATGTTCTGGAACTAGATAGGGATATGGTTGCAGAAATCTATGAATATACTTTAGAAGAGTGGATTTTATGGGATGTAAATTCTGTGTCAATTTTGAGAAAACCAGTGCTCGGCTGCAATGGAAAGAAAACATGCCACATGCAAGCACAGACTTTGTTTGGCGGCAGCCGGCACAGGATCGAACCCCGGACCTTGGTGTTGTCAACTCACTCTAACTGAGTGAGCTAACTGACCAGCCTAAAATTAGATTTAACCGGCACAGACTTTCAGCTGAGTTGCCAGCAAAGTGCCTGAACTCTGACCCTTAGTCCCCCCCCCAGCCACCCTGTCGTCAGATGACTTGCCCAGAACCAGAGTGAGGGGGGTCCTGGGGAGACAGGAATGCTCGGGTGTGCTGGGGGCCTCTGCCTGGGGCAGACAGCTGGAGGAGTCCCCCTGCCTGGGGAAGTGTCAACCATGTGACACCCGGTCACCTCACCCACCCTCAGCCATCAGAGCCGCCCCAGGCCCTCCCACCATGAGGCACATGGACAAGGTCTATCCTGCTGTTTTGTTTTGGGACCCGCTGGCCCTTAGCACCTGGAACAGGGCCTGGCTGGCACTAGGGTGGCTCTGGATGTTGGGGAGAAGGGGCTCAGGGGGGAGCCGGGACAGTTGGCAGGAATCATGGAGAGAAGCAGCATGGTGGCACTCAGTAAGGCAGCCCTGGGAAGCCCATACGGCTCCCCAGAAACCTGCTCTGCCTGCTCAGGGTCATGGCCTTGTGCCCAGTGAGGGCCACCCCTTTGCCTGGCACTTTCTAACCCACAGCTTTCTGCAGAATCCCGCTAAGAATTCCCTGTTGGGGCAGCCCCTCCCCAGTCCTCACTGACCCCATCCCCTTGCTGCCCAGGTGCCCTGACTTCCCGAGGGGCCCCTGCTCCCTCCAAGGGGTAGAAGTGGTTTTTCTCAGCCTTGGTCGGTGTTAACCAAAGGGCTTCCTGTAAGAAGAAATTCTCTCTCTCTCTTTTTTTGTGCAGTGCCAGTAACTGGGGAGTACAGTGGTGCGGGGTGGGCTGAGACCTCTGATCCCGCTGAAATGCATTTGCAGACAGTCAATGCCGCCCGCCCCTCACTATGCGGGAGCAGCCAGATAGTTTGCAAAGCACTTTTCTGAGCTGTGAGCTCATCTGGGCTTCTCAGAAGCCCCTGGGCTGGCGGGCAGAGAGCGCTCTTACCGGACAGACGCCCTCCCCGATGGCCCTGCGGCCCTGGAGTGGACCTGCTGGATGCCCGGCCCTGCTGACGGCTCACGGGCAGCTGTCGTGGGATGGGCGGGGCAAGGGTGCAGTGCATGGGAAGGAGGGGGACACTCCCCCAAGAGCTGGGCTGAGACACAAGGGACCTGGGTGACTTTAGAGCAGGGATCAAGGCAGCACCCAGTCCTGGGAACAGGCGGTGAGGCGTCGGACAGGTCCTGTAGCCTGGACCCTCAGAGATGTCCTATGCCCAGGGGTGGGGACACAGAATGGGGACAACCCAGAGGAGGCACCCAGGGCTGCCCTTGGACGGAGCCCCTTGACCACAGGGCAGGGACAGGCGGAGCACACTGGGTGGAAGAGGGCAGGGGCTATGCCATCTGCATCTGACTTGAGAGAGATCCTCGCCCCGACCCTGACTTCACCATATCCCCACCGTGCCCCTTGCAGTCAGCCACGTCTGGAACACACGCTCCCACAAAATCCTGCACACGAATGTCACTAACGGCACCGTGCACAACAGGGTCCCACACCCCCACTCCACTCCTGGGTCTGTGCCCATGATAAGCAAAAAATGAATCCACATGGACACTTGTACACGATTCTCAACAGCCAAAGGTGGAAGCGACCCACGTGTCCATCCAAGGATGAATGGACACACACAGCATGGTCCATCCACACACTGGAACATTCCTCAGCCACGAAAAGGAATGAGGCTCTGACACACGCTGCCATGTGGATGGGCCTTGAACACATCATGCTCAGTGACAGACGCCAGACACAAAAGGCCATACAGCGTGTGACTCCATTTACATGAAATGTCCAGAACAGGCTGGTCCACAGAGACAGAAGGTGGAACGGTGGGTGCCAGGGACTGGGGGGGGATGGGCGTCACTGCTGACGGGACCGGGCTTTTTGTTTTTCTTTCTTTTGTTCTTAACTTTATTGGGGCTTCTTTCTGATGTGATGAGAATGTTCTGGAACTACACACGAATCTATTAAGAACCACAGAGCTGTGCGTGCTGAGATGGTGACTGTTCTGGTGAACAATGAAGAGCGAGAGCTGAGCCACACGCCCACAAGCTGCCGCGGGGGGACTGACCCCTCCTGGGCCTGTGGAGTTGTTCCAGGTCACCCACAGGGACCTTGAGCCCAAGGGTCTTCAAGCCAACCTGGAGACAGGAACGAGAAGAGGCCCTTTCTTGAGGAAGTGGGCGATTCGAGGGCCGGGACTGGGAGAACAGAGAGCTGGGACCAAACTGACAGGTGGGAGAGGAAGGCAGGCTCCAAACAGAGGCATCAGGGCACACGGGAGATGCCCAGAAGGAGGCCCCACAGCCAAGGCAGGGACCGCAACACAGTAAACGCAGACTGCGCCTGACTGCCATCCACACGGCAAAGTCAGCACTGTGGCTCCACTGACACAGACGATGCTGAGTGACCGAGTGAGTGGGGAGAAGGGATGGCTCTCCCTGCAGAAGAATCCCAAGTGATCGCTGGGGAAGGCATGAGGAAAGCGGACTGATTCGGCAGTGGCAAGACCCCCGAGGGATGCCACAGTCCATGCCTGTCTCCAACCTGGAGGGTGAGGGCATCTGCACAGCTCAGCGCACCTCTCCTGCGCTAAGAGGGAGAACGGCCACTCGACGCTGCGGAAGCATCGAGTGAGACATGTGGACATCACGGGTCTCCTGATATGGCCCCGCGGAAGATGCACGCGGCAGCTATGGTGTTCCTCAGTCCAGTCCTGAGACAATGCCACAAAGACCGAGGGCCACGCTGCAGGATGGCTGAGCCACTCTCTGCAGAGGGCGCTGTGGGGGGCAGGTGGCGTCCACCTGGGCCTACCCCAGTTGCCAGCACAATACCAGGGTGTAGTGGATTGAATTATGTCCCCCCAGATTTACTGAAGCTTGAATTGTGTCCCTCAAGTTTTATGTATTAGAAACTTAGCCCCCACTGTGACTGTTAAGAGGGTGGGAAATCCTATTATGGTCATTGAAAGCTGGAGCCTTGAAGAGGTGATTGGATTGTAGGACCTGCAGTAGCGAATGGATTAAAAATGGTGGTCAAGGGGCGTGGTTCTGAGGGCTTTAAAAGGAGAGGAGAGTCTGCCTTTTGCTGTCTCTGCTCTGCTTCCACCATCTTGCAATGTGAGACCCCTGGGTCACTGTCACCACCACCAGATGAACTTTGGACTTTCCAGCCTCAGAAACTGTAAGCAATAAATTTCATTTTCTTATAAATCACCCAGTTCAGTGTACTTTGGTATAAGCAACAAAAACGGACTAATACACAGGGTAACACCCGCACCATGGCCGTGCTTCCACAACTTGGTAACGCTTGGGGAGGCTGGTGGGGGAGGCCTGGGAACTCAGTTTTTGCAATTGTCCTGTACAAAGCAACTTTTCTGTAAATCTAAAATATTTTATTATTATCATTATTTTTTTGGCAGTTGGTTGGTATGGGGGTCTAAACCCTGCAACCTGGTGTTGTAACACCACGCTCTAAGAAACTGAGCTCACCAGGAAGCTCTCTAAAATGTTTTAAGATACGTGACCTCATGAAAACTCTCAAGCACACGGGACAGCTCGATGAGTGTCAGCCTCATTCTTCAGAGAGCCCTTTTGTGCGGATAATCCCTTTGTGCTGAACCTGTGTCTCCAGACTCTGGGCAGTGGGCACCTGGTCTGAACATGAGCAGGGGAGGATGATGGCTGGAGGGCCACAGGGGCGGGAGCTGCCTGAGGCCACACCCAGTAAAGCTGCTAATTTGACCGCCTGCATTCCTAAGAGCACAGAGTCCCCCATGCTATCTGTGAAATGAGGACACCCGAATGGAAGGGTGACCATCCTGCCCTCCCTGGTCCCTGGGCCTCAGTGGGCTCATGTGCAGAATCAAGGGGAGGGACCCAGGATGTGAGGCCAACAGCTCCATGATTCAGTCAGGTGACGAGAGAGGGGGCTGAAGCCATGACCAGCCACAGGCCTGGGCACCTCTGTCCATGTGCAGTCCTGGAGGTCACGAGAGAGGCATGCTGGCCCCAGGGAACCGCTCCAAAGAGAAATGGGAAGAGTTGGCCACAACAAAGAGGCAGCAAGTGCCACACAGCTCACCTCCTTTCTCTTTTTGCTTTGGCTGCCAGGAAACTCAGGGCTCAAGTTTAGTTACCAGCAGGCACGTTCAGGCCTGCAGGTTCACACTCACTACTCACCCACAACCAGCTCTGGATTTCCCATTCCAGTTCCTTCTGACTGATATGACAGTAGGCAACATTTCTAGAGACAGTACAATACACCATGGGCCACATGAAGGCTTTCAGCAGCGCATCAGTTTTTTCTTGCTGCTGCAAGAACTACCAAACGTCATGGCTTAATGCCACACGTTTGACCTCTCACACTCTAGAGGTCAGAGTCTGACACGGTTCTCACCAGGGGAGGACCCATGTCCTCCTTTCCCAGCTTCTAGAGGCGCCTGTAGCCCTCAGCGCGTGGCCCCTTCCTCCATCTGCAAAGCCAGCTGCGCAGCGTCTTCCAGCCTCTCTCTGCCTCTGACCCTCCTGCCGCCTCTTATGAGAACACTGTGAGGACACTGGGACCCCAGGTAACCCAGGATGATGTTCCATCTCAAGATCCTTAACTCCATCCCACATGCAGTCTTTCCTGCCATGGAAGATGACGTATCCACAGGTCCCGGGACTGGGACAGGGATGTTACTGTGTGGACACCACGCTGTCTGCGGGGCTTCTGTGGTGGGTCTGGCCAGACGTGGCACTGCTGTGACGGGCTTCAAGTGCCAGGCTTGGTCTGGGCTCTTTCCTGGCTCTGCAGAACGATGAGGCTGGGCCCATAGGTCTGGGGCTTACAGGACAGAGGGAGGTGGCTGAGAGAAGGGCTGAGGACCTCTTGCCCTGGCTTGACCCCACTTGCACCTGTCCTATCCCACACTCGGCACTGGGCTAGGGTTCCGTCTGAAGAAGGTTCTGCTGCTTTAAAAGGCAGACCCTGACCTGGGGCGGCTGAAGTGTGGGGTGAGGAGGTGAGCCCAGGGAGGGCAGCCTTGGGGGCGGTGCTCTTGGTCACGTGTTTGGCAGGCGCTCAATAAGTATCTGTTGGATGGATGTGGCCACCTCTAATGAGGCATAATGACTGGCCTGTGCATCGCCAAACATGTAGGGACAAGTGAGGTTTAGACACGGAGCAGATTAAGAGCGTGGCAGCCCCAGAGGGGCTCTTGGCTTAGAAGCCCCGTAAATTCTTGGCAGGGCCTGGAGGGAGGCGGATGTTGGTTGAATAAATTAGAGAGACAGAGACAGAAACAGAGAGACAGAGACAGAGAGTGACAGACAGAGACAAAGAGAGACAGAGAAACAGACAAAGAGAGAAAGAAACAGAGAGACAGAGACAAAGACAAAGAAAGAGACAGAGATAGAGAGAGACAGAAACAGAAAGGGACAGGGAGACAGAGACAGAGAGAGGGAGATAGAGACAGAGAGAGACAGACAGAGACAAACAGAGAGACAGATGGAGGAAGACAGAGATGGAGAGACAAAGACAGAGAGACAGAAAGAGAGATAGAGACAAAGAGAAACTGAGAAACAGAGGAACAGAGGTACAGAGGGACCGAGGCAGAGAGATGGGCAGCGAGTGAGGGAAGCCAAGGGGCATGGCTGGTGGGTGGCAGTGGCTGTGAGGAATGAGCCGTGACAAATGTCAACCCTACCTAAGGCGAGGGTGGGGGTTGTGGGGAAGCCTGCCCCAGGCTTCCCTCTGTCCCTGTGAAGGTCGCAGTGCAGACACTGGCCTTGGGCGTAGCAGCTCCCATGCCTCGGTTTCCTCACGTGTCCAGCAGGGACATGCGCCAGCTCAGCACGCCTCGGCCTGAACTGGAACACTCGGGTGGTATCCAGAGACACCGGCCAGGCCATGGCCAGGGCACACATGTGCACCGCCACTGCCACTGCCGCCATGTCCCCACTCGCACAGCCACAGTGTCATGGGCACGTCCTCAGAGTCCTGGGCCAAGTAGCCACCATAGGCCTTGGGTTCTTCACTTCTGGTCAAAGCCACAGCATATGCTTCTGCTGGGAAGAACCCAGCCGCGGGCAGGGAGGGGCCAGCCCCCTGCACAGACACCTCTAGGAGGCAAGTGCAGCATCTTCTCTAGGCTGTGACAGGTCTACCCAGGAGAAAGCAGTTTCCTGGGACAGTAAAACGCTAGTCCTTGGTCTGATGTGATGTGGGAGTCGGGTCTGGCCGGCTCCAGGGAGGCGAGCGGGTGGAACGGGATTGAATGTGGGCTGGAGGAGCCTGGAGCCTGGTGTGGACTCCTGCTGGCCCCCTCATTCAAAGCACACAGATGCCTCCTGGGCCCAGGGCAATGGATGCCAGAGTCCTGGGCATCTGAGGCCACGGAGGACAGCAGTGCCGCAAGGCAGTGTCCACGGGGCAGCCCTGTCTCTTGTCCAGGATGTCCGTCCTCACCCTGTGGCTTCTGGAAGGGGGACTCAGGCCCCAAAAAGGAGGAGACTGGGACAAGCCCTGGAAAAGGAAGGAGACCAGGCGAGCGCCCTCTGCTTGAGTCCCTGCGGGGAAGCTCTCGTCCGGCTCGGACACTCAGTGCGTTCATTTCCTGGGGTGGTCGAGACAGAGCACCACCAACAGCCGAGTTTATCCTCTCCTGGTTCTGGAGGCCAGGGGCTGAGAGCCAGCTGTGGCAGGGCCGTGCTCCCTCCAGAAGCCCCACAGGAGGATCCTTCCTGCCTCTCCCAGCTGCTGGGGCCTCAGGCGTCCCTTGGCCTGTGGCTGCATCACTCCAATCTCTGCCTCTGTCACCACACAGTGTCTCCCTGTGTCTCCTCTCTTCTTAGGACACTTGTCACTGGATTCTGAGCTACTTCATCCCTGGCTGGCCCTGAGTGTCATCCGACTCAAGCTGGTCAGCTCTGGCCGCCAACAGTAGCTTTGGTTCCCAAACTCTGTGCCAAGTCAGCCCTGGAGCCTGCGCTGAGCATTTAAGTTTCTGAGGGAAACGCCTGCTGGCCCCCCACTGTCTGCCAGCCCCAGGCCATTCACAGTTACAATATCCAAAGGCACTTTATCCCTTCCAGTGGATCCAATCCGTGCTGCGCTGGGCTCTCCAGGGCCTCCATGGGGAAATTTAGGTACCGAGCAAATCCCACGTGAGGCCACCAGGGCAAGGTGGGGCCCACCTGGTTCCATAGTGGGGACGCTGGGCGGCTCCCAGCATCCCCTATGAGAGAAAGATCAAATGCTCACTCCTCCTTCAAGGTGTGGGCCATTTTTTTCAGAGGGCCGCGGCATTATCAGGAAGTAAACAGTCATGGTGTTGTAGCTGCCAGGTGGGAGATGCGGCCATTTGGGGAAGAGGGTTGGGTGCTCTGAGAAGGCTGCCGTGGGCTGACTCTCCACGCCCACCCCCAACTTTCCTTATGTGACCTCTGCTCTACCAATATGCAGAAGCCGCCTCTGGACAGATTTTCCCAGGAGCCCCGCAGGCTGTGCGGCAGGCTCATTTCCCGAGGCCTGCAGGCCAAGGTGGCCTGGTCATCAGCTGCTCCCAAAGGACGATCCATGATTTCCAGCTCCAAACAGCACCCTTGACGGACCCCTGGGGCCAGGGCTCAGCCGAGGTTATCGGGCCCCCTGGGTGGCGCATGGCCATGGGGGCAGGCAGGAGGGGCACTCGGACACCACCCAGGCTCCCATGACAGCTCAGCAAGCTTGCGGGTCTCCTACCTGAGGAAAGTCGTAGCTCTTTGGCGGGAAGCTGGAGGCAGTGGCCACAGGGGCGTAGCTGGTGTCTGGGCAGGGCTGGCCGCCGAGGAAGGAGGCAGAGCTCAGGAACGGGCTGGGAGGAGAGAAGAAGTAAAGTGACCGTCGGGTGTGGCAGGGGATGCCAGACCCTCTGATGGGGCTCTCCTTCCCTCCCCGTGTTCTGGCTCTAACCAGTATGGTGGAGCCCAGCCAGCCCTGTTAGGATCAGGAGGGGCAGCCGCTGCATGGTCTCAGGCCTGTCCCCATAAACAGAGAGGGCCTCCAGTGTCCAATGGCCAAGTCCCAGGCTGCCATCCCCACCCCACTGGACACAGAGCCCGCTTGCTCCTTGGAAACGGCCACCGTGCTGCAGAGGGCATCAGAGCTGCACCCTGTCCTCCCTAATCCCTCAACAGGACAGGGGTGGGGGTTCACCTGCTCACAGGAAGAACTCTGGTGTCTCCGAAACTCAGCTCAGAGAAGGGCCCCATAGTGCCAACGGTCCAGGGCACACACCCTGGGAGCTGACTACCACCCCACTTGGGCAGTCCCTGCCCACACACAAGCCCCTCAGCCTCCACACCCATCATGGCCAGGATGGGGTAGACGACAGCACCACCCTCAGAAACCCAGGAAGGGACTATGTCACAGTCTACCTGTGCCCGGCCCTCTGTCACCCAGAGGACAACCGAGGACATACTGAGGAGAGGTATGTGGCAGGGACAGGGCCAACATGGCCATCCCATCGGTGGCCACCTCTCTCCAGACCCTAGGAGTAGAATCCTGCCATCTGCAGAGGGTTGTGCCCAGGGTGGCCTGTGCGAGCCTGGGAGCAGGAGGGGATGGGGAGGCATCCACCCTTATTATGGCTTGTGAATAAATCCCCAAGCTTCCTAACCTACCCCTGCCGCTGGCCCCTGAACAGCCACTCCAGAATCTTCTAGGCTCCTCTTGAGGCTCCCACAACACAGCCCTTCCCACAGGCTACTTCTTCGGCCTGGAATGTCCCTGGTCCCTGCCAGGCCTGCTCCCCCTGGCAAACTCCTACTGACCCTTCAAAACCCAGCTCAGTCATTGTCCTCTGTGAGAAGCCCTCTTGGCTTCTTTTGCCCCAGGAAGTTTCTAACCCTCTCCCACCCACTGTCACCTCTGCAGGGGAGCCCTCTCCAGCTCCCTCACCCCCACTACTCTGCCCATTCCTTTGCTGGCTTCTGGCTAAGACAGATCCCAGCTGGTCACAAGGCAGGGTCCACAACAGTCTCAGCAGCCTCTGTGTACCCAAAGCCGAGCCATGAGGGTGGGGGTGGGACCAGGACCAGGGCCCGTCCCATGGGGTTGGGGGCATGGAACCAAGCCAGGACCTCCCACTGAGCCCATAGCCCCTGGCAGGCCTCTCGAGCCCTCACAGAGGCGAGCTCTGTCTGTAACTGTGACTTCAGAGCTAGGTGAAGCCCCCAGGGGGAGGCAGGCTGAGATGGAGCTCACTCTGCTGGAGGCAGGACCCGTCCAAGACACTTACTGGCTCTCGCTGGAGAAGGCTGGGTAGGGCACCGGAGAGAAGGTGTTCCACCAGGGGTAATGCAGCATGGCGTTCTGAAACACAGAGAGCAGGTGTCAGGCTCGCGGGAGGGGACCTGGGACCCCCAGCCCCGCCAAGCCCCTCTCGTGCAGGGCCAGTGTTAGAGGGGGCGAGGGCTCTGCTGAGAGTCTGGCCCCTGCCCTGGGGCTTCCCAGCTGACCACCTCCCACCGAGAACAACCTCGCCTGCACCAGATATCCCCCACCCACTAATTTTCTGGGGAAAAGCTCCCTGGTCCCCCCGAACTGGAACAGTGCTGGCACACAATGGGCCCCAAAAACCTGAGGACTGAGGGACAGGTGGAGTGGAGGTGTGAGCCTGGGTCTAGGGTCAAGGCCTTGGACTTCAGGGTGTGGGCCATGGAAACCTCATACCCCCTGTGGAATAAGGACCCCTCCCTGTCCCGGAGCCAGCCCACCCACAGTGGGGCCACCTGGGACCCCCGCTTCTCCTCCAGACTTGCCATCAGGGAAGGCTCTCCCCACCCCCTGCCACCGCCATCACTGAGGAGCAGCTGCCGGCTAGGGGCACTGTGCTGCTCATCTCGGTCAGCTTCGGGAGTCACGCCGGCTTCTGGAGTGGAGGGGGCCGCTCACTGCCCCTTGAGGCCCCTGGACAACCTCCCCCAGGCCCCCAGGCCCATGCAAGTCCTGCTCTTCTGTGAAGCCACAATGCAACTCCCCAAGGCTCAGCCACTTCCGCCCTCCCCTAGACTCATTAACTGAGAGCTGGCCCGGACCCAGCCCAGATGGCCGGAACCGCATGGGGAGGAATCAGCCTGGCCACTCATCACTGACCTCTGGAGGGGCTTGCCAGCCGAGAGGAAGGAGAAGCCTGAGGGGTCGCCGCCCTGCCCTTCCAGTTCTGGCATAAGTTACAAAAGAAGTTTATCAAAATAAAGTGCTGGGGAGGCTGGGGGAGCCACAGGGCCTCTCCCCAGCACAAAGGCCAGGGGCTTCCAGGCCTCCTGTGCTCCAACACACTCACGAGAAATGCTCTGGGGAAGCCTCTGGAAGGAATTAGGGCCACCATAGCCTGGGTAGGGTCTCCTGGCAACCCCACGTCTCCCCAGAGCCCTGGTCTCATGTTCCACACACACCCCCACCCTGAGCACTTGTCGGGGAGAGAAATCCAGCCCTAGAGAGGAACATGAACTTCCCAAGACCATGTGGCACATCTGGAACATTCCAGAGCAGAACTCTGACTCCAGACGCCATGCAGCCTCCCTAAATGAACTACAGTGAACTGCCTCAGGGTGCACAGGCGGCGCCTTGGGTCAGTGAACTGTGGCTCCAGAGTGGGACCAGGATGGTAGGACCAAGGGAATCTTGGTCATCCAACACATTCTACCTGTGCCCAGCAAGGGACCCCCAGGCAGTGCAGGCTGGAGGCCTCAGGCTGGGTGGTGTGACAGTGGGGGACAGTCATGGCTTTTGATCTACCCAGGACCCCATCCTCCCCCAGATTGTGGCTCTGCAGGGGGCTGCCAATCAGGGACACCCTAAACCTGCCCCACAGGGGTGGCACAGCATGGCAGGCCAATCAGAGGCTTCCTCAGGATTTTCCACTGGCAGCCAGAGGGGGTGGCTCCATCTTTAGAGGGCAGGTCCTAGTACATGACTGGTCCAGAGATGGGCACCTAACCCCAGCCAGCCAATCAGAGCCTGCCTGAGGATTTTCTACTTGGAGACAGAGGGGCTGCCCTCTCCTGTCAAGCAGCCCAGTTCCAGGTGTGGCCTGTGAGGCAACCATCACTGACACCGTGAGGCAGCCCAACCTCAGGGAGCACCAGAGGGGGGGACTTCTCCACATGCTCTGACTGCCAAGATGGGGCCTCGGAGCCAAAGTCAGGATTCACCCAGCACCTCTCTTGCAGCAGGTCCCTACTGCGGACCGAATGTTCCCCCAGACTCTAGTTTGTGAGCCCCTCAGTACAAGTCCTCAGCTGTGCAGGCAGGGCCCTGGCCACTGGTAGGCTTCCTGGTCATTGTAAAGGGGACGAGGTGGGGGCACGTTCCTGTGGGAACAGCTCCATCCTCTGCAAACCTGAGCTCATTCTGACCCAGGAATTCTATTTCAGAAACACGCTGCAGGGGACTTAATCCACAAGGGGGGATGAAGACACAGAAGCACTATTTATAGCAGAAGAAAATTGGACTCTCCCCAAAGGCCCAATGACAGGGAAACAATTAAGCAAATTATGGGGGGTGGAGACGAAGGAACCACTCTTGAAGATCAGAGGAGGAACAGGGAGGTGTTGGCAGAGACAGCTGGTGGGTAGAAGCTCGGAGGGAGGCGAGGGGGACGAGGAGGGTGGCGGGGGACACTGGACACAACTTCAACAGGAGGGGAGGACAGGGTGGAGGCTGCACATGGTAGCGTGAGAGGAGGCTGAGCCCTGGCCTGAGCTGCTGGACGTCAGCCAAGGTTTCTGAGCTGCAGGTGACACCTTCAGTCCTAACTAGTGTTTGCTCCCATGCCCCACAGTTTGTGAGGCTCGCTTCCGTGACTTCATACTCCGTGTTCTATCACATCAGCCTGGGATGTGGGCACCTGTGGGCCAAGGGTGAACTCTGGACCAGCACACGTCCTTCCCAGCCCTGGGATGATGGGTCTAAGGCGCTTCCAATGATTCTGTGTGACTCAGGTGGCCTATTTCCCAGCTCTCTGAAACCCAAGCTTGTTCCTGCTCCATCTCCCCACCTCCCACAATCTCCCCCACCATGACTGTGTCCAGGGTCCCCTTCTGTGTCATATACTCGCTCTGGATCAACAGGCAAAACCTGCCCCAGGCCAGTGGCGGCAACAGCAGCTGTGGTAAGGAGTGGGTCCCACAGTCTGCACTGTCAGCCCAAGCAGCCACTGACGCCGGCACTCCCCTGCTCCCGTCCTGGCCTCAGGCAGCTCAAGTCTCCCCACCGGTAACGCGGTTTGTTGTCTTTCCTGAAGTGTCAAGAGCCCCAATTTCACCCGGGAAAGGAAGGCCTGACTCGCAGGAGGATTCTGGACCCTTCTCTTCACCATCTGCGATAGGAGGAGATCAGCCGTTACTGATGGCTGCTGTGTCCCTTGTGATACTCTGAGCACAGGAGGGAAAACTTGGAAGCAACCAAGACGCCTTTCAGTAGGTGAATGGACAAAGAAACTGTGGTCCTCCACGCAATGGGGTGCTGTCCAACGCGGAGAGGAAAGCAGCTGTCAGGCCATGAAAAGACATGGCGGTGTCTTAAATGCACATTGCTAAGTGAAAGAAGCCAGTCTGAAAAGGCCAAACGCTGTATGATTCCAACTGTAGTCATACGCTGCTTAACGACGGGACACATTCTGAGAAACACATCATTAGGTGACTTTGTCATGCGGACATCACAGAGTACACTCATACAAAGCTAGATGGTACAGCCTATGACATACCTAGGCTGTATGGTACAGCCATTATAATCTTATGGGGCCGACACATCGTTCTGTGGCTCAAGACTGTATATGGCATTCTGGAAAACGCAAAACTATAGAGGCAAAAAGTTCAGTGATTGCCAGGGGTTGGGGGGAGGGAGGGATGAATAGGCGGAGCACAGAGAATTTTTAGGGCCATGAAACTACTCTGTAGGACATTCTGACGGTGTCCACAGAATATTCAACACGAAGTGTGAACCTTAATGAGAACTTTGGACTTTAGGTAATGATAATGTGTCAGTACCAGTTCATCAATCGTAAAAGGCACTACGCTGATGCAAGATGTCAACAAGAGGAAAACAGCGGACAGAGTTATATGGGAACTCTCTGCTTTCTGAGTGATTTTCTTATAAACCAAAAACTGCTTAAAAAATAACATCTATTAAATTACATAGAAAAAAATGTTTAAAAAACAATCCATTCCTTGCCTGGCTCCTACAGGCAAACTCAAGCCCCCACAGGAGGGACAGCACAGTGTCTCTCCCTAAGGGACAGTAACTTTTTTGAAAGAAACTCAACGGTTAATGTTTAAGTAACTGGAAGCTCGGGGGAGGTGGGAACTCCCTCGAGGATTCTTCCCGGAAAAACCAGGGCCTTCGATTAACCCTCTATTCACCCTCTCCAGGTGCCACAGGGGGAGCTGGCTGAACAAAGGTCAAGGTCAAGGTCATGGCCATGGTCTGGAGGGCAGCATCCCACATAAAGGCCACTGTGTGAATCCATGTCAGAGCACCCACCCGGTCCTGCTCAACAGACCCCACTGGGGCTGGGCTGGGACTCACCTGCAGGGGCGGTGGGCTGTACAGGACGCTGCCTGCCGGTGGGGGTTCATGCTGAGGGTACTCCCCGTCCATGGCGGGCCCCACTGCAAGCATCAGGTGGCAGGCAGGGGCTCCACGACCCGGGGCTGTCTATCTGGGCTTCTTGCTCCGTGGTGGTGGTGGTGGCGTCATGACCTGTGGAGAGATGTGCACATCCTGAGGTTGTTCTCTGACCGTGACTGTCACCTTCTCTCCCTCCTGGGGCCGCAGCCAGGAAGCCTATTTTGGTTCTGGCTGTGGGGTTGCAGGAGCCGCTGCCCCAGCACGACACCTTCCCCCCATCCACCCTTGTCCCCAGGTCCTGACTACATCATGTGGGTCCCATGGGGCTGTTCCCACCACCCACAGAAATGAGCCCTGTGTCCAGGGACCCTGGCCCTGAGCATCAGAGCCACAAGCTGGCTCTGTGACCAGCCCATGTGAGGCTGTAGAGGGAAGAATCCAACCTGGGCCTGGCACCCTGAGCTGGGGGTATCCACCAGCCCTGTCCCCCAGTAGCCACACGAGGCTGGGCAAGAGCGTCTCCAGGGGCAGTCAGGGGCCAGGCAGAGCCAGGTAGTCCCACACCTTGCTCAGGGGTAAGGACACACCAATGCCCACATGAGCATGTCCCTGTCTGGAGGCAAGGCCAATCCCGAGCCCGAGAACAACTTCCTGCTGCCCGTAGCCTCTGGCACATGGCCAGGAGCCCACCGAGGTCCCTCCAGCGAGAGCAGGGACCCCAGGCTGGCCCAGGGTGGTGGTGGGCGTGTTCTGTGGGCAGGCAGCCCAGAATGTTAATCACTGACGGAGGCAGGAAGGGAAGGCAGCAGTCACCACTCCCCGCCAAGCCCTGGAGTGAAGAAATCCCAGGGACTTCCAGTAATTGCCGTCCAGCCACACGCAGGCAGGCAGCTTGTGCAATACTGTGGGTGGGGGTGGGGGGTACTGCCCTTGCCTTGTGCTCCAGGACAGTGGCTGGAGGAAAAGGGGCCCACAGGGGCCGGGGCTCCTGCCCCAGGGCTGCAACAGGGAGGGCAGCTGTCACAACAGCAGGTGTGGCCCTGGCTCAGATGCAGGCTCCCCACCTGCCTCTCTATCCTCAGGACGTCACCTCCCCTCCCTTGCCCCCAAAGGCCTGGCCCCCTTGGAGCCCCCAGTCTCCTCCTTTCCTGCCCCTTCCAGTCTCTGGTGGGTGCGGGACCTGGGGACAACCTCGTCAGAACCGAATGGGAGACAGGGCCTCCCACGTGAACATGCAGACGCTTTGTGATTTGGGGTCTTGGACATTCCTCATAAAGACCTGGGGGTCAGGAAGGCCAGGACCAAAGGCCGGCTTCGCCTTCTAATAGCTGGATAACCTATGTTCCTCTGAGCCTTAGTCTATTCATCAGGGAAATAGGCTATGTGGAGACAAAGTGAACAGGGCAGGCCAGGTGCTCAGCAGAGGCCGGGACCCCCTGCACACTGGCGACTGAGAACAGTGACGCGTTCCTCGACTGAGATGCTGGGACCCCCCTTGAAGGGGCTTGCCCAGCACCTGGGATTGGGACAGCCCCTGCTGGTAGGTAGCGGTGGAGAAATGTTTCCAGAGCTGACGTGGCAGTGCTGGCTCTGACTCCCTCCCCCAGGATTTGACCACGGCCCTTTCCCTGCAGAGACAATTGCAGAGATGCCCCTCAGTCACTGCCACAGCCTGGGCCTTGCGCTGCCACATTGCCAGAGCAAACTGGCCCTTCCCACGCCTGGGTGCATCTCCTGCAGCCGCAGGGTCTGGGGCAGCTCCTGAGCGACACTGGGCCATCCTCGGGGTACACTGTGCTGAGAGACTCCACCAGCAGCAGGCCTGACCCACACTCACCTCGCCCAGCCCCTCTGGCTGGAAGGGTTCTCCCCAGTGCCTGGCTCCTCCCTCCCTGGGTCTCTGAGCCCAGGCCCCCATCCACCAAGCCCCCGGTGGACCCATTCCAAGCGGCAGACAAGGAAGGCTCAGGCACCACATCCTCAGCTGAGGTCTGGGGGATCAGGATCTCTAAGAGAAAGAGTCGCCTGCAGGGGGTGCTCCAGACGCGGCTGTGGGATGGAGGATTGTGACCTGGGGTCTGTGCATCTTCTCCCTCCACAGACATGGGAGCAGAGAGCCTGGCCATGCCTTGGGGACACCAGCAGGCTTCGCTGACGAAGCAGGGTGTCCATACCTGGACCCATGGAAGGGGGGGGGAGCCACGTGGCCACGTGGCAAGGTAGGCACGGATTAGAGCCACACACCAAGAGTCGGAAGCTGGACCCTCACACACGGCAGATGGGATGTGAAATAGGGCAGCTGCGGGGAAATGGTCTGGTGGCTGCTCAAAAGCTTAAATCTACAGTGACCCCAGGAGCTGGCAATTCCGCCCCAAGGTATGTACCCAAGAGAAATGTGGCCACACAAAATCAGTGCACACATGTCCACAACAGCACCACACACAGCAGCCAGAAGGTGGACACAGCCAGTGCCCATGAACAGATGAATGGACAAACACAGTGTAGTCCTCCACACACGGGAATGTTACAAAAAAGGAACGAGGCTCTGACACACACTATCACGTGGATGGACCTTGAACACATCACATTCAGTTAAAGACACCAGACACAAAAGTCCACAAACTGTGTGACCCCATTTACATGAAATGTCCAGAACAGGCTGATCCACAGAGACAGAAAGTGGATTAGTGGTTGCTGGGGGCTGGGGTGACACTATGTCTGCCCCCCCCACCCCCTAGGAATGCCCCTCCTTCCCTTAGATCCCACCTCACCCCTCTCCTTGTTCCCTCTGGAGGCGCTGGTCAGGGCCCCCAAACACAGCCGTCCTCTGCACACTCAGGATAATCCTGGACCCTCAGGACCCCCCTGGCCCCTGCCCAGCTGACCACGCCTCTGTCACCCACACTGAGTCCCAGTCATTGCTTGCAACCCCCGCTGTCCTGACCCCCCACCCCACCCAGACAGGCTCAGACCCATCCAAATGCCCTCCACATCCCTGATCTCTCTGCTCTTGACCCGGGGTCCTGTGCCCTCTGGACCCTGCTCCAAAGCCCTTCGGTCACCTCTTCCTGTGGCAGCCTGTGAACACACCACCACCCTAGGTATCCAGCTACCCCCAGACTCCCAGAATAGACCCCAGTGGGGCACCAGGGGATGGTTCTCAGGGACTGCCTCCTCAGCCAGTGGCTTTGGTAACAAGGACCCGGCCTCGGCCTCAGAGCCTTGTGCTGGCAAAGTGACCTGTGTGTGTCTCAGGCAGGAGGTGGGCAGCTGGTCCCTCAGCTCCCATGTAGGGGAGGGGCCTTCACTGTCACGGCTCACTCTGAAGGACTGCTGTGGCTTCCTTCTGAAATCCAGTTCTCAAATGAGTCATTGTGAATGGGAAAGATTAAGGAATTAGTGCCCCAGATGGGACAATAACTGGGAAGGTGGAAAGCCAGAAGAGACTAAGGTCTGGGAGAATCTGTCCCAGAACATGCCATGGCTGGCAGGTAACTGCAGCCATCCCAACCCCCCACCTCTCTCTTCCGAGCCCTGCCCTGCTGGGTCTGCAGCACAAGCTGGACACCCCTGACAGGCCGTGGGGCCTCACCCCCACCCGGTGCTATCGGCTCACCCTCCCAAACACTCTCAACTGGCCACCACCAGAACCTCTGCCAATGCCACCCAGATCCACTGACCAGCACTGCCTGGACCCCACTGGCCCCCTGGACCCCCAGCCCGGCTGAGGCTCCAACAGGCAGTAGCCACAGTGCTGGGGGGGGCTGCCATCATCATGAGCCGGGGCCCTTTTGCAGACGGGGAGGCAGAGACCAGTGCCCATGTGCTTAGCAGTCTTGTCACCACACATGCTTTCTGATGAGGACACAGTGCCTCGAGGCTTGTGCCAGCACATAAGGAAACTGAGGCCCAGGTAGGGGCTGCCTGCCCCAGGCGAGCAGTCACAGCCACAGTTGCCAGTGCATGTGGAGGCCACCATCCAGTCCTCGCGGACGCTGTGTGACCCTGTCTATGGCCCCTGCTTCCCGGGATCTGCTGCCCGAGGAACAGGCCTGAGGGCATCCTGGGGTCACAGATGTGACACCCACAGCAGTCCGAGGAGTGAGTCAAGAGACAAATCCAGCTGTGCAAGGCCCCCGGTGACCTACCTTGCAGCCATGGAGCTCATAATGGGAGGCAACCCTCCACCGGGTTCTTGGGTTACAGAAGCCACCGAGCAGCAGCCTGGGACCCCAGCACCAGTGGAGTGCGAGGGGCTGGCGATTTCACAAGTCTCACCTGATGTAGGGCAGAGAACCCCATGGCATCTGCCCGCCTGGCCAGGCCCTAGCTCAGCCAGCCAGTGCTGTCTGGATGTCTCAGTTCCTCTCAGGGCCTCAGGATCCTGACCATGGACACAGGATGTTGTTGTCCTACACACAGAGCCAGGGTGGGGAAGCCCCCTCCTCTGTAGGGTGGAGGGCTTTGGGGAGGGCTCAAGGGTCGGAACCAACCGCAGAGGTCTAATCCCAGCTGGGGACTGGCTCAGGAGGAGACTCAAGCCAGGGACATCCCCAAGAGGCTCCTTTGCTGCCAGACCAAGGTGTCCCAGCCAAGACAGCCTCAACCCCATGCAGGTGGGAGGGGAAGGGCTGAAGCTGGCAGAGCAGAGGAAGGGACGGGGCATCCAGGATACATAAGTGCCCTCAGCACTCAATCGTCCTGAGCTGGGCACTGTGTCCCCTGCAGCCTTCAGCCTTCAGACCGCCCTGCCTCCTGATTGACCCCAGGATCCCCATCCTGGAGGGTCTGCCCCAAGGGGCCTTGTCCACCTTTTCTGCCCTTAATACCCACAGCCAGCCACGCCAGGCATATGTTGGTGGCTATGAAAGACAACCCCAGCAGGGAGGCCATGCAGCCAGCCAAGACCCATAGTGGATCAGGGAAGAAGGGCTGAGCCCCAGCATGGCCAGCTACTCACCTGTGTACCTGCAAATCCCCTGGGCCCCACCAGGCTGCTCATAGTCCCCAAACTCACAGTGTAGCCCCCATGCTGGCAGTCCCTTCCCCATCCACTGGCCACACCCAACATTATGTGCGGAGACCCCCGTCCGCCTCTGCCCCTATCCAGGCCTCTGGGGCCTGCTAGGGGCCTGCCCGCCTCCCCAGGGGCAGGCTCTCCAGGGCAGCTGTCTGGCCTGCAGCTGACAAACAACCCCCAAGGGCAAGAGGGAGACCTGGGGGCTACATGGCCCCGCTGCAGGGCGGGGATGGGTGGCTAGACCCACCAGGACTCTGTCCCTGAGATCCTTCCAAGGGCTTGAGTGACTGAAACCACTTTTATAATAATATGTATTGCAACACACTGGGCCAGCCAGCAGAGCCTGGAGGAGTGCTCCCAGGACCCCCACAGGGCACGTGACCCTGGACAGCCCCTGCACGGGTGGGCAGGCCCCAAGGATGGAAAGGAAAAAGCAGCCTGTGCCAAGGGTCCTCCCAGAAAGCTCAGGAGCACGGTCCTCACCTGCCGATCCACCTGGGCCCCACCCACAAGGCCAGGATGGCCGGGCAGCAAGGACCTGACCACTGCGAGCAGAAGGACACCCTTGTATTATAAAAGTGGTTCGAACTCTTGGACCCCCCAGAGGGTCTCAGGACCCTCAAGGTCCCAGGGCTTCACTTTAAGAATGGCATTGTCACATTGCCCTCTGTACTTCCCTATGTGGAATTTTTTTTTTTAAGTTCTCAAGTTTGCTGCCAAGGTTGTCAACCACAGGACCACCGGAGCGGTGGGTCGAGGCTGGACTCATGGCCTTGCCAGCAGCTGGCCAGGGCACTGTCCCCACCCAGACGAGCCGTGCAGCCTCCCCATTGCCATGTCACCAGCCCCTGGGCCCTGAGACCGAGGGGTCTTTCCCAGGACACAGTGATCACAGACCACCCCACATCCCAGATATGAGAGAGATAGCACTTTTTTAGTTACGTTTTCTTTTTAAAATAACAAAATCAGCAGATACACATGATAAAAACTTAAAAAACCCAGAAACACAGAATTATAGTACACTAAGTGGCTAGGCTGGGAAAGGCCATGATCCTGATGACACAAACACCAATCACGGGTTTAACCAAAACATAACCACAGATACACACATGTACACATGCACAGATACACAGGCGCAAAGGAAACACTGGCGAAGGCACCACATCAGCGTCGACGTCCTGTTGGTGAATCGGTTCCATCGTTTTACAAGATGTTACCATTTGGGGAAATGGGTATGTGGAATCTCTCTGAATTATTTCTTAAGACAGCACGTGAACCCATGACTGTCTCAAAAATAAGCAGTTTAATTCATGGAGTGAACTCAGGCAAATGTGTTAGCACTGTTGCCTGCCAGGCAGGATTCAGGGGACACACGTGCCTCTCGCCCCTCTGTTGGCTGTGGGAGACGCTGCCCCCTCAACCACGGAAACCTTTACCCTGGCAAGGAAGGCCATGCACGTGGGTGTCTCTGACCCTCCAGCCCAGGTGTGGCCTGAAACCCATCACCAGTGAGGCCCGGGGACCGCCAACCCCCCCCGCACAACTGGGCACCAAGTCCTTCATTCTCGACCTCCTTGGGCTCCCAGAGGCCTAGCATGCACCAGAAAGAACTGCATCCTCAGGGACATGGCCCAGGCTTGGTGCCCAGGGAACACGGGCCCCATGAACCAAGAGGCCTAGGCCAGGCGGTCCCAAGGGCACCCCAGGCCGGCACACACTGACGGACATGCCTGACGCCTGCCCCAGGAGCCTGAGAGCTGTGTGTACATTCCTGCCTCCAGATCCCGCTGGGCCTCCCTGCCGCCTAGTTGCCCACCCACAAGCAAAGCTGTGGAGACCTCTGCTCTCCTTGGGCAGAGCCGGGGTGCCCCATGGAGGTGTTGAGGAGCCCCCACCTGGTTTTTCTTCCCACTTCACAGACAGGGAAACCCAGGCACCCCATGCCAACTGAGAATGGAGCCCCATCTCAGACCCTGGAGCCCCCAGGGAGCCCCACGGCCCTGCCTGTCCTGAGGGGCCAAACTTCTCCAGACCTGGAACCCCATTACCCAACCAGGAGGACAAGAAAGAGCAGCCACTCTGACCCTTGACCCCACCCCAGCTCCCCACAGCTAGGCCAACCCTTCACGCAACATGCAGGAAAACTGAGGCCCAGAACCCGACAATGGTTTCTTCCAACCCTTGTACCCCACAGACCAGCTGACCTCAGGCACACTCCTGGGCCATGTGCCCTGCAGTGCTCGGTGTGGCAAGAGCGGCCACCACTGTCCACCCTGTTCTAGAATCAAAACAGCAGCAGGTCCTGAAAGGGGACAAGACGCCATCTGCAAACACATACTAACAGACACACTGGGCGCCTGGCCAGGGTGTGAGGTCCAGGGAGGGGATGCTTGGGCTGAGGGTCACTATGTGGACAGGGCACAGAGCCAATCCTCAGGGTGTCCCAGCCCCAAGGGCGCACAAGGCCAGGATCAGACCCCCCAGCGCCAAGGGTTTGGCCAGGCCGTAGCAGGAGACTGACGAGTGAGGGAGGATCTGGGGGCTGCCCATGTGTAGGAGGGAATGCAGGGGACAGAGAGTAGTGCTGGGGTGACCAGTGGCCCCAAAACTCATATCCACCCAGTACCTGTGAATGTGACAGTATTCAGAAACAGGGTCTTTGCAGATGGAATTAGTTAAGATGAGGTAATAAGGGTGGGCCCTAAATCTAATGACTGGTGTCCTATGAAAAGGGAAATTAGGACACAAATTTCCATATTTGGAAATTTGACCTTTGGGAGATAGCTGTGTGGTGACAGAGGCAGGGACTGGAGGGATGTGGCCACGCCAAGGGACGCCTGGAGCTCCAGAAGCTAAAAGGGGCAGGGAGGACCCTACCCCAGAGCCCCTGGAGCCTCTGGTGAGAGCGCGGCCCTATCACACCTGGATCTCAGAGGTCCAGGCTCCAGGACTGGGAGAGGACAGACCTGCTGTTTTGGGCAGCCTGGTTTGTGGTGCTCTGCTGCGGTTGTCCCGGGAAGCTCACAAAGAGGGAGGGAATAAGGCAGGCTACAGCCCAGACCCTTGGCCCGACTCTGGGGTGACACTAGCGCCAAGTGCTGCAACCTTGGATTTCTACAGAGTCCCCAGGAGGCATCTGGACCACAGCAGCTCAGGGATGCCAACAGCAGGCAGAGGCTGCTGCTCCTGAGCCCCAGGCCCTCTGTGCATGCACATGCTGAGCAGCGGGGCTGGGAAAGCCTCCAGAGCCAGTGCCCTCAGCCAGCATGGCCTGCGATGTCACATGTGGGTTGGGCAGGAAGGGCCCCTTCGTCTAGGGCAAGGACAAGGTGGGCTACCCGGAAGCGCAGGAGGCTGGGGTCCAGGCGTGTGCTTGTTCCTTGAATGTCCAGTTCTGCTCGGCAGCTGGAGGAAATTCAGCAGCTGGTCCCACCTCTATAGTGGAAGGTGGTGCACTGGTCTGTAGGACCCCAGAGCCCCATGTGCCCTGCACCTGGCCAAGCTCACATACTTCTCAGAAAAGGAAAGGCACATGGTCTGCACTCGGGCCTATGGAAAGGGTTCTGAATCCCAGCTCCCCAGGAAGACCCCTGCCCTCCCCACTGCACCATTGGGCCTCATTCTGGTGGGCCCTTGGGAATGACGGCCATATGGCCATCACAGTCCCTTTCCTGGGGAGGACTCAGGGGGTCACAATTGTGGGGCTCCACACCACACCCCTGATTTCCAGCAGCATCCCCTACCTGTGGCTTCTGGAGCCTTCTGCAGGGACAAAGGGGCCGGGGAGGGCAGGAGGGAACGTTCCCAAGCAGAAAGATGGCTGAGGACAGGGAGGAACCTGAGTGGTCCACCAAGATGCAGGAGATCATCTCAGACACTCCAGGAGGGGTGGGGTTGGCTTGCAGAGTAGAGACCCTCAGCTCTTCAGCAGGGCTGCCGGCACCTCAACGAGACCCTATATTGCCCTGAAGCAAACCAGGGCACCCAAGCTGGAGATGGAGCCAGGAGCCTCTGTGGGCGGGGCCCAGTGTCCCTGAGGCTGCTGCACCAGGCTGTGGGAGTCGATGCCCCAGGCCCCAGTGTCTGACCAACGCTGCCTGGGGGCTCCATGGGCAGGGACCAGGTCAGGGCTGCTCAGCTGGCTCCAAGGCCCAGGCCTGGCACAGTCATCATGGGGCTGAATGACGGCCCAGGAAGTGGACAGTGAATGGAGGTGCCCTTGGTGGGGGGACCTCATGGCCCATCACCTGATTCTCAGGAGCACAAGGAGCAGAGCCAGCAGGCCGCCGAGGATGAAGACCCTGTGCACCGGCACCTGGCCCACACACCTCGCATGGAGAGAGAGGCTCACCCCATGAGAAGAAAACTGCACCTGGGGAGTAAGAACCAGACCCAGACCCCAAATGGATGTCATGGAGGCTGGGGGGCAACATTTGGTGAAACACACATTTATGCAGGAAAGGAAAGCCTCCAAGATGGCTTCCAGAGGCAATGACTTGGTGGACCCTGCCACTGGCTCTCTGCTCAATGCACCAGCCAGCCACGGACTCTAGACCCTTGCGCTCATCCAGGACAGACCAGTCCTGGCAGAACAGCACTCTCTCACAGACGCAGGTTGAGGCAGGCACTTAGTAAAGACAGGCCAGTGAGTGGTGTAGCCCTCAGGAGGCCAGTCAGCATCCCCCGACCCACTCACCTGCCCTAAAGGCCCAGTGGGGAGTGAGAGACTCCCAGGACATGGCTGGGGACACAGAGCCTGGGTCTCAGGGGCTCCAGCCCCCTGACCTGTCTACTCCCAGGTATGCTTCGGCCTTCCCAGGAGAGAGCTGAAAGGTATCTCGAGGTGATGGCCCCTGTCCACCTGCCCGGCTAATGCATCTGCTCAGCAACTCCCGCTGTTACCTGATTTTTAAGCCTCTGCCCACTTGCACCATGTTATAGCTTCCCACAGCATTCCAGTACCATCCTCACAGGCCACCTCTTCTGTGAAGTGCCTGCTCAGGGCTTGTGTTTATTCATGGTCTTTAAGAGGCTTCTGACACACTGAGCTTGTGGTCTCCTCTGACCTGCAGGTCTTCTTCTGAGCAGACGTTAGGCCAAATCCCATTCACCCTTGATTTCCTGGTCCTTTGAAACTGGCGGGCCCTTGTGTGTCTGAGGTCCGGGCGGAGAGGGGTCTGCCCGCCCCATGCTTGGGGCTGTCCCTGCTAGATGCTGGGTGCGTCTCAGGCCAGCCAGCCCCCTGGGGAGCCCTAATTGGAACATTGGCTGGTGCTGTCCACAGCCGGGTTATGCAGGCCCTAGATGAGTGGCCCGACCTCACCACTGTCCTCAGGCTCTTCAGTCCAGCCTTGGTGCCACAAACATCTCAAGTGACCTTCGCCCAAGGCTGAAGGGCATCAGGTCTGGGAGGAGGAAACTTCAGGCCGGGCTTGTGGGATGGGCAGTACCAAGACCTGCCTGTGCTGTCCGCTCAGGAGACTCACTTGCTTTGTCCCAGCAAACACCCTCTGAAATGGACCATGGGCCCCTCTCTGGGGAAGAGGGTAGAGGGCAGCAGGAACCCCGGGACTGGCCACCGGAGCCTGGATCCATTTTCTCTTTCTGCCATGATGAGTGACCAGGAACTTTATTTTTATTTTTATTTTTTTTTATTTTTTAATAAAAAAGATGACCGGTAAGGGGATCTCAACCCTTGGCTTGGTGTTGTCAGCACCACGCTCAGCCAGTGAGCAAACCGGCCATCCCTATATAGGGTCCGAACCTGTGGCCTTGGTGTTATCAGCACCGCACCCTACCAAGTGAGCCATGAGCCGGCCTGACCAGGAACTTTAAAATGACACACATGTGCCCTCTCCCAGTTCTGCAGGTCACCCAAGTCTGGCTGAGCTTGCTGCCTCCTTGGCCATGGGCTTCGTGAGGTGGAAATGAGGGTGCCGGCTGCCCAGAGCTCCTGTCTGGACTCTGGGAAAGAATGTGCTTCTGAGCTCAGCCAGTCAGCAGAATCCCAGTCCTTGCAGCTACGGGACTGCAGCCCCACGTCCACACTGGCTGGCAGCCGGGGTGGTGCTTGGCCTCCAAGGGCCGTGTACTCCAGGCCACGCTGCCCCTCCATTGTCAGGCTGGCAGGGCCATGCATCCCTCCCGTGCCTCAAACCTCTGATCACCCCTCTGTCAAGTCTCTTCTGTCTCCAGCCGGAGAATGTTCTCTGTTGTAGGGACCCTGTGACAAGGCAGGCCCACCCAGATATTCCAGGGGAGCCTCCCACCTGAGGACCCTCCACCCAGTCCCATCTGCAGAGCCCCTCTGCACTGGGATGAGGACAGGGATGTCTCTCAGACCAACCCTGAACCCAAGCACGGACACAGCATTATGCTGCACAGCCTCACAGTCCCACCACCCCCACGGCAAGGCTGGCCTGGCCCTGTGGGTACATAACAGGCTCTGGGGGGTGTGTTCCTGCTCTCCTAGACACCTGGAGGCAGCAAAGCCCCCAGTATCCTCTTCTCAGGGTAACCATCCCCACCTGGCCACCATCCTCCCGAGGGGCCTGAGCTGGCCTGGGCCAGGTGCATAGGGGCTGAGCTGGGGCAAGCCCACACCCACAGGAAGGGGCTGGAGAGCCTCCACAGCACAGGAGCGTGGCCTAGGGTTTCTGGATCATCTGATTTGTCAAGAGAAGCCACATGTCTGGATTTGGGGTGGCAGTCCCTGGTTTTTCAAAGTTGGTGGTTCAGGTTCCTCCAGGTTCCCACCATGCCAGGGTGGGGCCCCTGGTTCCCCGTTATGAACCAGGATATCCCTTGACTCCATCCCTGAGAGCCCCCAACATCCACCTGGGGACTCACACCTTCCCTGAGCCCCACCACCAGAGCAGTGGGCCCGAGTAATTCTAGAATCTTGCGAAACCCCCAGAAATGCCTCGGCCAGTTTGCCTACACCCAGGCAACAGCAAAAGAAGTCCCCCACCCCATGCCACCTGTGCTAAGCTAAGACCTACCCCAGGCCAGGCTGGGAAGGGGTCGTACCCCCCACTCCACAGCTTCAGGGCAAGCCTCTCCCCAGGCCTGCCAAGAACATTCCAGCAAATCTGAAGCAGCCCCGAAGAGTATGCCTCTGCTCTCCTGATGCCCTGCCGAGCTGTGATGTGACAGAATCCAGTTCACACCCAGCTAGTCTGACAACTTGACGGATGACTGTTCCCACCAGCTGGTCCTTAAGTGACAGACAGACTGGAAAGATTGTGTGCTGAGCACTCCCACCTGGACCCCAGAGCTATCATGGTCACTAGGGCCTGGGGTCAGGCCACGTGCCCAAGGCCAGGCAGTGAGTGTGGCTACCCAGGGAGGCGAGCCTTTCCTTAGTTTATCCGACGTGCAGAGGAAGATTACTTCTCATTGCAGGCATGGTGGGCAGCACCCAGGGCGTCCCACAGGGCAGGGACCTTCTGACTATCGCCTCCCCTGGAGGCCGCACCCCAGCAACTGTGAGTCAGTTCCACAAAAGCTTATTGCCCACTGCAGACCCATGGCCACCACTCCTCCCTCCTGGATGCTCATGTGACCTGCATCCATGGCCTTTGACCCCAGTGGGAGTGGCACTATCACTTTCGAAATGCCACAGGTCTTGGAGCGAAGGCCAAAGCCACCTTTTTCAGTTTCACTTGCGGACCTGCTCCTGCTTGGGGATGCAGGCCAACTTCAGGGAGGAACCCTGCCATCTTCCCTCAGATGGCTGCCCTCCACACAGACACAAATGCGTTCTGCCAGGCGCTGCCCCAGGCCCTGGCCAGGCCCTCTCCTCACTAGGGCACCGGGTTTCTCAGTGCAGGGTCTGGGTCTGGGAAACATGAGGCAGCGAGGCGTTTGGCACAGAGGAGGCATCAGAAATACCCCTGCCAGCCTTGGGCAGAGCTGGTCAGATCCGCTGTCCCATCCCCTACATAGGACATGGCAGGGTCCTAATGAAAGCCACCTATGACAGCAGCAGCGCCAGGGGCGGGCCAGCTGCACTGACTCAGTGCTGACAGGTCACTTCTCTCCCTGCTGTCACTGGAGTTGAGGGCCTGGCCTCACATGGTGCCATCAGGGAGCAAGAAGCCCAGGGTAATTGTGGGAGAGCCAGGGTGCATGCCCAACCCACAGGCTGCTGCCTCCTGCAGGGACCAAGCTTCAGGGAGAAGTTGCCCTGCTAAGCTCTCATGTGGACCTCCCACCCCAGGACCACCCAGCCCCTGCTCACCATCAGAACATGGCCCAAGGCACACCCTGCACTAGGGGTCCAGGCTCAGTCTTGAGGTCACAGCATACAGGCTTCTGAAGGGTGAGCACAGGCCTTGCTTTTCTTTAAACACTCTTTTTTTGGAGATACAACTCACATACCGTGAAATTCACCCACTTAAAGAGTATGCAACTCAGTGGTTTTTAACCTCTTCACAGAGTTGTGCAACCACCACCTCTATCTAGTTCCAGAACATTCCATGACCCCAAAAAGAAGCCCATCCCCATCAGCAGTCAGTCCCCATTTCCTCCCCCGGCAACCACAAATCCATTTTCTGTCTCTGTGGATTAGCCTGTTCTGGACATTTCATATAAATGGAATCACACACTGTGTGGTCTTTTGTGTCTGGCGTCTGTCACTGAGCGTGTTGTCAAGGTCCACGCACACTGTGATACATAATGTGTGGATGGCAAGTCTGGTCTCGTCTCCTCAGAGGGCCCAGCAAGCCCAGAGGGAGCAGGTGCTGGAGCTCCAGCATCCGAAGCCCTGCCTCAACCAGAACCCCAGCTCTGCCTTTATCACCTGGAGCTGGGCTGGGCCCTCACCTGAGTCACAGCCCCTGTGATAGGTGCCCACACCTCCCAGCCAGGGAAAAAAGTGACCCAGGCAGTGTCCCTGAGGTCTGCTCTTGGTCCCAGCCCCGTCAGGTTGCAAATCTGGGATCAACCTCCATGCAGTAGGTGGGGGTGTGGAGGGAGCAGGTCCGAGAACAGGGCTGGGAGGGTCCACCCACACTGCTGGGCAGGCGGGAGGGTGCACAGGCGAGGAGGGGGCAAGCCAGGACGGGAACCTGGTCTGGGTGACCTCGCTGTCAGGCTACACCCAGCCCTCTCTGTGTGCTGTCTGGCCACACAGCCCTTGGCTGTGGAAAAAGTGACTGGAGACACTCCAAGCCTGCCCACGACAAATCACACGCCCACACACACACAACGCAGGCACACGTACACACTCATGTACACACATGCCCACACATGAAACACACACATACAAAACATATAACACACATGTGCACACACATACATATGCACACACAGACGCACAGACCCTGGGACCATGGGGGCCTCCAAACACTCCCCAGTGTCAACCTTCTGGTGTGTTTACACTTTCAGACTGTGCTAGGCTAGGCGGGGAACAAGCTGATCCCGCCCCACCCCTTCATGGGGGGCCCCCCTGGCAGGGAGGTGGCCTCCGCCTCCAGGGACTGGACTCTGGGCTGACACAGTTGCCTCTTTATTCTGGCCAAGCTCACTCCCGCTGTGTCAGCGTTTCCGGTCCAGGCCCGGCTGGAGGGGCGTCTGGGACTTTGCTAGAACTGAGCTGGTCACACCTCCGGGCAGGGGTGGGGACCTGTGGGCTGTGGGAAAGTTTGGGACGGCTCTGGCTGCTGACCCCAGCCCAGCGCAGTCTCTCTGGGCCTTGGTTTCCCTGCCAGGCTCGAGGGCAGCAACTGGCCCATGATCACAGTGCTGAAGAGCACAGGGCCCTCCCCTCCTCACCTGCACACCTGGGGCCCCGCCTGACTTCAAAGCCAACTGCGAATGAATGAACAAGGAATGCTGCCTTTCTGTGCCCTGACTACAGACTCCCTGGAAATCCGGCCCCTTGTCTGGGCCCCGGGGCTCTCCACATCCCTCTGTCTGCAAAGCCCCTCTCCCCAGCTGGGGTCCTCCTGGGGCAGGTGTGAGCAAACATCCCATCCCACTGAGATCCTCACAGTTAAACAAAAGTGCCCTCCCTGTCGTCTGGAATCGCATCCTGGGGGCCTGGCAAGCACCTGACAGGCACAAGAGTCTGCCTGCATTTCCCTGCAATGAGACTCCCTGCTTGGGACCACCCCACCACCGAGAGGCCCAGATCTCTCATTTGGGCATTCTCCGCAAGGACTGAAAAGGCAGCCCAGAGCAGACGACTCTCAGAAGCCACCACCCCACCTCGGGGGGCCTCCCGTGGGAAAATCCAGGTCAAGGGCAACCAGGAAGGCTGTGAGCAAGAGGGTGCTTGGGAAGAAAGGGTGTGGACAGTGCGAGCCTTTCTCTGAACCATCCTCTAGGTCCTGCCACTCTGTTCCCAGGGTCATGTCAGGGAAGCCAGCCGGGGACGGTGTCCATGGCAGCACGGTACCCCTCTCTGTCAGGCTGACAAGCAAGGGGCAGGGAAGAGCCACTGTGGGGTCTCAGCTGCCCTGGCCTGGAGGAAGGGGCTGGGCCTGGAGTAAAGCTCACATCTGCTTTCCCAACCAGAAGGTGCTGTCCCCTAGGAATTTCTCCCGAGTTTCAATGGCTGTAACAGGCAGGCTTCCTAGGCCCTCTGTTCCTCACCTGCTCTTGCCTTGAGCTTCTAAGAAGCACCCACAGTGAGCTGGCAGGTGCCAGGTAAAGCAGGCTCCCAGTTAGGTCAGCCCAACACGGCCTCCCCTTGCCATGCTGGAAAACACCCACCCCCCAGACTGCCAGCAGGCATCAAGGCAGCCCGGCTCCCCAGTTAACAGGGAGCAAACTGGTGGCACTAAACCCAGCCTGTCCAGGCGGCCCACAGGCAGGAAGGACGTTCTAGAGCAGGCGGGACCAACAGGCATTCCGGGAATCAGAGACCAGGGGATGCCCCAGCTACAGACTTTATAGACTTGATTTTTTAAAACTTTTCAGGGTGTTAATCAGTCCATCCACGGACACAGCCCCACCCCCCTGCCCCAGCGTCCCTGAGGGGCTTGGTGGGCTCTCCGCCTCCTCTGCTCCCCCCACCTCCAGGCCAGTCTCAGCTGGTCCCTCCAGGCCCCACCAGGAAGAAAGCCCCTTGTGGGCAGGGCCCACCTAGCAGGCTCCCCCCCCCCCCCCCCCCGCCATCAGCCACGGGTCACCTCTGTCCACTATCCTGCCTCCCGCCCGTCCCTGGGGTTCGAACGCCAGCTCAGACACCACACTCCCGCCCCAACACGCTCTGCAGACCCGGTGCTGATGGGCCTGGGGTGAGCTAATCCCCACCCCAAACCGGGGGACCCACCGCAGAAACCTGGGGACAGGCCTGTCAGCTCCTCCTGGAGGGATCCCCAAAGCTGAGGAGCCAGAAGAGGGGTTCCAAAAAGGGGCACACTGAGGAGGAAGGAGCACGAATGCCCAAGGGCCCTGGGGTCAGAGGTCACCCAGAGGAAGTAGCTGGGGTCAGGAGATGCACAGGGCTGAGGGTCACAAATATGAAGGGGTCTGGATATCAGGGAAGAGAGGGTTCGGGGGTCACCAATGGGGCTCCGGGGTCACCGAGGAGTGTGAGGTCAAGGGTCACTAGAAAAGGAAAAGTCAGGGTTCACCAAGGAGCGCGGAACAGTAAGTCACCGAAGACAGCGAGAAGGAAAGGTTGGGGGGTCGCCGTGGAGAATGGGGTCAAGGTTCACGGCGGAGGGCGAGGGTCGCCCAGAAGGGCGGAGCCAAGGGTCACGGCGGGTGTCGGCGAGCGGCGCGCGGTCAAGGCCCATGCGCAGAGCGGGTCGCGCGGGGGTTGCCGAGACCCCCGGAACGGCCGGCCCGGGGCGCGGGAGGCCGTTGGGGGCGACGGGCCGCGCGGGGCCTGGAGCGGGGTCGGCCCGGGCGGGGGTCGCGGCGGAGTCGGGCGGGACTCGCAGCCGGGCGCGCTCACCTCGGACCCTGGTCTGGCCGGGCGCGGAGCCCGCGGCGCCTCAGTTTCCCCGAGCGTCTCGGCGGCCGCCGCTCACTTCCGGGTTTCGGGCGCCATCTTGGGGCCCCGCGCACTTCCGGTCACGCCGTGGGGGCGGGGCCTCCGAGGGGCGTGTTTGTGGGCGGGTCCTGGGCGCGGGGGCGGGTCCGCCTCCGAGGCAGATCCCAGGAGGCCCGGTCCCCGAGGCCGGACTCTCAGGGCTCTGGGTTCGAATCCAGCCCTGCAGCGTACTGGTGAGATGTTGGCACGCGGCTTACTCACCCTGAGCCTCAGTTTCCCCCTGTGTAACGTGCGGATGCAGTCGAGCCTGCTGTGCTATCCGCAGCCCTCCCTCCAGACCGTCCCACTGCAGGCACCCTTGCACGGCTCCGACCTCGGCTCTAAAGCCCCCTTCTCTGACACCCAGCCGTCTAAAATGGACCCTGGCCCCCTGTTGTGTCCGTCCCTTTACCGCCTCCCACCAATCCTCTACTCATTCTGTCTCCCCACCCAAATAACTGTTCTGGGACCCCACCCCCGCCACAACAGGAAGACTGGCACACCGGGTGGGGGGTCCGGTAAGTCCCAGGGGTCACCCCAAGAGAGCAGGAACCTTTGCGGCAGGGCCACAGGGGTCTGGGGGGCTTCTCCCCACAAAGGCTTCCAGGGGCCTGATGCAAACTGTGGGGATTTGCCTTATTGCAAGGAGGAATGGGACTCAGCCCTGACACAGGTGGCTTGGAGCCCAGGGGCAGTTTCCCTGTAACTTGGACCCACCCTGGGGTGGGCCAGGCCAGTTCAGGCAGATCGAGTGTGGATATGACAATGTTTGCAGCAGCTCTCTGGACCCAACTCGTCAGCAGCCACAAGCGTCCTGTACCCATTCCAACTGCCTGAAATGTGAGCTTACTTGTCCATGAGGTTGTTTATTCCTTCGACGAACTCTTATGGATGCTGCTCTGTGCCTGGCCATGAGCTGGGCAAAGCTGGGGCCCCAGAGAGGACTCAGTTCTCTGCCCTGCCCACAGGCAGCCCCTAGTCTAGCGGACAGAGAGCCAGGACCACACGCTTCCACATGCGTGATCGGACCTGAGGCCCAGGGAGGGGTGGAGTCTTTTCCTAGGGCATCATGGAGGGGTGGAGGGGATGTTGGAGCTGGGGTTTTGAAGTTCAAATAGGAGTCTGACAGACGGACAAGAGAAGGAAGGGCAGTCTAGGCAAAGTAAAAGCTGGTCAAAGGCTTAGTCTGGTAAGAGAGAGAGTATGTTTAAAACCTGTTTTCCCTACAAAATTCAGGCCATGGTTACCCCTGTAACCAAACCCAAAAGTACAAAGGAGTAGATGGGGAAACTGAGATGCAAGAGAGGAGAAGTAATTTATCCAGAGTGAGCTTCAGTTTGGTAAGCTTAGTTTTTTGGCAATGTGGGTTGTGCTTTTGACTTTGAAACTATTTTCTGTAGCTAATGAAAAGCAATTAAATTGAGCAACAAGCATTCAAGATTCTGAAGGGTGAATGACCCAATTTGGGAGATGGACGGTGTCCAGTTGTGTTTGTCCATTTCCTCCCACACAGGATCAGCCACACAGTTTTCAAGGCCCAATGAAAAACAAAAACGTGGGGACCCTCACACACAAACTATTAAGGATTCAGGAGGGCAACAGCAAAGCGGTAAACCAAGTGCAGGGACCCTCTGAATGAGAGTCACACATGCACAAAGCCAGTTCTGTTCCCACAATGGCTCTAAGAGGTAGGGACTAGTATTACCTGCATTTCACGGGTGAGGAAACCGAGGTTCAGAACTGTTCGGTAGCTGGCCCGAGGTCACTGAGCGAGCTGGGGAAAGGTGTGGACTCGACCTCTGCCACATCCACCTTGGGAAACCACAAGGTCTCTACGGGTAATTTTGCCTGAAACAGGGGCGGTTTGCCCAGGCTGGGGTGGGTCCAGCCATCTCAGCATACAGGAATCTGCCAAGTTGGGGGATGTCTAGGGAATTAGTCAGATTCGGGGATTTCCAGGGAATCACAAGAGGCGGACTTGGATAGCAGTAGAGTAACAGCTCTGGAGCTCGTGGCACAGCTTGCCGTGTGAGCACAGGATAGGTACTTAACCCCTCTGTGCCTCCATTTCCCCACCTGTAAAACGGGGATGATGATATAATAGCAGCTAACCTCCTAGGTTGTTCAGACAACTGGATGGATAGTGTCTACTATTTATATGAATATTTCCAGGTGAAATTCCAAATCTTTCCTCAGCCAAGTCCACGGGGTCATTAAGCAAATGAAGGCTGAGGTTGGACGTCTAGAGAGGAGAGGTTTGGGGCAATGCAAATGCGCAGGGCTAGGCCGGGGGTCCTGGGTGGCCCTAGCTCTCCTGTCTCAGGCTGCAGAAGGAACCCCGCAAGGGGACACCCACCTGGTCAGATGTGCTCATGGCCCCCTCTTCCAGCAGACCCACCACCCTCTAGGGCTCCCAGCCTCCTAGCTCTGGCCCAGGCCCAAGTCCTCGGTGCACTGCAAAGGATGGAGAGGGCTCCTGGCAAAAGAAGTTGTGTCAAGCCAGATGTCTTTTGTGTCCAAGGACAAGGCCCTCATTCCCCAAGCCCTTCTTCTGTCTCCATCTCATGCAGTGTCCTCCCAAACGTCCCCCATCCCCAGGTCCTATGACAGGCTTGTGGAAGTAGGCTTGACAGGTAAAATACAGGACACGCTGTTAAAGTTTAATTTCAGCTACATGACGAATCTTTTTTAAGTGTAAGTATATCTAAGGCAATATTTGACGTAAACTAAGAGGTCTCTTCCATGTATCTGAAATTCAGATTTAAACAGGAGTCCTGTACTTTTATCAGCAAAATCGGACAAGCCAATATGGGAAGGCCACAGAGAGAAACAGGGTCCCAGAGCCGGGCCACAGATCCTCCCCGGCCAGCAGGAGGAGGCCTGGGCTGAGCAACCCCTCTCCTGACCCTCAGTGTCCTTGCCTGCTCAGGGGGCCTGGTCTTGGGGATGTGCCGGAGTGAGGCCACAGTACAGATCATATCTTAATTATTTCAAACAGCAGAAGACTTCACATGAGCCTGAAGGTTGCCCCTAAGGACATCCTTGGGTACCACACTGTTTCTCTGCCTGGGAGGTGCCATGCTGGAGTGTCCCTGCCCAGCCTCAGTTTCCCTCCTGGGCAGCAGGAAGGACTCTGGGGCTATGTCCATTTTGCAGTCCAGGAGACTGAGGCAGGAGAAGGCTGTGCCAGGGAGGGGACGTTTGGGGGGTTCCTGGAACAGAGTCTCAGACCTGGGCAGGTGGGCCTGGCCTGGCCCAGCCCGATTGGGGGTGCGTGGGGATGGGGACAGAGCCACTTCCTGTTTCTCGGCATTCTGGAAAGTCCCGGCATTCCCGGGCAGTGGGAGCACCCCTCCCTCCCAGCCCACTGGGTCCGGGTCCCTACCACTTCCCCTTTCCACACCCACTTCCCCTCAACCCCCCAGCCCGAGGACCCACCTCCTTCCCTCCCTCCTGCCCTTTCCCTCCTTTCTTCCTCTCAAGCCCCAATCAGGTCCCTCCCCATGTGCAGGAGGGGAAACTGAGGCAGAAGCTGCAGGGTCTGCCCAGGCCAAAGCAGGCTACGTCTGTCCCTCCTGGACCTCTCTGTCTCTCTTTCCGACTCCCTGTCTCCCTCTTTCTGACTCTGTGTCTCTGTCTCTCTCCCTCCTTTCCCACCAGCCCTCCCGTGAGCCGACCCCGCCCCTTCCAGCCAACAGGCCCCTCCCTGCGGCCAGACCTACCTGCCACCTGTTCTGAGGTGTCCTCAGGCGGGCGCTGGCCGGCGTGTTCCAGGGCCCTCCTCGGCCCACCCTGGGCCCAGAGCAAGATCCTGCCAGGCCCGGCTGGGACTGCCTCTGTGTCAGGACAACTTCAGGGAACAGCAAACCTGTCCAACGGGTTTGCGATCTGCCCGGGACGGGCCTTCCCGCCTCTGCACTGAGACTGGGGCACCTGGGCTGAAGGAGCCAAAGACACACCTGGCCCAGCAGCCCAGTCCAGGTCAGGGCTGCATCCTGAAGTCAGGGATCCAGGGCAGACTGGATGGTGAAGAGAGATCAGCAGTTCAGCTGTCACCCTGAGGGGAAGGATTATCAAGGAGAAGGCAGGACATGTGCACAGGCACAGAGGGGGGAGAACATCGAGGGACCGTGTGCAGGGGCTGGGGATGTGGGGGCCGATGGACTGGGAAAGCGGGGCGGGACAGTGGAGGCCTTTATCCCAGGGATAGTAGGGAGCCATTGAAAGTTATAGAGCAATGGAGAGGTACAGTCAGGGTGGGCTAGAGATCACTATCTGCTATCATTTATTGGACAGGGTGGGGCAGAGGGGCCACATTTGGGATCAGAAGGCTCATCTGGTGGTGAGACCGAGGCTGGAGGCTGAGCTGCTGCCCCAAAGATGGCAAAAGGAGCCAAACTTTGAACTTTCTTTCTATCAAAGGCTGACTGTGAGCCATGCTGGAGCTGGTGAAGAGTTGGGGGAGGAAGTGAGGACCCTCAGGAGGCCCCCTCACCCCATACTCTGCACCCAGCCCCACATCGCAAGGTTACTGGCTGGAGAAACCTCAAAGGCCAAGCCAGGTAGTTTGGCTTTGTCCCTGGAGCCATGGGGAGCCATGGGAGGATTTAGAACACCAGAGGAGACACAGCTAAGGCGGGGCAAAGTGAGGGGGATGCAGAGGCCAGGGGAGAGTACGTGGGGAGGGCTGCAGAAAGGGAGGGGAGAGGAGGGACTAGGCCAGCCATAGGTTTGGGGCCACATATTTATTCAAGAAGCATTTATTAAATGCCCTCCATGCTGTTTGCAGGTGTCAAGGCCACGACAGAGAACAGAGCATGCCCCAAGGATGCTCCCAGGTTGCAAAGAAGCAGGTCATTGTGCCACACATGGCACCGATGCATTGGACCTTCAGGGGCTGTCCCTGCAAGGGGCCCCACGCCCAGCTGTCCTCCTAGGTGTGGGTGCAGCAGCCAACCCAGAGTGCTGATGTCACCTGTTCTGGGACTTTCTGAACCTTTACCTTGGATCCAATGCCCAGCCCCAAGGGAAATTCCAGAGCAGACAGGGGCTGGTCATGGCTGACTCATTTTGGGGCTCCCGAGGGGCATTGAGGTCATTTGGAGAACTTTATGGAAACTCAACTACCCTGCTCTCAGCCCTGGTCCTGCTGTATCCCACAGGGGCTTGGGAAGAACCCGGACTCCCCAGCCCCAGCCCCAGGTGGGGCACCCCCATCAGAATCTACAAAGCAGGGTGGGAATCTTGGTTCAACAGGTGAAAATCCAGGGGAGGGGGATTTGAGCTGCTCTGGTGTGTTTTTCATCGCCTGCTGGTCATCCCATGTCCCCAGGGCTGCAAGGATGACCAGTAGAGTATGACTCCATTTATATGAAATGTCCAGAACAGGCCAATCCACAGAGACAGAAAGTGGAGTCGTGGCGGCCGGGGGCTGGGGGAGAGGGTGGGGGAGTGACGGTGAATGGGGTTCGGGGCTCCTTTTGGGGTGATGGAATGTCCTGGAATTAGGTAGAGTGGTGGTTGTACACTGTGCATGTACTAAATACCTCTGAATTGTACACTTTGAAAGGGTTAATTGTGAAGTGAATTTCACCTCAGTAAAAAAAGGACAGAAAGAGAATGCAGCCTGGTGGTCACAGGGTGACGGTTCCAGACTCAAGCGGCCAGCACGCTGCTGAGGTCAGGTTGGAGTCCGGCCCTAATGGAAAAGCTCCTCGCTGGGGTCGTTCCACGGCCACCGCCCGTGATAGTCACGTGGCGCACACAGACACCTGACAGCACGCAGTGGGAGGGCTCTGCACCTCTGAGATCCTCCTCCCAAAACCCACCACCGTGAGAAAAACACCAGGCAAGTCCCAACTGAGGAGCCGTCTACGAAACACCTGCCCAGTCCTCCTCGCAGCTGCCCAGGCCTGGCCGGTTAGCTCAGTGGGTGAGAACACAGCCTTGTAACGCCAAGGTCATGGGTTCTGATCCCCTTACTGGGTACAGACCAGCTGCCCAAAATACAAGCAGACAGACAAAAAACTGTCCGGGCTTCAAAATGAAGGAAAGTCCAAGAAACGGTCACAGCTGCGAGGAGACTGAGGAGACGTGATGACTAAGTGTCCTGTGAGATCCCGGGGCAGAAAAGGGGCGTTAGGAGAAATCCGAAGAAGCCTGAATGAAGTACAGACTTTGGCTAATAACAACGTATCAATATTGACTCATGAGATGGGACAGATGCACCGCTCTGTGCCATGTGGGGACAGCAGGGTACCCAGCACGGGAACTCTCTGCACTGTCTCTGCAAATTCTCTACAAATCTAAAGCTAAGTCTTTTTTCCCGCCCCCAATAAAGTCTACGCTTGATCCACATCACCCAGCCCTGTTATCATTCCTGTGCCGGCACCTTGGCTTGGACATGAAGCCCTGCCAGGCCCCTGCAGCTTGCCGAGGCACCACCTTCCGTCTCTAAATCCCCCTGCGTGAGATTTATCTCCTGTATTGGTTACAACTTTTTGGTTGTGAGTGACAGAAACTGAAACTGGAAAAAAAAGAGAGAGAGAGAGAGAGAGAGAGAGAGAGAGAAGAAAGAAAAAATAACTAAAACTGGCTCAAAAAAAAAAAAAAAAAAAAAAACAGAGCTCAGTTGTTTAGAGCACCACATTGCAACACCAAGGTCAAGGGTTTGGATCCCTGTACCAGCCAGCCACCAAAAAAAAGGAAACATGGAAACATTTTTGGAACTGAAAGATCCAGGGATAGGTCTAACTCAGGGTCTCTCCTCCTAGCACTTTTTTTGTTTTTAACACTTATTTCCTGGCGGCTGGCCAGTACAGGGATTGAACCCTGGACCTGGATGTTATCAGCACCACTCCCTAACCTACTGGGGTAACTGGCCAGCCCTCCCCCTCAGCACTGCTGACCTTTGGGGCGGGATCGTTCTCTGCGGTGGGGCCGTCCTGGGTGCTGGAGAGGTGTCCCTAGCCTCCACCCCCTCCATGCCAGGAGCAACCCCCCACCCCCAGTCACGACAAACAAAAATATCTCCAGACATTTCCAAGTGTCCCCTGGAGAGCAGAATTGCCCTTGAGTGAGTCCCACTTGTCTAGCTGTTTTCAGGCTTGATTAGATCCAGGACCCTCAAACAGCATCACAAGGATTCATCCATCTCTCCATCTCTTGGTTCTATCATCTTCTCTCTTGACTTTTTCTTCAGCAGGCTTCCCCCCAGGGGACAAAGATGACACCATCAACCCCAAACCTCATCCCCCGACCAGCTTAACAGCCACAGCAGAAGGTCAGCACCTCTTCCCTAAGAGAGGAAGCAAAAGTCCCAGGGAAGGTTCTCATTAACCCAGCATGGGTCACGTAATGGAATGCCCTGATTCCATTGGCCAGGCTGGGATCACACGGTTGTATGGAATCAGCCAATTAGGTGAGAGCCCTGTGGATGGAGGCGTGATTGGAAGGAGTGGGAAACAGTGCTGGGCAAGGACACCTCAGCCCACTGACAGATGTCAGAGGATGAATGAGTGGTAAAGTAGTGAATAGATGGGTGAATGGCCAGGCTGGGGTATCATGCAGTCTGTATACTGCAGTGTAACAAATTACTCTAAACGTAGTGCCTTAAAACCACACATGCATTTATTATCCAACAGTTTCTAAAGATCAGGAGTCCAGGAACAGCATAGCAGGGTCCGTGATGGGGTCGGGCAAGGCTGGGGTCTCATCTGGAGGCTCGACAGGGGAGTGATCCACTAAGGTGTTGGCAGAATTTATTTCCTTGTGGTTGAAGGCTGCCCTCTGCTGCACATGGGCTGCTCCAGCGTGGCTCCTTCAGTCCTCAAGCCTGCAATGAGGGGCTCTAGCTGCAGTGGCTATGAACGAGTCTCATATAATGTAGCCTGATCACAGAGTGACATCCCATTACCTGTACCACAATCTGTTGGTTAATGGAATTACAGGTCCCACCCACCCTCAGGGGCTGGAGGTGGGATGGAGGGGTCACTTCGGAGGCTCTGTCCTCCACACGGACTTTGGAAAGGAAACTGCCCTATTTACAGCTCAGTGCCCCAGTGCAGGAGAGCGCAGCTGCCTCTGCATGAAGGTGGGCAAACTCCAGCTCACAGAGCAAACCCAGCCCACCGTCTGTCTTTAGATAAGCCACAAGCTATGAGTAACTTTTACATTTATTTATTCATTTATTTTATTGGTGGCTGGCTGGTAAGGGAATCTGAACCCTGGACTTTGGTGTTATCAGCATTGCCTTCTAACCAAGTGAGCTAACTGGCTAGCCCTTACTTTTACATTTTCATGTGTTTGAAAAAAAATCAAGAGAAGAAAAATATTTTGTGACATGTAGAAAAATGAAATTCAGTGTCCACACCAATGTTCAGTAGTAAAGTTTTATTGGCACACAGCCATATGCATTCATTCAAGTACCATCTGCGGCTGCTTCTGTGACTCAACAGCAGAGTCAAGCTGTTGCCACAGAGACCATCCAGCCTGCAAAGCTGAAAATATTTGCTCTCCAGCCCTTGATGGAATAGGTCAGCAGACTCCTGCCGTAGGTGGCCATCGGTCCCTGAGCAAGGATGCAGGGACGTATCTGAGCCGTAGTAGTCATGACTGTAAAATGTGGACAGTGACAGTACAGACCACAGCCGAGAGGCCACGGAATGGTAAACCTTAGGTCAGACGCCTTCGGTCACCGTTATTACCATCGTCCTTCAGGCCCAGGGTGCGGAGCCTCCTCCAGCTCCACCCAGCACAGGTGGGAGGCGGCGGCCACCCCTGCACACTCCACCACTACCTGGGCACGTGCGTGGACCACAGCACAACCTACAAGAAACTTAGGGCCGGTTGGGCTGGCTGCTTAGCTCGGCTGGTTAGCGCATGGTCCAGGGTTCGATCCCTCTACTGGCCAGTCAACCAGGAAAAAAAATCAAATAGGGTAAGTGAACAGAATCTCTTGGATCAAGTTGATGGTGGACTTAGCTGGGAAGGTCGGGGAAGCTCATTCTGACATTCTGCAGTGAAAATTAAGCTATGACCTTGTATTAGTCTGTTTGCATTGCTTATAATGGAATACCTGCAACTGGGAAACTTATGAAGAAATAAAAGTTATTTCTTACAGCTTGCAGCCTGGGGAGTCCAAGATCCAGGAAACACATGTGGTGAGGGCTTTTTTCTTGGTGGTGACTCTACAGCAATGCAGGGGGTCACACAGTGAGAACTGCTGAGCAGGAGAGAGCTCACCTGCTCACTGGCTGCCTTTCTAAAGCCATCAGAACCATGCCCATGACTCCATGGATGGGTCAATCCATTCATGAGGGTACAGTCCTCGCAATCCCAGCCTCTCAACGCTGTTACAGTGGGAGTCAAGTTTCCAACACATGAACGTTAACCCACAGCAGAGCTACATGAGTGAGAAGGCACTTATGGGACACTCAGGGGATGAGCGTCTGAGACAGTGGGAACTGCACGTGCAAAAGGCCTGAGGTGGAAAGGAACTTGCCCTGACAAAGGAGGATTAAGGAAGGACAGCGGGGCTGGGACAAAATGACCACTGGCCTGGACCACAAGCTCCAGACCATCACATAGGACCCGGCCACAGCGGCCTGGCCACACCCAGCTGTTGGGTCCCTCATACCTGCCCCACCCTTGGGACTGCCTTCCTCTGAGCCTCAGTTTCCCCAAGTGTAGAACAGGGACTTGTGCCTAATGGTGTCTAGAAATTTCAGCTTGGCATTGGTCTGGCTGGGTGTCCAGCTGGCCACCACATCTCTCTGGCTCCCTATCTGAGCAATGGGTGGATGGTCTTTTGAGGGGGGGTGCTGGCTACTGAAGAGAACTTCCCCTCCTGGGAGCCTGGCAGCTTCCAGTTAGTGGTGCTCCAACCGCCCAACCCTGACATTCAAGTCACAGGGGGTGGATGTGAGGCTGCAGGTCTCTAGGAGAGGGGAGCTTTGGGCAAGGTGAGGACAGGTTCCCAGGGGCCTCCACTGGTTAGGACCCCTGCCAGAGCCCCCTGGGCTACCATGAGGCTTCTCACCTGCCTTTCCACTTCCAGAGCATTTCCCCAGCTCTCCAGAGACACTGGAGAGGAGTGAGTTGCCCATTTAGCAGATAGGCACACCGAGGCCCAATGTAGGTACAGACCCCAGAGCTGGGGGGAAAGCCAGGTTTCCTGAGCGAGTCCCAGCCCAGCACAGGTGACAGTGGGCAGCCTCGCTCCCTCCCTCATGGCCCCACCCCGAGCACTCATTCATTTGCTTATTCATTTATTTATCAGTTTCTGGTGCCCAGTGTGCCCATCAGATGTTGGTCCTGGAGACCCATCTCTGCCTGTGGGGATCCCCCAGCCTGGAGGGAGACCCAGACGTTCATCAACCCTTCCTCGCCTGGTGCTGGGCTCATGGGAGGCTGGAAATCCAGTCTCTCTACGAGGAGGTGATGCTGAGGACATTTACCTGGAATGGAGCGGGGCTGAACTAGGCATGTACAGAGGGCCTGGGCCTGGAGAACTGAGGTAAGCCCTCAGGCCTTTGCGCGTGAATCTATTTGACTGGGTCCAGAAAAAAAAAGAACTCGTGCTGTTTTTATTGGGATCAAGTTAAATTCATCAATGAGCTTTAGAAGGATTGATACCTTTATCATATTGAATCTTTGTAAGAATATTACATTTGTGACTTTTAGGAGTGTTTTAGTGTTATTCTCATATAGATTTTGGACATTTCTTGTTAAATTTGTGTTTGGACATTCTATTTATTTTTAAAAATTTTTAATATTAAGGTGAAACTCACATAACATGTAATTAACCACTTTAAAGGATGCGATTCAGTGGCGGCACATTCACAATGTCATGCGACCTCCAGCTCTCTCCAATTTCAAAACGTTTTTATCACCCCATGAAGACACCCCATACTTACGAAGTAATCACTCCCTACGGCTCTCCTCCCCTCTCCCATGCCCTGGTAACCTCTGATCTGCTTTCTGTCTCCGTGGATTTGCCTGTTCTGGACATTTCATACACTATGTGGCCTTGTGTGTCTGGCGTCTATCACTGAGCACGATGTGTTCAAAGTTGCACATGTGTGTCATGGAATCCACGTTGCGGCGTGTGTCAGAGCCTCATTCCTGTTCATGGCTGAGTGATATTTCATTGTATGAATGTATCACATTTTGTTTACAACCACTGATGGACATTTGGGCTGTTTCCTGCCTTTGGCTATTGTGAATCATGCTGCCATGAACATATGTGTTCATGTATTTGCTTGAACAAGTGTTTCCTGTTCTTTTGGGTATATACCCTGGAGTGGAATTGCTGGGTCATATGGTAATTCTATGTTTAACTTTTTGAGAAACTGCCAAAATGTTTTCCACAGCAGTTGCACCATTTAACCTTCCCACCAGCAATGCATGAGGATTCTAATTTCTCCACATCCTCACTAACACATGTTACTTTTTGTTTTTTAAAATTAAAGCTATCTGAGTGGGTGTAAAGTAGTATCTCATTGTGGTTTTGATTTGCCTTTCTCTGATACAAGTAATGTTAAGCATCTTTTCACGTGCTTATCAGCCATTTGAATACCTTCTTTGAATAACTATTTATTTGTATCCTTTGCCTGTTTTTTAATTTTCTCATTTGTCTTTTTGTCGTTGAGTTGTAAGTGTTCTTTTTATACTCTAGACTCTAGATATTTATCATATATATGATGTGCAAATATTTTCTCCCATTCCGTAGGTTGCCTTTTCACTTTCTTGATGGTGACCTTTGAAGTTCCAAGGGTTTTTTTTTTCTTTGTATGAAGTCCAATTTATGTATGTTTCTTTTTTTGTTTGTACTTTTGGTGGCATATCTAAGAAACCATTGTCTCCCCAAAGGTCATGAAGATTTGCCTCTATATTTTCTTCTCGGTGTTTTGTAGTTTTATTCTTACATTTAGGTCTCTGATTCTTTTGAGGAAATGTCTGCATATAGTGTGAGCTAGGGGTCCAATTTAATTCTTTTGCATGTGCATATCAAGTTGTCCTGATACCGTTTGTTGAAAAGATTATTTTTTTTCCCATTGAGCACATTTCTTTGTATGTTGTATTCAATGAAATTTACATAAAGAGATACAGATGTCCGAGACAGGCATTCTACACTAGTGGTGGGCATGTAATTGGTACTACTTTTCTGGTGGACACTCAGGTACCATATTACTGAAAACATACAATTAAAATTTCGATGTCCTTTTTCATTCTTCTGCCTCTAATTACATTCACTTTTCTAATTGCATTGGTTAATGCTTCCAACACAGTGTTAACAATGCATAATTTTTTTAAAGTGCTGCTGCACTGTTTGCTAACATTTTAAGATTTTTGCATTGATGTTTCTAAATGATATCTGTAGTTCATTTGTCAAAGGGAAGAGGATATGCAAGACTTTCCTCCTGTTTATGGAATGCGAAGTGTTGGATAAAAAGGAATAAGTGTGATCCAAATTTAACCACACTGATAGATCTCATGATTTACTGAGTTCAAAAAGCAAGCTCAGAATAAAAGGTAAAGAATGACATCATCAAAGTAAAAAATCACACAAACATATCATTTGTATAATTTGTATAGCAGCATATGTGTACGACAGCACAGAAAAAAATCTAATCTGGAGGAAGACACAGGAACATTGTTAACACGGGCAACTCGGGGTATGGTTTGAGAAAACTGGGGGTGCAAATGGAGAGAGGGGTTTAGCTTTACCAGGAACCTTTTTAAAGATAACGTGTTTATGTTTTACTTGTGTAAATAAAATATAATAATTTTATAAAACACAGGTGCTCATATGTTTGTTGAAATGAATGGCCATTAGGATATAATAAAATAATGACACTGGCTTTTGTTGGTGCCTTAGATATGGGTTGAAAGAACATGCTTTTAAGCAATGGTCGTTCCACTGAAATACGAGGGCACTTCACAAAGTTCATGGAAAGATTTTTATTAGCTTTTAAGTCTTTATCTACAAACTTTTGGAAATACCCTTGTAGGTCTATTCTCTCTAAGTAGCCATGTGATGGTTTTAAACCATGTCTACAAATTCTACAGATTTACAAAAACATTGCAAGAATATTACAGAAAATTCCTATATATCCCACACCCACTTTCTCCTGTCATTAACACCTTACGTGAGTATGACACGTGTTACAGCTAATGACCTGATATTGACACGTGTTTTTTGTTTGTTTGTTTTTACTAAAATCCACACTTATTTAGATTTCCTTAGTTTTCCCCTAATGTCCATCCAGGATCCCACATGACCTTTGGTCATCACATCTCCTAAGGCTTCTCTGGGCTATGACAGCTTCTCAGACTTTCCTTGTTTTGTTTTATTTTATTTATTTATTTTTATGTTTTATGTTTTCTGACCTCAACAGTTTTGAGGAGTACTGCTTATGTATTTTATAGAACGTTCCTCAACCTGGTTTCGTCTGATGTTTTCTTAATGGGTTTGGGGGAGGAAGCCCACAGAGGTGACGTGTCTTTCTCATCACATTACATCAGGGTTCAAATATCCCCACCGTCACCATGACCTGTCACTGCTGAGGCTGACCTTGGTCACCTGGCTGGGGTGTGCTTGCCGCTTTCTCTATTGTGCAGTGATCCTCCCTGCCCTTCCTTCTATACTGTTTATTTTTAATAAAAAGATGACCAGTAAGGGAAACTTAACCCTTGACTTGGTGTTGTCAGCACCACGCTCTCCCGAGTGAGCCACGGCCAGCCCTATTTTCTTATTTTCTGACACAACAAGATGTTCCAGGCTCATCTTGTATCATCCCTGCCTCAGTCCTACAATCAGCCATTTCTCCAAAGGACCATTTATCCTTTTATTGGAGGATGGTATTTAACCAAGATGTGGGCACTGAGGGTGCTCATGGCTACTGGGCTACTAGATGTTTTAAGCTGAGACATGATAGGATGTGATTACATGACTGATCGCTTGATTTGTGGCTGGCCCGTCTGGGGAACTGAACCCCTGACCCTGGTGTTAACACTGTGCTCTAACCAACTGAGCTAACCGGCCAATCCTGATTACATTTTTGAAAGTCAACTCTGATCGCTAGATGGAAGAATTCACGCATTCTTCCACGCGAGAACCAGAGTGTTTGTGGGGGGGGGGGGCTGGCCAGTATGGGAATCTGAACCCTGGACCCTGGTGTTACAAGGCTGCACTCTAACCAACTGAGCCAAGCACCAGAGACCACCCTCAACTCTGAGAAGCCACCCCCAGTTCCTTGTCACATGGTTTCTTGCTTCATCAAAGCCAGCCAGGCTGGAGGTCACAATCCTATGTGATTAATCACAAAAGTGACATCCCATCACCCTTACCATAGTCTATTGGTTAAAAGCAAGCCACAGGGTGCTGCCCACAATCAGAGAAAGGAGAGGGTGTGAGGTTATGAACACCAGGAGGCCGAGATCCTGGGCCCACCCGAGAGCCTGTCTGCCACACTACTCCAGTGCGGTTATTGCAAGAGACTCAGCGAACACATTCACGCAAAGAGTAGAGCACATAGTAAATCCTCTGTAATGTCGGCTGTTATTTTCATCACATCCCTGTAAACATCACCAGCCCTAAGCATGTACTATCTGGCATGCCACAGGTACTCAATAAACACCTGTCTAATGAGCCCTCAATGTATAGTTATGCACCTACTATGTGCTAGATGGTACAAAGGGAAATGAAACACGGTCCTCAAAGAGCTCATAGTTCATTTGAGAAGAAAATACACACGAAGAGGGGAAAATAACTCAGACGTGTACCTGAAGGAGCATTTGCAAATGTAGCTCGTGGTGCCAGGGACACTCTTCCATCTTGCTGTGGGTGACAGTTTAACAGAAACCTTTCCTCTTCTCTATGAGAAGTTGACTGTGTTACACTTTTTAGTTTTGTTGTCCTGGTAATGGAAGAACATGAAAATGTCTTCTATGTTTCAAGGCAACACTGTGTATGATAAAATGGCACCAGGTTCAAAAATGCATCAGAACATGGAGGGACAGTAAATGAATTATAAATATCTGACTGGGGATGCCACAGCTTCGGGTTTTCCCAGTGCAGTCAGGCCCCTCTGACCTGACCCACTTCTAGGGGACCCTTAGCATGGCCTGTTGGTAAAGGCACCCTTCCACTGTGGGTACCCTGCTGCTAATGGCCCAGCTTGCCTTGCCTGGAATGGCTCTTAAGGCCCCCTTGGCTTGGCCTGAACTAGTGCTAAGGGACCCCCTGTCCTGGCCAGGCCTGCTGCTAAGCTGGCCTGCCACTAAGAGCCCCTGTGGCCTAACCTGGCCTGATCTGCCATGAGGGCACCCCTCACCTGGCCTGGTTTGGCCTGATGCTAATGGCCCCACCAGTATGGACTGGCCTGTCACTAAGGGTACACATGACCCAGCTGGACTGCTGCTAAGGGTTCACCTGGCCTGAATTGCCACTAAGGGTCACCCTGTCCGGGGTTAGCCTGCCATTAAGGGCCCACCTGACCTGGCCTGATCTGCTGCTAAAGGCCCTCCTGTCATTGCCTGGCTTGCTACTAAAGACCCACCTGGCCCTGCTTTCCTGCTGCTAAGTGATCTCTGGCCTGTCATGGACTGACACTAAGAGCTCCACTGGCATGGACTGGCCTGCCACTGAGGGTCACCTGGTCTGGTCTGGGCTACCTCTAAGGGCTCTCCTGGCCTGGCCTGCCCTTGCATTAATGATCTTCTGGCCTGGCCCGGGCTGGTCTGCTGCCAAGGGACTCCTGTCCAGGCCTGATCTGTCAATAATGGCCCTCCTGGCTTGGACTTGCCTGCCAGTAAGGGCCCCACTGGCCTGGACTCACTTGCCACTAAGGGCCCCCTGGCCTGAGCAGGTCTGCTGCTAAAGGCACCCCCGACCTGGCCTGAACTGCTGCTAAGATTACCCAGGCCTGGCCTCTCACTAGGGACCACCTGGCCAATGCTCTTGCCTTGGCCTGCCATTAGGGTTTCACTATAGTTTTGCTCCAAGGACCTAGCCCAGATGGTAAAGGATCTGCATCTGTTGTCTCTCCCCACTATCCAGGTTTTTTTTCTTTTTTCTTTTCTCTCTTTTTCTTTCTTTTCCTGTTATTTCTTTTTCTTTTTTTTCTTTCTTCTTCTTTTTTTTTTTTTTTTTTTGTGACCGGTAAGGGGATCACAACCCTTGGCTCGGTGTCGCCTGCACCGTGCTCAGCCAGTGAGCACACCGGCCATCCCTATATAGGACCCGAACCCGCAGCCCCGGCGCCCCCAGTGCCGCTGCGCTCCCAGCGCCGCACTCTCCCGAGTGAGCCATGGGGTTGGCCCTCTTTTGTTTTTTTCTTAGATGTTATAAATATTGTTATTACTTTAAAAGATGACTGGTAATGGGATCTTAACCCTTGACTCAGTGTTGTCAGCACCACACTCTCTCAAGTGAGCCAACCAGCCATCCCTATATAGGGATCCGAACCCGTGGCCTTGGTGTTATCAGCACCATACTCTCCAGGGTGAGCCACAGGCTGGCCCTAGATGTTATAAATATTATATACTCTATAAGATCTGAAAAATATTTCATTTGTACATGACACAATATATCACCACAATATGCTAATAAAAATTTATGGTGGCAGAACATTCAAAAAATCCAATCATTTGAGAAGAAAAAGCAAACCTTTTAAATATTAGTTCAAAAAGGAAATGAAAGTCACAACTCCTAACCACTTACAAAGTAATGACCCTGAAAAACTACGTGTTAAAATTTATGAACCAAGACAATTCAATGGAGAACACAAAGGCCTTTCAACAAATGGCGCTGGGACAACCGAACATCCACACAGAACGGAATGAGTTGGAGCCTATCTCACCTTGCATGCAAAAATCTCAAAACCGATCAAGACCAAACTGGGGGGGCTAAAACTATCAAACCCTCAGAAGACCACATAAGTGTAAATCTTCATGATCGTGGAGTAGGAAATGGCTTTTGAGGTACGACATCAAAAGCACAAGCAATGAAACAAAAAATAAACTGGATATCATCAAAATTAAAACTTTTGTGCTTCAAAGAATGACATCAAGAAAGAGAAAAGTAAAAAGAAAACCACAGAATTGGAGAAAAATGTTATGAATAATATGTCCTATCTTTTAAGGAGTTTTGTATCTAGAATATACAAAGAACTATGACAACTTGAAAATAAAGAGATAAAGAACCCATTTTTAAAAATTGGCAAAGGATCTGAATGCACAGTTCTCTAAAGAACATATACAAATGGCCCCAACAAGCACGTCAAAAGATGCTTGACAAATGCAAATCAAATCCACAGTAAGATATCACAGTCATACAAAGGACTGAAGAACTGACACATGTCACAACTTCACATGAAACTTGAAAACATTACAGTAAGTGAAAGAAGCCAGTCACAAAGGACCCCATAATGTCTGACACCTCCTTTATTAAATGTCCAAAATAGAGAAATTTTTAGATAAATAAAGTAGATTAATGGTTGCCTAGGGTTGCAGGGGATGGAATAATTGGGGATGATGTCTAAGGGATTAATTTTTGGAGAAATGGCAGAGCTCTACAATTGTTGAGATGATTGCAAAACTCTGAGTGTACTAAAATCCATCGAATCACACTTTAAATGGGTGAATTGTATGGCATGTAAATTATATGCCAATAAAACTGTTAAAAAACAAATGTGCCACAATTCAGCTTCTCATTAGGATATAGATGTTGGAACAGCTCGATGCTCTCAACACAATGACTAGGAAAGAGCCAGAAAAATTACAAAAATCCTACTTTTGAGAGCATAACCAAGTTATGGAAGCAATAAATAGATGAACTGGAATTTCATAGAGGGAGACTCTAGGGCAGGTTTTTGCTAATTCTCAGCAGGGACTGATGATCACATTTGACCCACGTGGGTGACCGAGAAACCAGGGAAGAATTGGTTGGTCCCTCAGGACTGGTGCTGGGGTGAGAAATCACACAAATCGAGAAGCACCGACATGGTCGGTGTTTTCCACAGGACATCGCCTGTGTTCTGGGGATGAACATGGAGGACTGAGGAGCCAGGCAAAGGGTTCCTAAAAGTCAGAGTAAAATCTGCCTGAGTCTCAAAGCGCCTGGGAGATAATGTTTCCCCAGAGGGACAGGCCTGCTGATGGGTCCCTCAAGATTTTTGCCACATTTGAAAGCTGCAGGGCGTGGGCGCTAAAGCAGCAAGCTGAAACCTCCAAAGGTCACGAGTGGATTTGCCACAGTCTTTCATGCTTGACCAGTGACCTACTGGAATGTTCATCCAAATCCCTGATGGGCCTTCCCTGAGGAAGACAGGAGAAGCAGAGATGGACGAGCCTCGTTACAACTGCGTGTGTGTAATTGGACTCAGTAGGGGACAGAGAGGGGAGAGAGAAGGGGCAGAAGCCATCCCTGAAGGTGTAATGCCTGAGGGTTTCCAAAATGGGTACAATACGTCAATCCACAGATTGAAGAACCAAACCCCAACTGGGAATAAAAAAGAAAAGAGAAAATCATACTAAAGTCCATTGTAGTTAAACGATAAGTATTAAAATACTCTAAAACTACTTATTCATCATAAAATAATAACAAACTAAATACAAAAAAATGAAATCAAATTATCAGGAGAGGGGAAAATGACAGAACTGATGGACCCATAAATCTGAAAGCTGTTTATCCGAATAATAAAAATGGAACAAATCACCATAGGAGGGAGTTACTATCGTTAGCTCCATTTTGTAGATGACATGCAAGGTATTAGAGGTTAAGTGCTAAGATCACGTACAGCTGGGCTGTGAACATCCAGGTCTATCTAATTCTCTAAGCCCATTTTTCCCCCTGGGGGTGGAGGTGCAAGCGTGAGGGCAGGTGGCTGGACTCACCCTCTCGGCGTCCTCCTGCCCTGTGGAGAAGGCGGTCAGACTCCCCTGCAGCTGTTGGATCTCTTCTTCCCGGGAGTCCAGGCAGGTCCGCAGATGTTGACACTCTCCTGGAATGACAGAGGTCAAGATGGAACCCAAAGGACTCCCCTGAAGGCCTGCCAAGGCACCAGGTTGAGGGAGGAAGGCTGCCTAGATCCACACCTGCTTTCTGCCGGGCTTCCTGACGAGCATCGGCCAGGGCTCTCTCCATCTCTTCCTTTTCGGACTTTAAGATGTCATTGGTCCGAATCTGAGCCTTTGGGAGAAAAGCCAAACGGTGGTGAGAGAGGGACAGGAAGGTTCTCTAGGGCACATGAGGGACGCCATAGAGTCCACTCACCTGCAGTTGTTCCTGCAGGGAGTCCAGCTGCCGACACGGACTCTCCTTCTGTAGGAAGAGGAAAGAAACATCTCTTACCAGGGAGGCAGAGATGGAACAGCAAGGGATTGGCAGCGTGGAACCAGGGGACCCCACTGGACCCTTACCAGTTCCTGCACCACACTCGCTATATATTTCTTTACTGCGTAGGTGGAGTCCAGGACTGCCTGCAGAACTAGGCACCGGCTCTGCGACACATGAAGAGAGGAGGAGTTGGAGGAGGGTTGGGAGAGAGGTAGAGAGAGCGATCATTAGGGGTGGGGGTGGCGTCTGTCTCGGTTGGCAGCGGGGCCCCCAGCCCCCAGCATGGGAGGTGGTCGGGGGGCTGGCCTGGAGGGCACTTACCTCCAGCTCCTTAATGTAAGTTGAAGTCCTCAAGGCCTCCCCAGTGATGGATGATGGGGGCTGGAAGAGATGAGAGCACACATGGAGGTGCTCTGCCCCTCAATGGCTAAGCCCTCTGCTGTCCTTTCTTCCTAACCTGGACCAGGCCCTCCTCCTGTAGCTCCTTTGTGCCCATTTCTCAAGGTCTCACTTCCCCATCGTCCCTCCACTCCCGAGCAGCTCTTATCCTGCACTTTTTTTTTTTTTTGGTGGTGGCCAGTACAGGGATTGAGCCCTGGGCCTTGGTGTTGTCAACATCATCCTGTGCTTCCTGCAGCAGGATCCAATGAGACAGCCACGCTCGTGCTCCATCTGTGTGCACAGCTTCAAGGGAGAAGCTCAGAGAAGAGTCCTATGTCATATCCCGAGCAGAGGGAGACATAGGATTCAAACCCAGACTTCTTACCCAGTCCCTGACACTTCTTCCATGGTCATTACCATTACCCCCTACTGCCCCTTGAGGCCCCTGTTCCCAGGAGCCTGACCAGCCAACACTCACCTCCTGAGGTGACTGGCACCTCCCACAAGTGCTGGGCTGGGGCCTACTGCCAGTTTTGGTGATTTTTTCATCAGCAGTACCAGCTAGGCTCTTTTTCTGTTGGAACTCTCTTAACTGTGAAAAGGAAAAGCAGTAATATTCAGGAGATGTGTAAGCTCCTAGGTTTGTCACCTACTTTACAATTTTTACAAAGTATTCTTACTTGTACCATCTGATTTAATGCCACCAGCAACCCTATAAGGTGTTGTCATGATCACCAAATGGCTGAAGAAATGGACTGATAGCATGATTAGAAAAAGGCAAGAATGGAATTGAACTTCAGTCTTCTGGGGCTTTGTCATGAATCAGCAGCTGCTGGCGGGCCAAATACAAATCAGACATCGGGGCCCTCCCTCACAGAGCTTTGAGAGCTGCACCCCAGTACTGCTCAAACGTTTATGTCAATGTACCCTAATGGCAGAAGTCATGAGGGCACACCCCTAGGGATCTGGGGACCTCACAAAAAGAGGACAACCCAAGCATCATTTCAGAGAAATCCATTATGAGCTTACGAATCCAGGTGAATGTCACCCCTAAGTACATTAAGAGGTTTTTTCTCTTTCAAAAGAATCAAGCAAATCTGATGCTTCAGAAACAGGCCCCCTGAGTCCTGTGGCACCCCAGATTGACAGGATCTGGGCAAGATTCAAGCTGTGAAGTTCAGTTGCCCAGGATTTATCCCACAGAAGATAAGCACATCTCCCTCCAGAGAGTAGTGACTGAAAGGCGCTCTGGTCCCAGAATCCTAGGGAATTCTAAGGTGAGATCCAGACTCAGAAATCAATTGTTAAGTGTCTCTAGAGAGTAGAAACCCAGGAAAAAACCAAACCGAACCCGTTCTCCCAATGGTCACCCAGAGATACTGTCAACATTTTGAGCTCACTGGTGAAGTGCAGGCTTTTTAGGTAGGCAATGTCTAAGTAAAGGGGGCAAGGGAGCCAGAAACCTCTCAGTCCTGGGTCCCCTAGTCCTGAGTGCCCTTCCAAATGGAAATTTGTGCCACGACCAGAGAAGCCCAAAGGAGGGTGAAAACACTTAGGGGACTGGTCATCAGGTCAAAGGCCAGGCTCCAGACAGTAATGACAGTTCCTGGCGGGGGTGGGTGGGCTTGGGACAGTTCAGAGTAGGATCGTAAGGTGACTACATTCCACTCCTTCCTACCAAATGCCAGAGTCACTGCAACACTGTGGGGAAGAAGAGCAGAGCCAGGACTGAGGTCCTTGGAGACGGGAACCCAGGGGCCCAGGGAGCCCAGGAAGGTCTGGTTTGGGGTAGCAGGAGGCCAGGGCTGAGTCCAGGTGGGGAGCCCTGGAAGTAACCTTACAGGCCAAAGTCACCCAGAGACAGTTGGCAAGGGCAAGGTCTGGGCAGCTGAGGGGACAGGGATGGCTGAGAAGACTTTGGTGGGGGGAGTCAAGAGGCACAGAGGGGCAATCCCTGTGTGCCTCAGAAGTGACACCGAGTCCTGCCCCTGTCCCACCATAGGAGGGGCCTCGGGCTGGCTCCGGGGCTGCGACCCAGCATGTTATACCTTCTTCTTGGCCCTCGCCAATTTCTCCTGTCGGATTTCCTCCGACATTTCGGGGCAGGGAAAAGGAAAGGGGTACTTCCGCCTTATCATGGCTAAGCACTGGACAGTCACTCCCTCCAGCTAAGGCACGGACCAGCGACTGAGCCAGAGCAGCTGGGGGCGGCCGGTGCTAGGCAACAGGTAGGTGGGCGTGGCCTCAATGCTCACAGCCCATTGGTGGATGAGAAAGGTGGAAGAAATGGGGGCGTGGCCAGAACCCAGGGAAGGGTGGAGTCACAATGAAAGCCGGCCCCGCCCACCCCAGGGAGGATCCCCCTGGGGGAAAGGGGCGGGGCTGTCACTTGGTGCCCATGCAGCTTCTGTGTGACCCTTCATGGTGGCCGTCACAGAATCTGAGGCACCTGGCAGAGCAGAGAGGCCGTTCTCCAGCCCCCGCCCTGGACCCTCCTGTGCCAGTTCACCCCTGACCTGAGGCCTCAGACCCCAGGACTCAGGAGGTGGGTGAGGAATGGACAGCAGGGGAGAGTGTCACTTCACAGTCCCTTTCCAGACTCCTCACAGCTCTGCCCCAGACTTTCTCATCCCAGAAACCGCGTCCAAAGACCCCCATCCAGTCCTCCAGATGCTTCTCCACTCGCCCCCTTCCTTGAGGGTCCCTTCACTGACTGTAGGAGCGTAGCTGTCCCCTCCCAGCCGGGTCCCATCAAGGTCACTCCTGCTTGCCAGATCCTCCTCCTCTCACACCCCACAGCACCCCCTTCCACCCAGCATGGGCTCTGGGTCCCATCAGCCTTTCCCCTTGGGCTCCTCAAGACCAAACTGGGGGGGGGCTAAAACTATAAAACTCTCAGAAGAACACAGAAGCATAAAGCTTCAGGATCTTAGATTAGGCAACGGTTTTCTAGGCGTGACATCAAAAGCACAAGCAATGAAAGAAAAAATGGATAAACTGAACATCACCAAAATTAAAAAGTTTTGTGATTCAAAGAATACATATTCGAGAATATTCCCTGCTCTCTAGCACTGCAGTGGAAGGTCATCCAGCTCCCAGGGTTACATTACCCCTCTCTACTGAGCATGCCCAGCCACTGTATTTGCATAAGTGACCCCTTTATGGTGTTATTTTCCCCATGTTAGCGCTGAAAATAGGTCTAGCTGGCAGCAGTAGCTTTCCTGTCGGGGAGGGCCTTGAGGAGGGGCCTGAGACTTTGGGGAGTGGTTGGAAACCCAGAGGCACGTCTGGAAACCCGGACCCAGGGAAACTGAGCACCTCCTGTCTCCCGGTGTGGCTCGTGTTTTCCACAAGACATCGTCTGGGTTCTGGGGATAAACATGGAGGATTGAGGAGCCGAGCAAAGGGTTCCTAAAAGTCAGAGTAAAATCTGCCTGAGTCTCAAAGTGTCTGGGAGATAATGTTTCCCCAGAGGGACAGGCCTGCTGATTGGTCCCTCAAGATTTTTGCCACATTTGAAAGCTGCAGGGCGTGGGTGCTAAAGCAGCAAGCTGAAACCTCCAAAGGTCACGAGTAGATTTGCCACAGTCTTTTATGCTTGACCAGTGACCTACTAGAATGTTCATCCAAATCCCTGATGGGCCTTCCATGAGGAAGACAGGAGAAGCAGAGATGGACGAGCCTCATTACAACTGCATATGTGTAATTGGACTAACAGAGGGACAGAGAGGGGAGAGAGAAGGGGCAGAAGTTATCCCTGAAGGTGTAATGCCTGAGCGTTTTCTGAAATGGGTATAAGTCAATCCACAAACTCAAGAAAATCCAAGTAGATTGGCAAACCCCAACTAGGATTAAAAAAGAAAAGAAGAGAAAATCATAATAAGGTCCATCATATTTAAATTGCTAAAAGGAATTAGGTAAAGTCAAATATCTTCTCTAAAGCAAATTCATTCCCTTATATGTCATTATTAAAAACAAATATTAGGGCAGGCCCGTGGCTCAATAACATCAAGGCTGCAGGTTCGGATCCATATATAGGGATGGCCATTTGGCTCACATGGGAGAGCGTGGTGCTGACAACACCAAGTCAAGGGTTAAGATCCCCTTACTGGTCATCTCAGAAAATAATAATACAATTAAATAAATAAATAAAATAAAAACAAATATTAAAATATTCTGAAACTACTTATTCATCATAAGAAATTAAGAAAATAATAAGAAACCACAGATTCACAGGAGACTGGGTATACTAAACATAAAAAAACAAAATCAGATTATCAGGAGAGGAGAAAATGATAGAATTACTAGATTAATAAATCTGATAGCTTATTATTTGAATAATAAAAATCCAACAAAAGACATGCATTCACTTTCAGTACTTATTTTAATTAAATAAATTTGATTCAAATAAAAATACACAAATGTGGGAGTGAAAAAATGACGTGCCTACAGATTCTGAGGAAACTACAAAAATAAGGGTAACTATCGAAATACACATTTCAGGGCTGGCCCGTGGCTCACTTGGGAGAGTGCAGTGCTGATACCACCAAGGCCACAGGTTTGGATTCCTATATAGGGATTGGTCGGTTAGCTCACTTCGGAGAGCGTGGTGCTGACAACACCAAGTCAAGGGTTAAGATCCCCTTACTGGTCATCTTTTTGTAAAAAAAAAAAAAAAAATTATAAAACTTGACAAAGGATACCCTTGTTTGGCCTGCCCCTAGAGTTGCCTGGGTTGACCTGATCTGGCACTAAGGGACCCCCATGGTCTGGCCTGCTGATAGGGTCCCCCTTCTCTGGCCTGCCCATAGGTCCTTCCTGGCCTCGCCTGCAACTAAGGGTCCCCCTGATCAGGCTTGTCATAACCAGACTTGTAACTGTCTGGTTGTAATGTAACTGGACTTGCCTTTTGGTACTGAGCTGACACCTGAATAGCTGTACAAGGATCCCACCCATTGAAGAAACATGTCTGGTGACAAATGTGACCCACGGCAATCTTGTAAGTCAAAATGTCTGGCTCGTCTAAGAAGCCCCCAGCCTCTGTAACTCGTATTTAACTCTCAGCTTAAACACCTTCCATGATACCGCTGATCTGGTTTGGGGTCTGGTGGGTTTATACTCTCTTGGCACTCTATAGGTTCCCAACTGCCAAAAACATATCATATGTTCATCAGCTGATGAATGAATAAATAAAATATGGTGCATCGAGTCACTGGAATATGACTCAGCCATGAAAAGGAATGAGGCTCTGACACACTCTACCACGTGGGCGAACTTTGAACACATCACGCTCGGTGAAAGACAGCAGACACAAAAGGCCACACAGTGTTTGATTCCATTTACATGAACGGGCCAGTCCACTAGACAGAAAGTGGGTTCGTGGTTGCCGGGAGCTGGGGGAATGACTTCTATTGGATACGGGATTTCTTTGTAAGGTGAAGATGTTCTGGAATCTGATAGTGGTGATGGTTATACAACCCTGCATATAAAACCACTAAAACCCACTGAATTTCATGCTTTCCATGAGTGATTTGTATGGCATATGAACTATCACTCCATGAAGCTGTTATTAATTTTAAAAGCACCATAATTGCAATGAAACGTTTGGTTAGGATCTGTCTGTCTGATTCTAAGTTCCTGGAGGTCTGGTATAATGTGAGTTTTACTCAGTACCGCATCCTCCAAGGGCCGAGCCCATAGTAGGTGGCTCATTAAATCTCTCAAAACGAGCTACTTTTACACCAGGGTCTCTCCCCCTTGGCACTGCGGACCTCGTGGCTGGATCACGCTCTGTGGTTTGGCTGTCCTGCACGTGCTGAGCAGCGTCCCTGGCCTCCACCTACTCCATGCCAGGAGCACCCTCCTCGTCGGTCCTGACAACTACAGATGTCGCCAGACATTGCCTAGTATCCTCTGGAGGCAAATTGCCCATGGCTGTGAAACATCCATTTAGAGGTACCAAGGTTTTGAATTTGGGGTGCTGCGTGGGACTTTAGATAGTCGCCACGTAAAGGCTGGCCCCCAGGGGGACGCCGAAGGGACAAGCAGGCCTTGGCTGTGTCTGCAAAACCTCACCCAGCCAGGAGGTGGTGAGCAGGGCTCCCAAACCCACCCGACCGGGGCAAAAGGTAAAGCCACCCTCTACCAAGAGGGGCCGCAGGCAGAAGGGGACGGGCAGGTGAGCCCACAGGACCGAAGGACCAGCTCCCGAGAGGGGAGCCTCAAAGACCGCCTTCACGGCCGGCCTGGGGTGCAGCGACCCCACATCCGAGAGGTCAACGGGAAGACGGGCTGAGGAAGGGGCGGGGCCTCGACGCAGGGCGGGGCGAGAGGCAGAGACCCCGGAGGCAGAGTCATTGAAAGGAAGGTCCCGTCTCCGAGTCGGGGCGGAGCTTGTGGCGTGGGCGGGGCTTGAAGAGAGAGCGGGCGTCTGACTGGGGAAGGAGGAGGGACTCCGGGTAAGGGGCGGGGCCTGCAGCTCCGGGAGTGTCCGTGACGTCACGGGCCGGCGGCGCTCGGGGGACTCGCGAAGATGGCGGCCGGCGGTTATTTTAGCTTCGCGCGGGCGCCGGGTCTTAACTCAGGTAAAGGCCCCGCAGCGCCGCCCGCGCCCGGCCCGGCCCTCCTTCCGCCCCGAGCCGCGCCGCGAGGAGCCGGCGGGGCGGCGTCTTGTGCGAACCGGCTCCGATGGCCGCAGAGCGCACTCGTGTCTGTCACGGGGGGCAAGAAGGGGCTCCTGACGTGGGAGCGGGCGCCGGGCCTGTGGGGGGAATGGAGCCCGAACCGTGCGGGTGGGAGTCAGTCCCTGAGGGGACCGCCCCGAGGAGGCTCCGGCGCCAGCTGAAGCAGGGACAGGAGACAGACGGGAGGGCGCCCGGCCGGGCGGGGGAGGGGCGCGAGCTGACCCCTGATGATGGGAAGGAGGCGGGGGAGGGGCGCGAGCTGACCCCTGATGATGGGGAAGGGGCGGGAGCTGACCCCTGATGGGGGAGGGGCGCGAGCTGACCCCTGATGATGGGGGAGGGGCGGGAGCTGACCCCTGATGATGGGGGAGGGGCGGGAGCTGACCCCTGATGGTGGGGGAGGGGCGGGAGCTGACCCCGAGGAGGTGGGGGAGGGGCGGGAGCTGACCCCTGATGATGGGGGAGGGGCGGCAGCTGACCCCTGGTGGAGGTTATCTGGCCGGGCAGCCGGAAGGGTAGAGAGGAGCTGACCCCTGATGGTGAGGGGAAGAGGCGGCAGGTCTGGGAGGGTACCTGGCCGGGTAGGGAGTGCGGGGCGTTGGGGCTACTGGCCCCGTCAGAGAAGAAGAGAAAACAGAGACCTGGGAGGGTACCGGAGGGAGGGGCAGAGATGGAGTGGGGAGGTGGGGGGAACTGAGGACTGAGGAGGGGGCCAGAGGACTGGGGTGGGAAGCAGACTGCGCATGGTGAGAGGTCCTGAGACCAGTTCGAGGGTGGGCACCTGGTGTTTCTAGGGAAAGGCCACCCTGCCGGGAAAGTGAGGAATGAGAGGCACCTGGGACCCTGAGAGGCAGCGGAGTAGGCGTTTGGATATTTAAGACCTAGTAGGGGACAGGGACCCAGGCGTTTGGGAGGAGAGGGAGAGAAAGGAGCCTGGAGAAGAGATGGCGGGGGAGGGGCTAAAGACTGAGAAGTGGCCAGGGGCAGGAGGGATCCATGGGTAGGGACACAGGGGTGCGACAAACACCCCCTCCCCACCGTTCTCCAAGGCCTGCATCTCTGCTGTCCTCCGTCCTTCAGCCTTTCACCCAAGACCACAGCCTCAGTCGGGGAGCCAGCGTTGGCATCCCTGGGGGAAAGGATGCCCCACCCTGCTCCCCATCATTTTTATGTATCCCCCGTGTCAGTTTCTGGCTGATAACCTGGTACGACCTCTTGAGCCAATTTCTCACAGACCCTGCTGTGCCCACCACAGAGGCGAACTGCCCGTTACACAAGTGTGCACTGAGCTCGGGGCCCTTGCTGTGCTTTTCACGACTATATTAAAGTACTTTGAAAATAGATGAAAGCTAGTGTTTCGGTTCCACCCCGTAGCAAGTTCATGCCGACCCCTTAACCTAGTGTGTGTGACATTGCTGTGCTCTTTCTTAGGGAGTCATGAAGAGAAACCAGCCAGGGTTTGGAAATTAGCAGCGCACCTTGTGGCTTCTGCACTCAGAGTGGTTTCTACGGTGCAGTATTTGGCTTCGGGCAGTGGCAGCCTGTGGCTACCTTGCGCACTTGATCTTTTGCCACATGAGGACACAGTGTTCCTCCGCTCTGGAGGACACAGCAGGAAGGCCCTCACCAGACACCACATGCCGGCGCCCTGATTTTGGACTTCCCAGCCTCCAGAACTGTGAGAAAATGTTTCTGTTCTTTGTCAGTGACCCAGTCTGTGGCGGTCTGTCACAGCAGCACAGACGGACTGAGACACTGGTGCTGGGATGTTGTAAGGTAGGGCAGGGCTGGGTGGGGGTGTGCATGGGAAAGTCATGCTCCCAGCCAGGCCCTTTGCCATCTCTAAGAATTGCTTAGCCCTGGGAGGCGCCGTCTCTTTCTGGCTTGCAAAACGTCCTCAAATACGGAAAGTAAAACACATGGTTAAGCTGGCCAGTCAGCTCAGTCGATTAGGGCATGTTGCTGATAACACCAGGGTCCAGAGTTTAATCCCTGTACCAGCCAACAAAAACAAAAAAGAAAAAAATCCATGGTTAATAGAGGTAAACCTAGCTCTCCCTTGCGGGGCACCACCTCTCCTGGTGCCCCCCCCCCATGCCCTGAATGCCACTGGACCTGGGGGGAGGCAGTTGTCGCTGTTCCTCCTGGGACTTCCTGACCGTGCCCGCACACCTCTAAGCCCCCAGCTTGGACTTGCAGGGCTCAGACTCTGACTCAGTGTGGTTGTTATTCCCTCGCAGGCCCTGGAGGTTTTACTTCCGGGCCATCTCCAGCAACTCCCCTTCCCTAGTGCTGGGTGCCATTCCAGCGTCTGTGCAGCTGGTCCTTCCAGAGCTCAGGCTGCTTGCTTGCTGCACTTCAGCCACTCGCTCGCATATCCTGCCTTGGACTGGCACCCGGCAGCCTGGTTCTGTACAGTCCCTGGGCTTGTAATTTTGTTTGTTGTTTGTAACAAACAAAAGCAAACAAAAAACAGAAGAAAGTGCAGCGGAGACTGTATGTGGCCTGCAAAGCCTCAGATATTTACTCTCTGGGCCTGTACATCAGTTAGGCCCATGACTCCATTTCTCTGTAAGTTGCTCTCTGTAAGACCTCCTTGATTTTTGGCACCTCTCCCCAGTTCCTCGGTACCCAGGGACCTCCGGTCCCCCTTATGCCTAATGCTTGCTCCACAGATTTTTTTTTTTTTTTTTTTTTTTAAAGATGACCAGTAAGGGGATATTAACCCTTGACTTGGTGATGTCAACACCACGCACTCCCAAGTGAGCCACGGGCCGGCCCCACAGATACCTTTTAAAGAAATAGCTTTCTTGAGATATAACTCACACACCAAAATGCATACATTTAGAGTGTACAGTTCAGCGGTTATTAGTATAATCACAGATTTGTGCAACCATCATCAAAATCTAATTCCAGAATGTTTTCTTGTGTGTCTGGAGTCTCTCACTGAGCATGATGTGTTCAAGGTTCATCCACGTTGTAGCATGTGTCAGAGCCTCGTTCCCTTTATTTTTTTTTGGTAGGAGGGTGGCAAAATATATATAACATCATATTTGCCATTTAATTTCAATGAATGCTTTTTGATCCACCCATTACAGCAGGGATTCTTAACCCAGGGTCAGGGAAACCCAAAGTGACTACAGGCAAGTCTGTCTGTAGTTTGCAGGGATCTGTGTCAAGATGGGAGGTCACAGCTTTGATCTGGTTCTTAAAAGGAAGTGGAAAAATGCTGTAAGAAATTACGAGAAGGCCAGTGATGATCAGCATGACCTTCTAACATGGGAAACCAGAAAAGGGGTGTGGTCCACTCCCTGTCAGACCTGGAGCCTGGGTGAAATCAGTATCCTCTGCTGCCACCCAGTGCTAGGCTCTAGTCCCCAGTCCCCAACCTCAGGGACCCCAGCCTTGTCCTTCCAGATCTGAGTTTCTCAGTGGCAGCTCTGTAGCACTGTGGACACTGGGGCTGGATCACTCTCTGTGGGGGCCGTCCTGGGCACTGCAGGTGCTGAGCAGCATGCCTGGCCCCCACCCACTCCATGCCAGGAGCACCCCCCAGTTGTCACAACCACGAACAGTACCCAGTGTGCCTGGCATGGCAAAATTGACCCCGGTTGAGAACCACTGCTCTAGAGTCCCTGGGTTTTGGCAACCTATGAGCTGTGCTTTTCTTATTCAGCTCCTGAAACCACAATGTCATAGATTGGTTGCCAAATGTCCCCGTCCTTCCTTTCTTCTTATGTCCGGGCCCTTTCCACTGTGACCTTGCCACTCTTCCAGTCTAGAAATGGAGCCTGGTGCTCCAGTCCATGTGGCTGGCCTTCCTCATGCCTTGTTTGGCCAATAGGCTGCAGTGGGAGTGATGCCCCGCCTGTCCCGAGCTTAGGCTCATGAGGCCTCACCTGTATCCACTCCGTCTCATGGGATCTTGCTGTGAGGGACTGAAGCTGGCCTGCTGGCACAGGAGATACCACAGGGTAAGTGCCACAGTGCCCCGTCTGATACTGCCAACCTCAGATGCAGGAGGGAGCCCCGCTGAGGCCAGGAAAACCACCAGTTCAGCCCCGCCTGCAGGATCATGAGTGAAATACGTGAGTCCTGTTTTAAGCCAGGGACCAGCAAACCTTTTCTGTAAAGGGCCAGAACGTAAATATTTTTGATTTTGCCAGCCACACAGTCTGGGGCAGCTACTGAACTCTGCCACTGTAACACAAAATCAACCATAGACAATACGTGATCAAATGGATGTGGCTGTGTGCCAAGAAAGCTTTATTTCTTGACTCTGAAATGTAAATTTCCTATCACGATCACGTCATGAAATAATTACCCTTTTAATTTTTTCCAACCATTTGTTTATTTTTTTGATGGCTGGCCAGTATGTGGATCCGAACCCTTGACCTTGGTGGTATCAGCACCACGCTGTAACCAACTGAGCTCACAGCCAGCCAATTTTTTCCAGCCATTTAAATGTAAAGATCGTGCTTAGCCTGTGGGCCATACAGAAACAGGCGGTGGGCCGGAGTTGGCCACATTTGGCCAACCCCTGTCTTTATTTTTATTAATTTTTTTTTTTTAAAGATGACTGGTAAGGGGATCTTAACTCTTGACTTGGTGTTGTCAGCACCACGCTCGCCCACTGAGCTAACCAGCCATCCCTATATGGGATCCGAGCCTGTGGCCTTGGTGTTATTAGTACCACATTCTTCCGAGTGAGCCACGGGCTGTCTCTCACCTCAATTTTTTAAAAAGCAAGCTTCAAATAAAGTCAGAAGAGGCTTAAAGAGGTAGATTGGGGCTGAGGAATCAACCCAGATGCCCAGGGTCCTGGAGTATAGGCAACAAACAACCACTTGCAAACTTACCCAAAATGGGGCTACAAAATCTCAGACTGATGGCTGATGCACCCCATCTAGTTTTGTCCTGCTCACACAGCATTTAAAAACATTTAAAATGTGCCAACAAATCTAAGATGTGACGCGAAAAGTATAGGTTACCATCTTTTCTTGAACTGGAAGACCTTTCCATCCCTCTTCATCTTTCACAGATGAGGGTCAGAGCCTCCCCTGACCTCCCCGATCTGGTCACACCCCACTCAGTTACTCTCAAAGTGCCACAAACCCAGCTGCCAGCTTGCACTGGGTTGTGAAGTAATAAGGGGACTGCGAGTGTGCCATGACAGTGACTGTCTTGTTCCCCATGTGTCCCCAGCATCTCACTTGGCATATAATTGCATATCATTAGAAGGAATTAATGAATGGAGAAACTGAGGCTGTGCTCAGCTCTGGCTCTCCAGGAGTCTGCAGAAGGACAGAGGTAAAGGAAAATTCCAGAAGAGCAGTGTGCATGAGGCTCTGATGTCCTCCCTGAGGAAGCATGAAGACACCCAGAGGAAGAGATCACTGGGCAGGAAGGAACAGAACCGTGCCCTCTCTGGCAGCAGACAGAGCTGTTTATGTGCAGCCACAGCTGGGCCCTGCATCAAGGAGCTGCTCTCATTTCTTCCAGACAGGAAGACAGAAGCCTTGTGGGTGAAGCACCATCTTGACAAAGATACAGGTTATGGGTCCCAGGCTGCACGGTGAGGCCACTGTCGTGCACACACTGAGCCGCTGAAATGGGAGAGGAACCCCTGTAGCTGGGCGGACCTCATTGGAAAGACACCCTCATGTCCTGTTCCCACTGGTGGGGAGTGGATAAAAGGAGCCAGAGTGGGCAAGGTACAAGCAGATAATAATAACATTACCAGGGGGATCATTTATAGGTGTAGCTGCCATCATTAGGTCAGCCCATCTCACTTAAACCTCATGACTTTGTGTGCAAGGGATTATTTTTCCTATTCTACAGATGAGAAAGTGGAGGCACAAAGACACCCAAAGAGTCGCCCTAGGGGGCAGAGCAAGCCTGCTGGGGAAATGGGATTTGAACCACGGTCATCCAGTTGCAAAGCTCATGATTTTGGTTACGCTGTGCTGCTCAAAATAACGTTAGAGTTTGCAGCATGCATCAGTGCTGAGTCAAAGGGGAGTTTTTTCATATCTAGGACATTTTAGGGTTTGCTGCCTGGAGACACGGGATTGAAGTCAAAAGTTCTCAAAGTCCAGGCTCAGGAAGAGGCCAGAGTTCATGGGGACTGGAGGATAAGTGATGCTCAGGACTGGCCAGAGCCTGCTCTAGTCTCTGGGTATTTGGTACAAGAGCGAGCCCACAGAGATCACCTCAACTGATTCCATATGAGGGAACTGAGTCCTGTACAATTTTTTCAGGGTACACCAGAAGCAAGTAACAACTTTAAAACCCATTTCTTGCCTATATCAGAGTATTCCTAACTATACCACAAGTTCCTTGCTAAAAAACAATCCTTAATTTGCCCCAATGGCCAAGTCTTTGTGTTATGATGGCTTCTGTCTTAAATGTCCAGGTATCAACACTATTTACATCACGTTGAAGAGAAAGACTTATAGAAGGGAATGTGGAAAGGAGAAGAAAGTTGTAAAGGTGAACAGAAAGGAGCCGGGTGCCAACTAACTGGACACCTCTCTGCAGAAAGACTTGAAGACCATGAATATAAACTCCCACAGACCACAGTACTCAACAAAGGACAGAATTCAGCTATTCTGAGGACACCACGGCACCACTCACTATAAAGAAACACACATAGGTACTCAGGATTTAGAAGCCTGGGAATGACTGGCTCAAGAAAGGGCTGACGTCCTCAAATGTGGGGGTGCCTCCCTCAGAACCCCACTTCTGCTTGGACATGAATGGACAGGAAGCTTGAGACCTCTTGTATCAGCCTGTTTCATTTTATTTTTTTAGGTGGCTGGCTGGTGCGGGGATGCGAACCCTTGGCCTTGGTGTTACAGCACCATGCTCTGACCCACTGTGCACACCGGCTAGCCCTGGTTTACGTGACGAACCCTTGAACTCCTTGCACTGGAGGGGAGAGAGAGGGACAGCTGTCTCCAGCCAACAGACCAGAATCACACAGCCCAACAAGCAATTTGCACCGCTCCCTTCCCACACGAGCCTTTATTCCTACCAGGGAGCATCACCCATTCACCCATTATCTATTGAGCACCGACTGTATGCCAGGCACTACCCTCAGGCTGGGATATAGCAGTGATCAGAACAAAGATTCTGCTCTCAGGGGTTTCCATTTAGTGTGGAGACCGTGTAAACAAAGTGACCATGCAAAGTGTTTAGCATACGAGGGGTCTTAATAAAGTTCATGCAAGGGCTGGCCGGTGAACTCACTTGTTAGAGCATGGTGCTGATAACACCGAGGTCAAGGGTTCTATCCCCACACTGGCCAGCCCAAAAAAAAAAAAAAATCTATGTGGAAAGGGTCATATTATCTTTCAATTTTATTTTTCCATGAATTTTGTGAAGTATCCTCATATGTGATGCCGTATGAGTCTCCTGTGGCTGCTGAAACAAATCACCATGAACTTAGCACCTTAAAACAACACATGTTTATTTTCTTATAAACTAGAGGCCAGAAGTAAGTCTGAAGTCAGTTTAACTGGACTAAAATCAAGGCATGGGTGGAGCTGGTTTCTCCTGGAGTTTACAGGAGAAGACCCGTGTCCTCCTTTCCCAGCTTCTAGAGGCGCCCACAGCCCTCGGCACGTGGCCCCTTCCTCCGTCTGCAAAGCCAGCAGCGCAGCGTCTTCCAGTCTCTGCCTCTGACCCTCCTGCCCCCTCTTATGAGGACCCTTGGGATGACATTTAGGGCCCACCACGATCCTCCAGGATAATCTCATCACTTTAAGATCCTTAATCACATTTTCAAAGTGCCTTTTGCCATGTTTGATAACAGTTCTAGGTTCCAGGCATTAGGACGTGGATATCTTTGTGGGGGGAGGGGACCACAATTCAGCCATTACTGAGGAAGGAAGCAATTTAGGAAATCAGGATAAAGAAAAGGGTGGGGAGCTCTCCCTGAGGAGGTGGCCTGGGGGCAGAGACCTGAAGGAGGTGAGGAAAGCGGAGCATCTGGGAATGGCATTCTAGGACAAGGGAACAGCCAGTGCGAAGTCTGAAGGGTAAGAGTCAGCCGGTCAAGGAGAAGAAATAGGCAGGAAGCCACTGTAGCTAGAAGGGCATGACAGCGACAGAGAGTAATGCAGACGAGGCTGAGGATGCAGGGGGAGGCTGGACCCCGGGTTTTCCATGGCATGAGCATTTGCCTGAGGGGTTTTGAGCAGGGGTAGCACATGGTTCCTCTGTCTGCTGCAGGTAAAAACACAAGATCCACCTGGATTCATAGGAACCCAGGTATGAATACGGTGATGTCAGTGAGACGGTTTTAGAAGAAGGTGCAGAATTCTTAGAAGAGTGTGGGGTGGGGCTTTTTTGGAGGTGGGGGGGTTGTGAATTTATCTTAAATAATATAGCAAATACTCGTCATGTGTCTGGCCTGGACTTACCTGCTCTGAGGCCACAGAGAGGATGCACTGACACTGTCTCAGCCCGTAAGGAGCCCCTGACAAGTTCCACTTAGGGACACTCTAGCCAGGCAGTTGCCGGAGGCCCTTGCTGCCAACTGGCAGCATCTCCTGGGCTCCCCCTGAAAGAGACGCCAGGCCTGCTCCCTCCACGGCTGCCATGGGAAAATGGGAAGTCCTACCTGGGAAGATCCTCATCCTTCCATTCTTCCTTCACATCCACGTTTTCCATCTGGAGCGTGGCTTTGGTGGTCCCCGTGGGAGCTGGGAAGAGGTGCTGGCTTGAGGCAGGGATGAGCCCTGAAGGGGAGCCGCAGATGGAGGAATGGGTTTTACTGGACAATAATCATAACAACAACTCCCCACCGAAACACACACACGTGCCCACCCATGGGCAGCACTTCAGAGATCGATCTGCAAAGAGCTCTCACGTTGTCTTATTGAATCATTGCCCAGCTCCATGAAGCTTCCCCATTTCACATGAGAGAAGAGAGGCATAGAGAGCTGAGGACATGCAGGTGAGTCGAGTTCGAACCCAGGTGAGGAGCTGAGACTCTAGCTATGAGCCCCCCTCCCTTAAAAGCCCTGAAATCCACCCTCTCCAGGAGGAGCCATGACTCGTCCTCCCTTCCTTCCTTTGGACCTCAACTGGGAAGCAATAAAACGAAGCAAAGTAATTCGCACTAAAGTGTGAGTGACGGATATGCTTCATCTTGACATTTTCAAAGAGGACCTGGGCAACTCCAACCCACCTCTATCTCCTCCAGGCCACCTGCCCTGCCCCTCTGTCCTCCTACAAAGCAGCAAGATTTGGCAACCTGCTGACCCCAGGGCTATAAAAGGCAGTGTGGACAGAGACTGGGGTCTGAAGTTAGATCACATTAATGAAGAACCACAAATTCCAGTCTTGCTTTTATTGTTCTGAGGAGCCCAAAAGGGGCAGGGGCAGGGTAGGGACCAGTGCTCTGGATTGTGGCTTCCGTGCTGGGCTGTTGGGGGCGAGGACCAGAGCTGCCAAGGGAGACTGAATTTGGGTCTGCCCTGGGGCGTGGTGGATTCCCAGACCCATCACCTCATTGGGCCTCAGTTTCCATGTCTGTAAATGAGAGTTGAATTAGAGATGACCTCTATAATACCTCTCGAACATAAAGTTCTGGGATCTTATGACTTTACCAATACTACCTGTTTTGTGCTTTTATTTATTTATTTTTTTAAAAGATAACCGGTAAGAGGATCTTAACCCTTGGCTTGGTGTTGTCAGCACCACACTCTCTCAAGTGAGCCACGGGCCGGCCCTATGTTTTGTGCTTTTAAACCAGTGGTTTGCAACTGGAAGCCATTCTGCCAGTGGACATTTGCCAACGTCAGGAGGCATTTTTGGATGTCACGATGGGGGAGGGGACAGGGAGTGTCCTGGGTGAAGGCCAGACATGCTGCTCAATCCACTACAATGCCCGGGACGGCCCCCTCCCCAACAAAGAATGATCATGCCCCAAACGTCCACAGATCCAAGGTTAAGAAATCCTGTTTTAAATGAAATAACCAGTTCCCCGTATGTTCACACATTTGTGAAAGGATTTCAGGCCCCTGCTCGGCAGTCACTGTGGAGCCTCATATACTTAACGCTTCTGTCCTCCCAGTAGCTCCTGTGTGGTTGTCCCCAATTTTCAGCATCTTAGGCTTCCCGGACCCCCAGCCCCACACCCTTCCCATGACAAAGCCCGCACTTGACCACAGCCTTGTAGATGGAGGGTCTGCATTTGGGATTGTGGCTCTGGAGGCAGGGAGGACCCAGAGGAAGCCTGAACCAGATAGCCAGGCCGGAAGGGAGGGGGACGCAGAAACTAGACCCTCCCCTGCTCAGGGTGTTTCTGAATGTCGTCATTCATTCATGGCAGAGGGACAGTGAGACAGGATGGAAAAAGAAATCCCTTCCTGATGTCAAGGGCCACGCAACGCCCTAGACCTTGGCTGCAAGGGACAGCTCTCAGTGTGGACTCCATTTTCCCTCTGGAGGGAGTGGTCTTTGCCTCTGTCGTCTTTATCCTGAGTTGGGTGTGGCCTCAGCCCCCAGGAACACTCTCCCCCGCCCTGTGGTGGGGGGGACCCATAGCCGAGATGCTGTAGCCCCCACATGTGCTGACCCCCCGATCCTCTAACTGTGGGGTGTGGCGGGTCCCCAGTGGGCCCGGTCCACTCCCGCACTCAGATCCTGGTTGCACATTTGGGGACGTCAAAGACGGCAGAGAGTGACCGGGAGGGACAGCTGACAAGTGCTCCTCTGAGGCATGGTGTGGCCTTGTTCGCACAAGCAGAGGAGCTCAGACGAGCAGGAGGGATCCGTGTCTGTCGCCTCCTCCCTTGCTCCCCACCCCACGGGCCAACCTCATCCACACGTCTCCACGACCTTCCTTCCCATACCTGCTGGTGGCTTCCCAGTCCCTCCGGGTGTCACAAATCGGCAGAGCCCAGAGGTGGCGCGGGGCTCTCGCAGCCTCCCAGGGGGAGGCTGAGGTTTGGAGCCTCCTGAGCTCTAAGCGCGCCCAGAAAACGGTGCAAATCTCCGCCTTCCCGGGGGACGGCGCGGGGGCGCACGGGTGCTTGTCCTCGGCATCGGCGACACGGCGGCGGGAGTCCCCAGACGGTGCTTCTCCGCTCCCACCGCCCGTGTGCCGGACAGGAAAGGGGTCTGCGAGCTGCCGATGCCTCCGGCAAACCCCCGAGGGCTGGGACAGAGGGCGGCGCACTCACCTCCGCAGAGGCCTGTCCTCGTCACCGGCGAACACAGGCGAGCCCTGCCCGGGCATCCCCGGCGGTCCCCAGGCCGGCAGAGCCCCGGAGCAGGACGCCGGCGGCGGCGGGCTCTGCATCCGAGGAAGGTCGCCGGCGCCGCGGCAGCGCGCACGGGTCTCCGGTCCAGCCCTCCGGGTGGCGCTGGGTCCCGGGCCCGGCTGCGGCTGCGTCCCCGGTCCTCGCTGCTGCGCGCAGCTGGCACAGGCTCGGCTTCCTGCGGACAGTTAGTGATGGGGCTTTTGTGTGCAGGGGTGGGTGGGGACCCGCCTCAGCGAAAGGGACAACCCCCTGCAGAATCCGCTCCTGCCCATTGGCTGAGAGAGACGAGCTGCACGAGCCACGCCAGGGGCAGGTGCAGAGACGACTTCGTGACGGCGCAGCGCAGATTTAAAGAAAGAGCAAGGGACAAATGTGTAAACACACGGCGGCGACGGGCTCGTTCCTTAGAGGACGGGGGTGGGGGGCGGGGAAGGTCTTCCCGGCGCTGCTTTCAGAGAGCGGGGGAGGGGGTGTCCCCTACGCGGTCCTCGCAGGCAAAGAAATGTCCTCAGGACCCCGTGTTATGGGGCAGTCGACGGCCACTCGCCATTGACAGGGAATGTGCCCTGACCCGGGCTGGGTACCGGGGAGGCGGGAGCGTCTCGGACACCCTCGCCGTGCGCCTCGGTGGGAAGGGCGCCCCCTGGAGGTGTGCGCTGCCGTGGCCCGACCTGGAGGGGTTGGAGACGACCGTGGAATGGTGCAGGGGTGAGAGTCAGCCTCTGCGGCGAGACTGGCAGTGGGTCGGGACCCATTAGCTCAGCCACTCACTAGCTGGGGGACTCACGGGATGAGGGACCTTGTCTGCCGGGCCTCAGTTTCCTCATCTGTGAAATGGACACGTTACGGCACTGGCCTTTCAGGACTTCCGGAGATAGTGCAGAGAGTGATAAGCACGGGGCTGGAGCATAGGAAAGGCTCCATGAATGTTTCCTGCTATTGCTCCTGTTTAGATTTTGAGTCCCTAGAGCGGGCTGGATGGTGCCCCCCCCCAAGACATAGTCATGTCCCAACCCCACAACATGTGAGTGTGAACTTACTTGGAAAAGGCTCTTTGCAGATGGAATTAAGTTACGGATGTGGAGCAGAGATCATCCTGGATTAGGGTGGCCGTAAATCCAATCAGAGGTATCCTTAGAAGAAACGGGAAGGGGGAAGAAATCCGAGAGGGGAAGTCTCGCGAAAGACGGAGGCAGAGGTGGGGGTGACGCGTCTTCAAGTCAAGGAACGCAGCCCCCGGAAGCCAGGACAGAGGTCCGGGAGGGATTCTCCCTCAGCGACTCCGGGAGGAACCGCCCCTGCTGAGACCTTGATCTTGGACTTCTGGCCTCCGGGACTGTGAGGAAACACATTTTTATTGTTTCAAGTCAGCCAGTTTGTGATACTTTGTTACAGCAGCCCCAGGAAACGAGCACATGACCCCCAGTGGGAATGGAGGCTTCTCACTCCCTCCTGACCCTCTTAATTACTCCTAATTCCTGTGCTGGTTTCCTCTGTTCTGTGAACGGGTCAAGTCCATCCCTACCACAGGGCCTTTGCACGTGCTGCTTGTTCTGCCAGGAATGCTCTCACCCAGATCTTCATTTAACTCAGGTGTCAGTTCAGAAGGTCCCTCCTCAGTGGAGCCTTCCCCGGTCACCTCCTACCTGCCTCCCACCCATCACCCTCCATCCCATAGCCCAGTCTGATTCTTTCTTTTTTTAGTACAATGTTTTGTTTTTTCTTTTTTTGGCAGTTGGCCAGCAGGGTGATCAAAACTTGACTTTGGTGTTACAAGGCGGTGCTCTAACCAACCGAACTAACCGGCCAGCCCCCAGTTCCAGAACTTTCTTATCACCCTAAATAGAAACCCCACCCCCATTAGCAGTCACTCCCTACCCCCATCTCTCAGCCCCTGGCAACCATGAATCCACTTTCTGTCTCTGTGGGTTGGCCTGTTGTGGACATTTCATGTAAATGGAATCACACAGTATGTGGCCTTTTGTATCTGGCATCTGTCACTGAGCGTCGTGTGTTCAAGGTTGATCTGTGTGGTAGCATGTGTCAGAGTCCCGTTCCTGTTCATGGCTAAGTGATGTTCCACTGTGTGGAAGGACCATGCTGTGTGTATCCATTCACCTGTTGATAGACACTGGGTCCTTTCCACCTTTCGGCTGCTGTGAATCACGTTGCCGTGAACATTCGTGCACAAGTACTTATCTGAGTCTCCATTTTCAAATCTCTTGGGCACATACCTGGGAGTGGAATTGCTGGCTCATACTGTAATTCTATATTTCACTTATTGAGGAACCGGATTTTTTTCACAGCACTTACAACTGTTTGAAATTATTTACTTGTTTCTTTCTTTTTTTTTTTTTTTAAAGATGACCGGTAAGGGGATCTTAACCCTTGACTGGGTGTTGTCAGCACCACACTCACCCAGTGAACAAACCAGCCATCCTTATATGGGATCCGAACCCGTGGCCTTGGTGTTATCAGCACCGCACTCTCCCGAGTAAGCCACAGGCCGGCCCCTACTTGTTTCTTTATTTGTTTTCTTCCCCCTTATTAGAATATAAATTTCCAGAGACTCAGAGGGTTCTGTCCACGGATACATTCTTGGCACACGGCAGCAGCCCCGGGCATTGTGAAGGTGTTTGGGACATGCAGGGAGACCGCAGGGAAGCTGGCTCCCTGCGTGGACAGGAGACAACACTCACACCGCATCAGGGTCCATCCCCTCCAAACCAAAGGCATGAAGGCCCCCCGCCCTGTGGCAGGGGCAGGAAGCCCTGATGGGGAAGATGGGCGCCAGAGACTTCAGCACTAGCTCTGGACTTTCCACCTCCTGGCTGGAAGCGGTGGACCTCTTGGAAGAGCCCCTGGTGTTAATTGTGTGGGCCCAGGCCGGTCCCTGCGCTGGGTGCTGGGCAGAGGATGTGGATAAGGCTTTGCTCTCATAGAACTCCCATTAGGTTGACTGGGCTGATTTAGAGACGTCTTTGAGCTGTGTCCCTTGGGGGGCCCGTGAAAGATTTCCTGGTGTGGGGCAGGGGTGTGAGAGCACGAGTTAGGCCCCAAGGGGTGAGTAGGAGCTGGATGGATGTAGGAGGAGAAGAAAGACGTCCTGGACAGACAGGTCTGCCTGGGTCCAGGGTCCGCCGTGTGAAGGTGGCAGCTTCTCCTCCTGTGACAGGGGCTGGGGAACTGTCACTTGGTGCTACAGCCACCATCAAGGAGCCGCTGTATGTAACCCAAGCTTGGCTCCCTGTTTGTTTTCCTTTTGTTTTGTTTTTAATTATGGTAAAATGTACATAACATAAAATTCACCATTTTAACCATGTTTAAAATGCACGACTCAGTTGCATTAAGCACATTCTTGTGGCTATGCAGCCATCACCACCATCATCTCCAGAACTTCCTCATCTTCCCAAACTGAAACTCTGTCCCCATTAAACACTCACCCCCCATCCCCCTCCCAAGCCCCTGGCACCCCCCATTCTACTTTCTGCCTCTATGGATCTGATGACTCTAGGGATCTCCTGTGAGTGGATCACACAGTGTTTATCCCTATGTGACTGGCTTATGTCACTGAGCACAATGTCCTCAAGGTCCATCCACGTTGTAGCGTGTGTCTGAATTTCATTAATGTTTAAGGCTGAGTCATATTCCACTGTGTGGATGGACCACGTTGTGTTTATCTGTTCATCTGTTGATGGACACAGGGTTGTTTCCAACTTTTGGCTGCCGTGAATCATGCTGTTATGAACATGGGTGTACAAACATCTTTTAAAGACCCAGCTTTCAATTATTTTGGGTGGATACACACTTCTAGAGTGTCCTTGTCTGTTTTTATACCTCACTGGAATTAAGAAGGGGAATTAAGAAAATTAATAGCTTAAAACAACATATATTTATTATCTTAGAGTTCTGGAGAAGTCCAACCCAGATCTGATTGTGCTAAACTCTGGGTGTGAGCAGAGCTGCATTCCTTTCTGGAGGCTCCAGGGGAAGATCTGTGTCCTCCTTTTCCAGTTCCTAGGGGCTTCCCACACTCCTTGGCTTGTGGCCCCTTCCTCTGTCTTCAAAGCTAGCAATAGCCAGTCCAGTCCTTCTTTTGTCACATTACTTTGACCTCCTCTTCTGCCTCCCTCTTCTACTTTGAAGACCCCTATGATCACGTTGGACCCACTTGGATAATCCAACGCAACCTCTATTTTAAGGTCAGCTGATTAGCAACCTTACTTCCCCCCTTTCCATGTCACGTATCATATTCACAGGTTCTGGGAATCAGGACATGGACGTCATTGGGGGCTATTATTCTGCTGACCACAGCTGAGAAATTCATTTGGGAAGGTAGGAAAGGACTAGATATTCAAGGATCTTGAGACTTTTCTGAAGGTGAACTTGAGAAAATTGTCAAGGATGAGCACACATCATTCTGTCCCCAGGAAGCTTATCAGCACCATGGAGAGAGAGAATATACAATTGCTTCATGAAACAACCTGGATGCATCTCACAAGCATAATACCAAGGGAAGGAGGCAGACACAAAAGAGAACATACCGTGTGATTCCATTTATCCTGCATACAAAAACAGGTGAATCTTGCCTTTGGCAACAGAAGTCAGGAAGCGGCTTTACAGGGAGCAGTGGCTTGAAGGGGTGACAGGAGGTCTCTGGGGCAGTTGTTTTCTTTGTCTAACCGTCCATTTCTTGGTCTGTGTGATGGTTACACAGATGTGCTCACAGCGTGGAAATTTATTGAGCTATACATTTATATATTCATCAAGCTTTTTTTGATTCGTTTATTTCATATATGTTGGTTATTTTTCAATGCAAAGTTTTCATAAAAATATTTTGGGTTTTAATGGGCAGGATTGTTAATATTCCATGTTTGGAGAATTGTATAGGCACACAGCTAGCTGGCTTGAATGATTTCTGTGGCTACCTGAAAATCTAGCTACACTACTGATGTAGAGTGCTTTCTTTTAGTTTGGGAATCTAGAAAGCAGAGAACCCCTACTCTACCTTGTATATCTCGGTGCTAAAGTATCTCTCAACTGACACATATCCCAAGATGAACAAATGTTTTTAGAAGGAAGAAACCAGGCTCTCTCTGACTGTCTCTCTGTCTTTTTCTGTGTCTGTGTCTCTCTGTCTCTCTCTGTATATGTCTGTTTCTGTCTCTCCCCAGCTTGTATCAGGATCCAAATAAGGTCCACATTTGGCAATTGATTAATATGTCTCAAGACATTTTTAGGCAATATCCCCACCCCCTTTCTTCCAATCTGTTCATTAAATAAACCTAGTTGTCCTGAGAAGTTCCAAGCAGTCTGGAATTTGCTGATAGAATTCCTGATTGTTTAACCTGCTCCTCTGAATTCTGCATTTCGCATAGGCTCGATCAGATCCAGGTGTGAATTTTGGGCAAGAACACACCATTGGTTATGCTGCATAGTTCCATCTGGTTGTTGCCCTTGTGACACTAGAAGCCTTTGATGAAGTCTTGCCCGGACTTATAATTTCATTAGTGGAGACGTCCTAATTTTATCATTCTTGTTCATTTATTATTTGGAATGCTTCTAGGAAGAGAAACTTCTCCCCATCAATTCTTTACTTACTTTGTCTAGTAATTGATATAGAAAGAACAGCTTGATTCTTCCCTTGTGTTTACCAGCTTTCAAAATAACTTGGTTCCCTAGCATCCTGCAAAGATGACCAATGAGTTTTCTCAAGAAAAATGTCATTATGAACAGATTTTAACATATTTGGAGTATTTCATATTGTCGTGCTTAATTTTACCAGTGCTCAGATCGTCCCATCTTTAACCAGTGGGAGCCTCTTCAAGTTGGCCCCTGAGTCTTTCCGATGTGCACCCAGACACCTTGGATAACTTCCCTGCTTTTTGATTGGGTGAGACAAACCATGCTCAGGTTGGTTACATTTCTTGCTCCAGACCTGGAATTAGCCATATTTCCAAAGATTCCTGGTTCCTTTTCATGAGAAATGGTGTTTAGTGACTATAATCTAGATACTAGGGGCTCCCATTGCTGCTATTTTTAGCCCTTTTCGTTAGACAGAGATAGGAAATACTTTTTTTCAAGATAAAATATATCCCAAGTTTATACTGACACTTCCAATTTAAATTCAGGACTACAGGGTTTTTGTTTAACCTCATCCGTCTTGTATCTGTACAAGGGCTCTTCAGATCTTTCATAGAAAGATTCATATTATCTTTTCATTCTATTTTTCCATGAACTTTTTGAAGTACCCTCCTAGCTCCTTTCTCATACAACAAAAACCCTGGTTCCCAGTATAATTACTTATTTGCTGTGTCCTGTGATACATTCTCAGCAATCACAGAACAATACCAACCGTACTAACAAGAAGTTGATTACTGAAAAGAATAATAATGATGTTGAGAGTTTTTGCAGTTCCTTTGTCTCTAGAGAATATCCCATTAGGGACATACAGTCAAATTACTGTGCTGGACATCATTTCAAATCATTCCTCTCTGTGCAGTTATGCCATCAACCTGATATACGGGTAGGTTCATAAGCTTTCTTTTTATTTTGAGTTTTAGGGCTGTTTTTCCAAATAGATTTAATTTTGCTTTATAATTATGTATAATATTAATAGTTTGGAAGTTAAATCTACCCAGTCAGATACACCTGGAGAATAATTTCTAACTCTGACCTTACCGTTTTTCTTTTTCTTTACTTTTTAAACTTTTTTTTTTTATTCTTCAATTAATTTTCTAAGTATGCAATTGATTTTGGACATTTCTTGTCAAGTTTGTACCTAGGCTTCTTATTTTCTTTAGCTATGTAACTGAGGTCTTCTCTTCCACTATATCTGCGAATTCACTTTTGTTTAAACGTGTGAAAACTGTTGATTGTTTTCTGTTGATTTTAAAATCTACTGTTTTGCTAGCTTCTTATTGTTTATAGTGATTTTCCAAGCTTCTTTTGGGTGTTCCAGATATACAAATACATCATCTGTCAATAGTCTTGCCTCTTCTTTTTCATTCTTGTAAAGTATTAATATATATTTTTATATTTTTATCACCATACACCCTCTAAACACTTTTCTTCCCCTAGCTATAGCCTGGCGGTCACTCCATAAAAGTCTGTGGAGACAGTCCCCGTTCCATTTTCCAGCTGCATGTACCAAATTCCGTAGTTCCTTCAACCGGCCCCCCATGGATGGACTTTGTGATGTTTCCAGCCTTTTAAGATTACAAATAGTGCTGCAATAAATAGCTTTATGCGTATACCTTTTTACAATCTCATCAGCGCATCTGTGGGACAGATTCCTGGAAGGGGAATGCTGGGCCGAAGAGTGAATGGACTGGACGTGGACAAGCTGGCCTCTACCATGGTTGGGATGTTTTGTACACACACCAGAAACGTACGAGGCCTGTTTTCCCACAGCCCGGGCTGTAGCGCCTGTGGCCAGACTTTTGGATTTATGCCCGTCCTGCTAGGTGACGGCAAGTATTTCAATGTGGTTTTAATTTGCATGTCTCATAATGAGTAGGAGCGTCATTTCTGTTTTAAGGACCTCTTGTATTTCTTTCTCTGTGAAATGTGTTCATCTCTTTTCTGTGTTTCTATTGGGCTATGGGTCCTGTTTTTAGAAGCTCTTTGTGTATTATGGATATTAACTCTTTTTGTCTGTGATATGTTTCACATATTTGTCACAGTCTATCATTTATCTTTTGTACTTTACCGAACAAAAGTGTGTGTGTGTGTGTTTTGTAGTGAAATACACATAAAATTTACCATTTTAACCGTATGCAAGTGCACAGCTCAGAGACATTAAGCACATTCATGTGGCTGTGCAGCCGTCACCACCATCATCTCCAGAACTTTCTCATCTTCCCAAACTGAAACTCTGTCCCCATGAAACACTCACTGCCCAGCCCCCTCCCCACCCCCGGCACCCTCCATTCTACTTTCTGTCTCTGTGGATCTGACGACTCTAGGGACCTCCTGTGAGTGGATCACACAGTGTTTGTCTTTATGTGTCTGGTTTATTTCACTGAGCACATTGTCCTTGAGGTTCGTTCACGTGGTAGCATGTGTCAGAATTTCCTTCCTCTTAAAGGATGTGTAATATTCCAGTGCACGGATGAACCACATTGTGTTTATCCATGCATCCGTGTACGAACGCTTGGGTTGTTTGGACCTTTTGGCTATAGCGAATAATGCTGCAGTGCACGTGGGTGTGCACATATCACTTCGAGACCCTGTTTTCAATTCCTTTGGAGATATACCCAGAAGTGGAATTGCCAGATCATACGATTAATTCATAAAAACTTTTTCCTGTGGGAAATTTCAATCAAAAACAAAAGTAGAAAGAACACTATACAGACCCTCATGTGTCCAACATGCAGTTCCAATTGGTTCCCACTCACAGACGATCCAGTTTCTTCTGGATCCTCCCCACCCCTGAGCTGGGATTATCTGAAAGCAAAGCCCAGTTCTCGCCTCATTTCATCCGTAAATATTTCAGGAGGCGTCTCCAAAGCAGTGATACTCGAATTTCTCGGTTTCTGGAAACCATTACACACTTAAAATTATTAAGGGATGCAGAGCTTTTGGTCAGGTGGGTTAGTGCTGCCGCTCTTTACCATATTAAACATTGAAATTGAGAAATTTTTAAAAAGTAAAAATATACAAGCAGTGGCTAGAATAAAAAATAAGTGTAGTCCCCAGCACTCAAGAGACTGAGGCTGGAAGATTGCTTGAGCCTAGGAGTCCAGGCTGCAGTGTGCAGTGCCTGTCAGGTGTCCGCGCTAAGTTCGGCATCCATATGATAACCTCCTGGGAGCAAGGGACCACCAGGTTACCAAAGGAGGGGAGAGCCAGCCTAGGTCAGAAAAAAAGCAGGTCAAAACTCCTGTGCTGGTAGCAGTGGGATTGTGTCTGTGATAGCCACAGCGTCCAGGCCAGTTTGCTCAGTAGTTAGAGAGTGGTGCTGATAACACCCAGATCCAGGGTTTGATCCCTGTACTAACCAACCAACCATCAAAAAATAAATAGATAAAATGGTGCAGCCACTTTGGAAGACAATCTGTCACTTCCTAAGTGATCAAACGTGGAATTATCATGTGGTCAGCTGAATAATGGTCCCCCAAGGTGTCCACATCCTGATCCCTGGAAACTGTGGATACGTCACCTCCTGTGGCAGAAGGGACTCTGCAGATAGGATGACATTAAGGGCCTTGAGATGGGAGGTCATCCCGGGTTATCCAGGGGCCCAGTGTCCTCACAGTGTCCTTATAAGAGGGGGTAGGAGGGTCAGAGGCAGAGAGACTCTGGAAGATGCTGCGCTGTTGGTTTTGCAGATGGAGGAAGGGGCCACACACCGAGGGCTACAGGAGTCTCTAGAAGTTGGGAAATGAGGACACGGGTCCTCCCCTGTAGCCTCCAGTGGAACCATCCATACCCTTGCCTTGATTTTAGCCCCGTGAGGCCCATGTCACACTTCTGACCTCCAAAACTGTGATCAGGTAAATGTGTGTTGTTTTAAGTAGCTAAGTATGTAACAGTGGATTACAGCAGCCATTGCAAACTCAAGCACCAAGTAACACAGCCATCCCATGTCCAGCTACACACCCAGGAGAGGTGAAAACACACATCCACACAACAGCCTACACAAATGTTCACAGCAGTGTTATTCATAATAGAAACAAAGTAGAAACAACCCAAGTGTCCATCGAGAGATGAATGGATAAACACAAAGTGGCCCATCCACACACTGGAATATTCTTCAGTCATGAAAAGGAAGAGAGTTCTGGCACGTGCTACCACGTGGATGAACCTTGAGGACATTGTGCTCAGTGACACAAGCCAGTCACACAGGGACAAACACTGTGTGTTCCACTCACAGGAGGTCCCTAGAGTCGTCAGATCCACAGAGGCAGAAAGTAGAATGGGGGGTGCTAGGGGCTGGGGAGGGGGACGGGGGGTGAGTGTTTAATGGGGACAGAGTTTTGGTTTGGGAAGAGGAGAAAGTTCTGGAGATGATGGTGGTGATGGCTGCCCAGCCATGTGAATGTGCTTAATGTCAGGGCCGGCCCGTGGCTCACTTGGGTGAGCGTGGTGCTGACAACACCAAGTCAAGGGTTAAGATCCCTTTACCGGTCAGCTTTAAAAAAAAAAAAAAAAAGAACGTGCTTAACTCCACTGAGCTATGCACTAAACATGCTTAAGATGGTGAATTTTACATTATGTGTGTTTTACCAAAATAAAAAAAGTGTACTCATCAGTATCTCCTTCCCACAGTGCCCTGTCCATGAGGACCCCTCCTTGGATGTCCTTCCAGAAGACTCTGCAGGAAAACACATCAGCCCAGGCTGTCTTCTCCCCACTGGTCACGTGGATGGCAGCAGGGTGATGGAGCTCGGCATCCTGTCCTTCTCTTTACACGTGCTGGAATTTGGCGCACATGAGGGTATAAAGCGTGCCCCATTCTTTGGGCGTCTGCATAGTATTCCATAGTTGGGATGTGCCATGATCCACTCTGGGTGGCCTCAGAGTCCCAGCATCTCCCACGTGGACAAATGAATCTGGCAGAGATTTCTCTGCAGTGGAATTTCTGTGCATCTGTCATTTTGGAAGATGCTGAATCTTGACTTTTTTTAATTGTGGTAAAATGCACGTAAAATTTATCATCTTAACCCTGTTTAGTGCACAGCTCAGTGGCATTAAGCACATTCACGTGGCTGTGCAGCCATCACCACCATCATCTCCAGAACTTTCTCATCTTCCCAAACCGAAACTCTGTCCTCATTAAACACTCAGTCCCCATCCCCCTCCCCAGCCCCTGGCACCCCCCATTCTGCTTTCTGTCTCTGTGGATCTGACGACTCTAGGGACCTCCTGTGAGTGGATCACACTGTGTTTGTCCTTGTGTGACTGGCTTATTTCACTGAGTATGACGTCCTCTAGTTTCATCCACGTGGTAGTGTGTGTCAGAATTCCCTTCCTTTTCAAGGCTGAATAATATTCCAGTGTGTGGATGGACCATGCTGTGTTTATCCATCCATCCATGGATGGACACTTGGGTCATTTCCACCTCTCAGCTATTGTGAATAATGCTGCTGTGAACATGAATGTACAAATATCTGTTCAAGACCCTGCTTTCAATTCTTTTGGATACATACCCAGAAATAGGATCACTGGGTCACATGTTTTTGTTGTTGTTGTATTGTTGTTTTTGCTGGCCGGTACAGGGATTGAACCCCAAACCTTGGTGTTATCAGCATCACTTTCTAATATGTTAATTCTATACTAATTGTTTGTGGAAACACAAAACTGTTTTCCAAAGTAGACGCCCCATTTCACATTCCCAGCACCAGTGCACAGTGTTCCAACTTCTCCACATCCTTGCCAAACCTTCCTGTTTTCTGCTTTTTGTTTTTTGATTTTTTTAAATGTGTTTATCTGAAAAAAGACCCTGGCACCTTCTCTCTCTCTCTTGCTTCCTCTCTCTTGCTTCCTCTCGCCATGTGATCTGCTTGTACCCACCAGCTGCCTGCCACTTTCCACCATGAGTAGAAGCAGCCTGAGGCCCTTGCCAGATACAGCTGTCCCAGAATTGTAAGCCAAATAAACCTCTTTCCTTTATAAACTACCCAGTCTCAGATGTTTCTGTTATAGCAACACAAAACAGACTAAAACAGAAAATTGATACCAGAAGTGGGGTGTTGCTATACAGCTACTTGAAAATGTGGATGAAGCTTTGGAACTGGGTAATGGGCAAAGGTTGGAGGAGTATGGAGGACTTAGAAGAAGAGAAAAAGACAAGGGAAAGTTTGGAATGCCTTAGAGACTTATGTAGTGGCGAGCAGAATGCTGACAGAAATGTGGGCCGTAAAGGCCATGTGGATGATGAGGTCTCAGATAGGAATGAAGAACTTATTGGGAATTGGATAAAAGATCACCCTTGCTACACCGTAGTAAGGAACCTGGCTGCATTGTGTCCATGCCCTTAGACTTTGTGGAAGTTGGAACTTAAGAGTTGTAAACCAGAGCATTTGGCCAAAGAAATTTTTAAGCAGCAAAGCATTAAGAATGCTGCATGGCTACTTCTAACAGCTAACTCTGAGTTGTGGCAGCAAAAGCATAACATAAAGCCAGAATTTAGGTTTGAAACATGGCGGACGACGTGGACCAGCAACAAACTACCAACACCGTAGAGGAGCCCCTGGATCTCATCAGGCTCAGCCTGGATGAGCGAATTTATGTGAAAATGAGAAACGACCGAGAGCTTCGAGGCAGATTACATGCTTATGATCAGCATTTAAATATGATATTGGGAGATGTGGAAGAAACTGTGACAACTATAGAAATTGATGAAGAAACGTATGAGGAGATATATAAATCAACGAAACGGAATATTCCGATGCTCTTTGTCCGTGGAGATGGTGTTGTGCTAGTTGCTCCTCCGTTGAGAGTTGGCTGAAACAATCTATCCTGTATGGGAAAAAGGAGACTTTGTACAGTTGCCTCTTTAAATGTACAAAACATTCAAAAGACAAACCTGCATATGTTTTAATATTGAGAAATAACCCAAGGATTCTCATTCCTGAAATGGGTCGATTTGCAGATAACTTAGAACTTCTTGAACTAAATGGCATTTTTGTTTTTCTCCAACCATTGCAATGAACGTGAGCACCAAGATGCAAAACTCTTTTTCAGGAGTTGGTTTGCTTCATTGTTCTTACAAGCAATTTCTGATTTTTTTTTTTTCTTAAATTAAATTTGATGTTTCCTTTTCGATTTTTAAAAAAAAAAAAAAAAAAAAAAAAAATAAAGCCAGAATTTAAAAAAGAAGTAGGGCATAAAGATTTGGAAACTTTGCAGCCTGGCCATGCTGTAAAGAAGCAGAGAGCTGGAGAACAATGCAAGGGTGAAGCAGATAAACTGGTTGCTAAAGACATTATCTTGGTGGTGAGGCAGCCAGATGCTAATAACCAGGACAATGAAAAAATGCCCTAAAGGCATTTGAGAAGTCTGGAAGGGTGCCCCACCCATCACAGGCCCTGAGGCCTAGAAGGACTGAGTTATCCTGGAAGACAGACCTGGCGCTCAGCTGCCCTTGGGAACCTGCTCCCTGCATCCCAGCTGCTCCAGCTGGAGCAGCCCCAAATGGTGGTTCATGCAGCAGCCCTAGAGAGTAGAGGCCCAAAACGTCGGTGGCCTCCACGATGTGTTAAGTCTGCAGGCCGGCAGGACGTGAGAGCAGTGGAGGCATGGCAGCCTCCACCCAGCTTTCAGAGGATGTATGGAAAAGCCTGGAAGCCCAGACAGAGACCTGCTGCAGGGGCGGAGCCACTGCTGAGGCCATCTACTAGAGCAATGCTGAGCAGGAAAGTGGGGTTGGAGCACCCACAGGGAGCCCCCACCAGGGAAATGTCTAGTAGAGCCAAGGCAACAGGACCACCATGGAAAACCCAGACTTATGGAGCTACCAGAGAGGAACACTGGCCTGGAAAAGTTGCAGACACCAGCGCAGCCCAATGGGCTACACCTGGCAGAGCTGTGGAAATGAGACTGCCTGATGCTTTGGGGGCCCAGATGCCCAATTGTGCGTAGGATGCAGGACTTGGAGTCAAAGAACATTATTTTGGAGCTTTAAGACATAATGTCTGCCCTGCTGGGTTTTGGACTTGTTTGGGGTCTGTTTTTCCTTTCTTCTGGCCTATTGCTCCCTTTTGGAATGGGAATGTGTGCCCAATGTCTGTTCCACCATTGTTTCTTGGCAGTAGATAAATTTGGTTTTGACTTTTACAGGTTCAAAGCTGGAAGGACTTTTGCTTTTGGTCTCAGAGGAGACTTTGGACTTAGGACTTCTATTTTATTTATTTTTTTAAAATTTTATTTTGTCGATATACAATGTGGTTGATTATTGTGGCCCATTACTGAAACCCCCCTCCCTCCTCCCTCTCCCCCTCCCACCCAACAATGTCCTTTCTGTTCGCTTGTCGTGTCAACTTCAAGGAATTGTAATTGTTATATCTTCTCCCCGCCCCCCCCATTTTTTGTGTGTTTGTGTATGTGTGAATTTATTTATTTATTTTTAGCTCCGGCTGGCCGTTTAACTTAGTTGGTTAGAGTGCAGCCTTGTAACACCAAGGTCAAGGGTTCGGAACCCCATACCAGCCAGCTGCCAAAATAAATATTTTTAGCTCCCACCAATAAGTGAGAACATGTGGTATTTCTCTTTCTGTGCCTGACTTGTTTCACTTAATATAATTCTCTCTAGGTCCATTCATGTCGTTGTAAATGGGAGTATTTCATTCTTTTTTATACCTGAGTAGTATTCCATTGTGTAGAGATACCACATTTTCCGTATCCACTCATCTGATGATGGACATTTGGGCTGGTTCCAATTCTTAGCTATTGTAAAGAGTGCTGCGATGAACATTGGGGAACAGTTATACCTTCGACATGATGATTTCCATTCCTCTGGGTATATTCTCAGCAGTGGGATAGCTGGGTCATATGGTAGATCTATCTGCAATTGTTTGAGGAACCTCCATACCATTTTTCACAGAGGCTGTACCATTTTGCAGTCCCACCAACAATGTATGAGAGTTCCTTTTTCTCCGCAACCTTGCCAGCATTTATCGTTCAGAGTCTTTTGGATTTTAGCCATCCTAACTGGGGTGAGATGGTATCTCAGTGTAGTTTTGATTTGCATATCCCAAATGCTGAGTGATGGTGAGCATTTTTTCATATGTCTGTTGGCCATTTGTATATCTTCCTTAGAGAAATGCTTACTTAGCTCTTTCGCCCATTTTTTAATTGGGTTGCTTGTTTTTTTCTTGTAAAGTTGTTTGAGTTCCTTGTATATTCTGGATATTAATCCTTTGTCAGATGTATATTTTGCAAATATTTTCTCCCACTCTGTTGGTTGTCTTTTAACTCTGTTAATTGTTTCTTTTGCTGTGCAGGAGCTCTTTAGTTTGATATAATCCCATTTGTTTATTTTTCCTTTGGTTGCCCGTGCTTTTGGGGTCATATTCATGAAGTCTGTGTCCAGCCCTACTTCCTGAAGTGTTTCTCCTATGTTTTCCTTAAGAAGTTTTATTGTTTTAGGGTGTATATTTAATTTTTTAATCCATGTTCAGTTGACTTTAGTGTGTGGTGAAAGGTATGGTCTAGTTTCATTCTCCTGCATATTGATATCCAGTTATCCCAGTACCATTTGCTAAAGAGGCAGTCTCTTCCCCAGTGTATAGGCTTGGTGCCTTCGTCAAAGATCAGACGGCTGTAGGTGTGTGGGTTTATTTCTGGATTCTCTATTCTATTCCATTGATCAGTGTGTCTGTTTTTATGCCAGTACCATACTGTTTTGGTTATTATAGCTTTGTAGTATAGTTTAAAGTCAGGTAGTGTTATGCCTCCATCTTTATTTTTTTTGCTCAGCGTTGCTTTGGCTATGTGTGGTCTTTTGTTATTCCATATAAATGTCTGGATAGTTCTTTCCATTTCTGAGAAAAAGGTCATTGTAATTTTGATGGGGATTGCATTGAATTTGTATATCACTTTGGGTAGTATGGACATTTTCACTATGTTGATTCTTCCAATCCAAGAGCATGGGATATCTTTCCATCTTCTTGTATCCTCTCTAATTTCTCTCAGCAGTGGTTTGTAGTTCTCATTATAGAGATTTTTCACATCCTTGGTTAACTCAATTCCTAAGTATTTTATTTTTTTGGTGGCTATTGTAAGTGGGCAAGCTTTCTTGATTTCCCTTTCTGCATGTGCACTATTGGAGAACAGAAATGCTACTGATTTTTGTGTGTTGATTTTGTATCCTGCTACTGTGCTGAAATCATTTATCAACTCCAAGAGTTTTTTTGTAGAGGCTTTAGGCTGTTCAATATATAGGATCATGACATCTGCAAACAGGGACAGTTTGACTTCATCTTTTCCAATCTGATGCACTTTATTTCCTTCTCTTCTCTGATTGCTCTGGCTAGTACTTCCAACACAATGTTGAACAGGAGTGGTGAGAGTGGGCATCCTTGTCTAGTTCCTGTTCTTAAAGGAAAAGCTTTCAGCTTTTCCCCATTTAGGATGATATTGGCAGTGGGTTTATCATATATGGCTTTAATTATGTTGAGATACTTTCCATCTATACCTAACTTATAGAGGGTCTTTGTCATGAATGAATGTTAAATTTTATCAAATGCTTTTTCAGCATCTATAGAGATGATCATATGGTCCTTGTGTTTGATTTTATTAATAGGTGTATCACATTTATTGATTTTCATATGTTGAACCAACCTTGCATCCCTGGGATGAATCCCACTTGATCGTGGTGAATAATTTTATGTATGTGTTGCTGTATTCTGTTTGCTAGTATTTTAGTGAGGATTTTTGCATCCATATTCATCAAGGATATTGGCCAGTAGTTTTCTTTTTTGGTTATATCTTTACCTGGTTTTGGTATCAGGATGATGTTTGCTTCATAGAATGAGTTTGGGAGATTTGCGTCCGTTTCAATCTTTTGGAATAGTTTGTAAAGAATCCGTGTCAATTCCTCTTAGAATGTTTGGTAAAATTCTGCTGTAAATCCATCTGGTCCTGGGCTTTTCTTTGTTGGGAGCCTTCTGATAACTGCTTCAATCTCCTTTATTGTTATTGGTCTGTTCAGATTTTCTGCGTCTTCATGGCTCAGTCTTGGGAGCTTGTGTGTGTCCAGAAATTTATCCATTTCCTCCAGATTTTCAAATTTGTTGGCATATAGTTGTTTATAGTAGTCTCGAATGATTCCTTGTATTTCAGATGAATCTGTTGTAATATCACCTTTTTCATTTCTATTTTTTGTTATTTGAATCTTCTCTCTTCTTTTTTTGTTAGCCATGCTAATGGTTTGTCAATTTTATTTATCTTTTCAAAAAACCAACTTTTTGATTCAATGATCTTTCGTATTGTTTTTTGGGTTTCAATTTCATTAAGTTCTGCTCTGATCTTAATGGTTTCTTTCCGTCTACTAACTTTAGGTTTGGATTGTTCTTGTTTTTCTAGTTCTTTAAGGTGAAATGTTAGGTGGTTCACTTGCCATCTTTCCATTCTTCTGAGGTGAGCATTTTTTTTTTTTTTTTTTTTTTTTTTTAAAGATGACCGGTAAGGGGATCTTAACCCTTGACTTGGTGTAGTCAGCACCACACTCAGCCAGTGAGCGAACCGGCCATCCGTATATGGGATCCGAACCCGGGGCCTTGGTGTTATCAGCACCGCACTCTCCCGAGAGAGCCACGGGCCGGCCCTGAGGTGAGCATTTAATGCAATAAATTTCCCCCTTAGTACTGCTTTTGCAGTATCCCACAGGTTTTGGTATGATGTATCATTATTTTCATTAGTTTCAATAAATTTTTTGATTTCCTGCTTGATTTCTTCTTGGACCCATATGTCATTAAGTAGAATGCTGTTTAATTTCCATGTGTTTGTATAGTTTCCAGAATTTCATTTGTTATTGATTTCTAGTTTTAATCCGTTGTGGTCTGAGAAAATACATGGGATAATTCCAGTATTTTTGAATTTGTTGAGAATTGATTTGTGACCTAGTATGTGATCTATCCTGGAGAATGATCCATGTTCTGATGAGAAGAATGAATATTCTGAGGTTGTTGGATGGAATGTTCTGTAGATATCTGCCAAGTCCAATTGGTCTAGAATGTTGTTTAGATCTTGTGTTTCTCTGCTGATTCTTTGCCTAGATGATCTGTCCAATATTGACAGTGGGGTGTTCAGGTCCCCTGCTATTATGGTATTAGTGTCTATTTCCTTCTTTAGGTCTAATAGAGTTTGTTTTATAAATCTGGCTGCTCCAACATTGGGTGTGTATATATTTATGATTGTTATGTCTTCTTGACGGATCAATCCTTTTATCATTATGTAGTGTCCCTCATTGTCTCTTTTTATGGTTTTTAGTTTAAAGTCTGTTTTATCAGATATAAGAATAGCTACTCCAGCTCATTTTTCATTTCTGTTTGCATGGTAAATCTTTTTCCATCCCTTCACTGTTAGTCTATGTGAGTCTTTATGGGTGAGGTGGGTCTCTTGAAGGCAGCATATAGTTGGGTCCTCCTTTTTAATCCAGCCAGCCAGTCTGTGTCTTTTGATTGGGGAATTTAAGCCTTTTACATTAAGAGTTGTTATTGAAAAGTGTTGATTTATTCCTAGCATTTTATTGATTATTGTTTGGTTGTCTTAGGTGTCTTTTGTTCCTTGCTTTCTGATTTACTGTTTGTTTTCTGTATTTGTTGGTTCCTTGGGTTGTAGATAGCCTTTTTTCTTTGTTTGTTTTCTCTTCATGAATGCCATTCTTATTATACTAGTGGGTTTTGATTTTTCTTGGGTTTTTATGGCAGTGGTAGTTATTTTTCAGGAAACGAACCCAGTACTCCCTTGAGAATTTCTTGTAAGGGTGGTCGTGTGGTGGTGAACTCCTGCAGTCTTTGATTGTCTGAGAAATATACTATTTGCCCTTCATTTCGGAAGGATAGCCTTGCAGGGTAGAGTATTCTTGGCTGGCAATCTCTGTCTTTTAGTAATGACTTAGGACTTTTAAGTTGGTGCTGGAACAAGCTAAGACTTTTGGGACTGTTGGGATAGAATGATTGTATTTTGTATGTGAGAGTGACATGAGTTTTAGGGGGCCAGGGGCAGAATGATGGAGTTCGTATGTGTTGTCCCCTCCAAAACTCACGTGGAAATCTCATCTCCAATGTGGCAGTGTTGGAAACTGATTGAGTCACGGGGGTGGATCCCTCATGAATGGATTAATGCTCTCCCTGGGGGAGGAGGGATTAATGAGTGAGTTCTTGCTCTATTAGTTCCCGTGAGAGCTCATTGCTTAAAAAGACCCTGGCACCTTCTCTCTCTCTTGCTTCCTCTTGCCATGTGACCTGCTTGTACTCGCCAGCTGCTGCCACTTTCCACTATGAGTAGAAGCAGCCTGAGGCCCGTGCCAGATGCAGCTGTCCCAGAATCGTAAGCCAAATAAACCTCTTTCCTTTATAAATTAAATAAATAAATAAATAAATAAATAAATAAAAATGCATTGATCTGTTTTAATAGTAGCCACCCTAACGTGTGTGCTAATGTATCTCCAAACTGTCTGCCATGAGTATTTTATGTTTTTGGCAGCTGGCCAGTACAGGGATAGAACCCTGGGATTTGGTGTTATTGGCACCACACTCTAACCACTGAGTAACCAGCCAGCTGCCCCAGAGTATTGTAAACCTATTTATTTTAACTTTTGAGTTATTTTTGTTTTCTTTGGTTTTTTTTGAATCATAATTAATTATACATGTTTTGGGGATTCAATGTTGACATATGTGGATCAAATCATTATTACTAGTATGTATATTGTTACAAATCATACTTATTCTTTATGCCCCTCATCCAGTCTCTCCCCATCCCCCTCTCCCCTCTCCCTCCCCCGTCTAATTACCCTAGACTTCTTCTCTCCCTCTCAAAGAATAATGGTTACTCTGTTGATTTGCTGCCTAGATGATCTGTTCAATGCTGAGAGATGTGATCAGTTCCCCAATGTTATCATAGAGCAGATGCTTCTTCTGTCACTCTGGAATGGGCTTTGTGGAGAGAGTCATCCTCTTCTTTATTTCTGCTGGTGACTCTCCTTGTGTCAGTGCACTCCAGTGGTTGGCAGACCGTCTGCGTCGTGGCTGTGGCATCTAGCCGCTTTCATGGCAGCCGTGGTTACTGTGGTGGCTGTGGTGGACCACCCACATGGAGGTGATGTTTTTGCCATGCTCCCTGGTGCTGGTGGTGTGCCTGGTTGTGGGCAGGGGGTCCAGTCCCTTGTAAATCTATTTAAAGTAGAAGGTAGAACACATTATTCAGAACCCCCATCCATTTTCAACCAATATCAATTCTCAGCCAGTTTTCTTTCATCTCTATTCGACCCCTGGGTTATTCTTTTCCAATATTTTATTAGGGACATTTTCAAACACACAGAAGAATTGAAAGGATTTGATGGCAAAAACCCAACACCCAGTTCCTATGATTAACGTTTTACTGTATTGTTTATCTAACCACCCATTCCCCTCCATGCATCACCCACCCATTTTAGCGTGTGCGTGATGCTTTCAAAACTCACGTGCTGCAGGGCTAGCTGATCTGCTAACTTGGAGAGTGCAGTGTTGTAACGCCAAGGCCAAAGGTTCGGATCCCCATACTGACCAGCCGCCAAAGCAGACAAAACACTAAAACATCACTGGCAGGAATGCCAAGTGGGGCAGCCTCTTTGGAAAACAATCTGGCGGTTCCTCAAAACGTTAAACATGGAATTACCATATGACCCAGCGATTCCATCCTAGGGCAACCCAGACTCTGAGATCCAGGTGTGGCAGGGCTGTGCTCCTGCCCGAGGCTCCAGGGAAGGCTACTTCCTGCCCCTTCCAGCTTCTGGGGCTCCAGGCGTCTCTTGGCCTGTGGCCGCGTCACATCTCTCCAGTCTGTGCCTCTGTGTCTGCCTTCTCCTCTACTGTCAAATCTTCCCTTTGTGAGTGTCTTTTCTTCTGTTTTGTGGTGGCTGGTCATTATGGTGATCCAAACCCAGGACCTTGGTGTTACCAACCATGCTCTAACCAACAGAGCTCTCCCCTGTGTGTCTCTTATAAGGACCCCTGAGTTGGATTTAGGGTTAGAGTGTGGCGTTGTAACACCAAGGTCTACAGTCCCATTCACAGTGTCCAGAAATTTGGATGTGGACGTAGGTTTTTTTGAGGGGTGGGCACTGTTCAACCCACCCCTTACCTTACTTAAAACTAAAAATGCAAGCAGCAATATATCAGGACACTTCCTCCCACATCCTTCAGCTTGCACACCACAGCTTGGATTATTTTGCAGCTAAATCCTAGACATTGTATCCTTTCATCCGTCAACCTCTTAAGTTGTATCTCTAGCCTGGAGGTTCTCACCTGGCGGAGATTCTGCCCACAGGGGACACAGGGCTGTGTCTGGGGATATTTGTGGTTGTCATGACTGGGGGTGCTCCTGGCATGGAGTGGGTGGCCAGGGATGCTGCTCAGCACCTCCAGTGCCCAGGACGCCCCACCACAGAGAAGGATCCAGCCCCAATGTCCACAGTGCTGAGGGGGAGACCCTGGTGTACAGTGAATGGTGGGGGCTTTGGGCATGTGAGGCCCAGCATCCCTGCCCTATCTGTAACCATGTCTGACAAAGGGTGTCAGCGGCAGCGATCAAAAGTGTCACCACTGCAAGAGACAGCGTGTGGATCTGGCACCCTGTGGTCCCGAGCGTGTCACATGCACTCACACACATGCACGTACATCGGGACCCAGGGAGCCTAAGCCATGGTCCGCGCCCTCCCCCTAGTGGCCTCAGGGGTCCACATGGACGGCCAGCTCCTTTTCTGTCCACATTTTGACCCAAATGGGGCCACAGTGTCGGGATTCGGGGCAGGGGCTGACCACGATTAGGAATGGCCCCTCTGACTGCTGTAGGGCGAGGTGGCCAGGAACTTGACCCCTCTCTGCTGCGTGCGGGGCTGAGCTGGGCCCATAGATGAGGGGGTGTTCTGCAGTCAAGAACCCTGCTACTTTTTGTTTTCTTTTGTTTTTTCCTGACTTTTAAGAGACTGACCAAGTAGGAGGAGATCCAGGACACCGGTGTCTGTGGCAAGACAGAGAGGCCAGGAGGACCCGTCGGCAGTTCTCAGCAGGGTGGGGGTGGGTGGGGGTCTCGCTATCAGAGCTAGGGGAAGCTGAGGTCAGCAATGGGGGCTGCTGCGGGTGAGTGGGTCTGGGGACAGGCACGGTACTTCAGCCCCTTCACCACAGGCTGGGTACAAGCATGTGTGGGTGCGGGGAGGTCATGGGTGGGCGGGAGAAATGATAGAAGGACGGAGCGCAGAGGAAAAGATGGGGAGCAAGGCCTGAGCCCTGGGAGGGGCCAGCTGAGGCCCCCATCTATAACCTGGGCCTCCACCTGGAACCTGGGACCCCCACTATTACTTGGGGCTCCCACCTATAACCTGAGATCCCATCTATAACCTACTCCCCCCCAAGTACCCTGGGGTCCTTAACAGAACCTGCAGGCTGGTGAGGATAAGAGAATGCAGAGAAAACATTTCTTCCAGTGCTACGGAAATAGACATAAATATCACCTATTCTTATTATGATGATCATTTTTCGGTTTACCATCCTGTAGGTCAGGCTGCCTCTTTCGGTCCAGAGCATCGTCGTCGGCTGCTGAGGCTTTTCTTCCGTGGTGACTCATAAAATAATACATCATCTCACTACCGATGGCGTCCTATAGCGATGACACGTGGTCCCATTTTGAGAAATGGGAAGCCAGAGGCCAAGACACCCCCACCCAGCAGAGGGTTTCTGTTGGCAAAGGGCTGGGAGAGAGAGGGTGTCCTCAGAGGCTTAGAGCAGCCCCGGGGTCTCAGGTCCCGTGATGCTGGGAAGCACCCTGTGATCTGGTTCTGTGCTGGCCTGGATGGCTTGCTATGAACCCCAGGCCCTGCGTCACCCGAACAGACACAGCCAGCATCCTCAAGAGAGTCTTGGGGGCCCCTGGGCTGGGCACTTGGGGGGTGGGTCCCAGTTCTACCAGGGACGTGGAATGTGGACCTGGGCGGGTGGCTCGCCCTCTGCAAGCCTCAGTGGGCTCACCTGTGAGGGAGGAGTAAAGGAGGATTTTAGAACATTTTGTCACCCCCAAGCAGCCCTATGTCCATTTACAGTCACACCCATCCCCTCCCTCAGTCCAGACAACCACGAGTCCATTTCCTGTCTCTGTGGATCGGCCTCTTCTGGACATTTCATGTAAATGGAGTCACACACTGTGTGGCCTTGCGTGTCTGACATCTGTCACTGAGCATGATGTGTTCAAGGTCCATCCACGTGGCAGAGTGTGTCAGAGCCTCATTCCTGTTCATGGCTGAGTGATGTTCCAGCGTGTGGATGGACCACACTGTGTCTGTCCACTCAGTTACTGATGCACATTTGGGCTGTTTCCACTTTTTGACTTTGCGAATAATGCTGCTATGAACATTCATGGATAAGTTTCTTTGTGAACATATTTCCAGTTCTCTTGGGCATGTATCTAGAAGTGGAGCTGCTGGGCCATATGGAAACTCTGTTTAACCTTTTATTTATTTATTTTGGTGTCTGGCTAGTAGAGGGATCCGAACCTTTGACTTTGGTGTTACAACACCATGCTCTTATTACCTGAGCTAACCAGCCAGCCCTCTGTGTCTGACCCTTTAACTGTGCTTTCCAAAGTGGCTGCATTATTTATCCGAGAGCTCTGCTTTCTCCATGTCCTCACTAATACTTGTTATTGTCCATATTTTTGATGATACCCGTCCTAGAAGGTAGGAAGCAGTTAATTTTAATATTTCTTTTAGCCTAACATATCCAAAATTTTATCATCTCCAACATGCAATCACTATCAAAGTTTTGTCTATACTAAGGTTTTGAAGTCCAGTGTGTAGCTCACAGCACACCTCAATTCAGGCATTCGAGGGAATGACCAGGAGGGCTTCTAGGAGGAGGTGGCATTTGAGCTGAGACTCCACCTTCAACGATTCTCTCTGTAATGGCCACCAAACATTTCCTGAGTCACTTCCGTGTGTCCTGCACATCAGGAGTGGGGTGGGGACTCTGTGAAGAGCAGTGGGGCCTACAGATACCAAGATTGTTACACATCTCCCCAGATTCCAAGAAGTTTGGCCATAAGTCAGTGGTCAGTCAGGAAAATAGTTAGAACATACCAAAAGGAATTTGAGTTGGGAAGTGTTCCCGCCTTTTCTGTTTTCTAGGAGAAATTGTTTAGAACGGACGTTTGGTGGAAATTCACCAGTGAAACCATCTGGGCCTGAGTTTTCTTTGCTGAAAGGTTTTTCATAAAAAATCTCAATTTTGGGGGCCGGCCCGTGGCTCACTCGGTAGAGTGCGGTGCTGATAACACCAAGGCCCCGGGTTCGGATCCCATGTACGGATGGCTGGTTCACTCACTGGCTGAGTGTGGTGCTGACAACACCAAGTCAAGGGTTAAGATCCCCTTACCGGTCATCTTTAAAAAAAAAAAAAAAAAAAAAAATCTCAATTTTTTCAATGGAATACCATGCAGATTTTCTATTTCTTCTTGAGTGGGTTTAATTTTCATGTCCCTCAAGACACCTGTCCATTTCAGCTAAGATGCTGAATTTACAGGCAGAGAGCTCTTCCTAGTATTTAATCCCTTATCTGTGGGGTCTATAGAAGCACTTTTCCTTTTCCTCTGCTGATGTTGGTGATCATTCTTTTCTGGTCAATGTAGCCAGAGTTTTATCAAATTTATCAATCTTTTCAAAGAACATGTTTTTTGTTTTACTGATTTTTCTCCATTCATTATTCTGTTTTCATAGGTTTCTGTTCTGATCTTTATGATTTCCTTCTCAAAAGGAATTTGGCGCTAATCCATGGTCTGATTAGAGCTTGCTGATATGCTAGTGTAGGCTTGTCTCCTATCCCCCAGTGCCACACCAGTCACCCTGCTATGGGTCATTTGAGAATCTGATCCAACTCAGGCATCCTTCTCAGCAAAAATGCACACACCCCTACCAATTTTGCACACAGGTTTAGGGAACTCACAGATCTCGGACTCAAACCCCCAGCCTAGAGCTCAAATCTGATGGGATCAGCTCCCGATTTTAAAAAGTCTTCTCTGTTCATTTAAATACACATTGGTGCATCTGTCAGCGGTGGACTAAATGAGGAAGATTCAGATGAACACACGTGGGAGGAATTGCAGAACGCAACTTGGAATTTATGCCATTTGTGGGAAAACATGTTTGCGTGTTTGCAGGGGCATTAGACTGAGGTCGTCTGGGTTCTAACCCCAGCCCTGACACTGCCTGGCTGTGTGATCTTGGGGAAGTGACTTTCCCTCTCTGAGCCTCCGTTTTCTCCCCTGTGGAATGAACAGAAATGGACCCGACTTTACGTGGTGGTGGTGGGCTGGATGACAGCCCTTCAGAAAAAAGAGATCAGTCCATGTCCTGATTCCTGGAACCTGTGAGTGTGACTTTATTTGGAAAATGGATCTTTGCAATAAGACTAAGTTAAGGATTTTGAGAGGAGTGGCTCCTGGGCCCAATGTTATCACATGTATCTTTATAAGAGAGAGATTGGACCTAGAAATGCAGAGGGGGACAGACACAGAGACAGGTGGGAGGTCACGCAGCCACAGAGGCAGAGACTGGAGGAGTGTGGCCACAAGCCAAGGACTGCTGGCCACCACCAGAAACTGGTAGAGGCAGGAAGGACCCTCCCCAGACGCTCCAGAGGGAGTGTAGCCTGCCATACCTGAATCTGACTTGCTGGCCCCCAGAATGGTGAGAAGATAAATTTCTGCTATTTTAAGCTACCTAATTTGTGTTAATTTATTATGGCAGCCCCAGGAAACTAATACCATGGTTATTATCAGGACTAAAAGAGACCCTTTTTTCCCCAGGTGCTTTTCTAAATGATATTTTTAAAAAATTTTCTATGTCCAACAGTTATTGCCAGTATATAGAATTGCTATTGATAAGAATGTGTATGTGTATATATATGTAAACTCACCCAAAATATATGTATATGTATCGGTTTTTGTATGTATTGCCTTTGTATCCTGCAAGTGTTAAATTCACTTATCAGTTCTAGTAGCTTTTTAAAGATTTGGTAGTATTGTATTTTCTTTCTTCCCCTTTTTTTGGGCTGGGGTGGGGGGCTGGTACAGGGATGGAATCCTGGACCTTCGTGTCTAACCAACTCAGCTAACCAGCAAGCCCAGATTCTGTAGTGTTTTCTGTGTCCAAGATCATGTCACCTATGGATAAAGACAGTTTTACTTCTTCCTTTAAAATCTATGTACCTTTTTTTTTTCTTGCCTTATTGCACTGGCTAGAACCTTCAGTTTGATGTTGACTCAAGGTGGAGGGAGGGGCATCCTTGTCTTGCCACTGATATGAGGTGCAGGACAGTCCATCTTTCACCATTATATGTGACGTGGGCAGTAGGAGTTTTGTAGATGATCTTTTTCAGGTGGGTACACTTCTCTTCTGTTTTCCATCTGCTCAGTGTACACCTCCCTCCATGACCATGAGATGGTGAAATTAATTTTAAGTGGGTTCTCCTGTAAACAATAGTGACTGCATTAGTCAGCATTCTCCAGTGAGACAGAACCAGTAGGATATGTATATAGACATGAGAGGGGATTTATTAGGGGAATTGGCTCATGCGACTATGAAGGCTGAGAAGTCCCACGACAGGCCGTCTGCAAACAGGATGCTGGTAGCGTGGTTCAATCCAAGTCCAGAAGCCTCAGAACCAGGAAAGCCAATGGCGTGATTCTCAGACTGAAGCCAAAAGCCTGAGAGCCAGGTGCTGCTGGTGTAAGTCTTGGAACCCGAAGTGTGAAGAGCCTGCAGTTCTGATGTCCACAGATAAGAGAGAAGAGTGTCTCCCAACTCCAGCACAAGAGATTTACCTTTTTCTGTTTGTGCTCTTTCCAGGCTCCCAGTGATTGGATGGTGCCACCCATGCTGAGGGCGGGTCTTTCCCACCCAGTCCACTCAGGCCCTCATGCTAATCTCCTCTGGAAACACCCTCACAGACACACCCAAAATAATGCTTTACAGGTTTCTAGGTATTCCTTAATCTAGTCAAGTTGACACCTAATATCAACCATCACAGTGTAGTAGCTCCTGACAGTCTGGCTGTTCCGTGTCTGGGTTTGCTGCTCAGGCGCTCCGCGACCTTGAGTAAGTGAATGACCTTAGACGAGGACTCTTCTTTGGTGCCTACGTCCTGGGATTGGGATGTATGGGAACAGTGCAGTGCCTGGTACCTTCTGGAAAGGTTAGCAGAGCTACTATGAACAAATGTGCATTAATTTGAGAAAAGAAAACAAAGCATACTGACAAACAGCCCCTTGCACACTTCCCCATTGCTTCCAGGCTGAAGCCAATTCATCTAAAACACTTGCAGCTCACACGAGTTCCCACTTCCAAGCATCTGCTTAAGCTGAACCTTCACAGAGCACGCCACCGCCTTCTATCTACATATGTCAAGGACCTAATCAAACACTGCCTCCTGCAGGAGGGCTTTGCTAAATCTACCCGGAGCCCTTTTTGTGCCCAGCCGGAGGTGTTTCTCCTCCTGTTTGTCTTCAGAAGGTTCTTGTCACCGTGGACTATCGTCAGCTTGTCCTCCAGGAGGCAGTCTGCTCTTCCAGGGCTGGGCAGCTTCCCCTTGGCTGCTCAAAGCCAACATGGCAACTTTGGCTGAGAAGAGCCCAGCCAAAGAACTCAGGCAACGCTGGTGTCCCCAGCACCATAGCTCCGGGGAGTTTTGTGGAAGAGCAAGCATCCTTTGTGAAACATAGTGTATTAGCTATCAGGTGCTGTGTAACAAATAACTCCAAAACTTAGTGGCTTCAAGTAACAATGATCATCTATTATCTCTCATGGGTGTGATGTGATTTGGGGATGCTATTTTAGTTTGGGGTCTCTTGTGAATTTGCAGTCAGACTGTCAACCTGAGCTGCATCCTCTGAAGACCTGATGGAGACTGGAAGACTCACGTCCAAGGTGCCTCCCTCCCATGGCGGTAGACCTCAGCTGCTGGCTACGTGGGCCTCTCCGAAGAGCTGCTTGATCCTAGAGTGAGTGATCCCAGAGATCCTAAAAGGCAGGCGCCTCAGTGCCTTTTATGACCTAGTCTGGAGGTTGCACACCATCACTTCTGCCATAGCCTTTTGGTCCCACAGACCACTTCTGATTCAATGTGGGAGAGAACTCTCAAAAGATGGGAAGACCAGGAGATGAGGACCATGAGGCCATCTTGCAGGCCAGCTATCACACGTGGCTAAAGGGACCAGAGTCTAGCCAGTCCCAAGGCAGAAGACAGAGAGGTAAATAAAGAACAAACTCTCAGCGGGGCTTTAAACACCAAGGATTAAATATTTACACCATAGACAAGTCAAGGATGAGCTTTTGGGGAGGCGGGCGGGTAACAAGAGAAACCCCAGGATGAATGAACTGGAAAATAACTTTAGAACTTCCCTGGGAAACAGGTAGCTCTGCAGGAAGAAGCCCAGCCCTGGGTTCGAACTTTCCATTCACCAGTTACCCATGTGCTGCCTTGGCCTGATTACTATCCTCCTTGGAGACCCAGTTCCCTTATCAATATGATGGAGTTTTCAGGATAGTGATACTGACACACGGTGTTAGCACACCCTAAGTAGTAGCGATGCTTATGATTGTAAGTGTTTTAAGTACTTTAAAAATCATATGTCACGGGGCCGGCCCGTGGCTCACTCGGGAGAGTGCGGTGCTGACAACACCAAGGCCGCGGGTTTGGATCCCATGTAGGGATGGCCGGTTCGCTCACTGGGTGAGTGTGGTGCTGACAACACCACTCAAAAGTAGGTTTCCCGTGTCCATTGTGCAGACAAGAAAATGGAGGCAGAGCGTGCGGTGAGCGGCCAGGAGAGCCTCACGCAAGACAGGCAGTTTGTGCTGGCAAAACAGTAACCTAACGTGAATGAAGAGAAAAGCGGAGGGCTGGCCGGTTACTCAGTGGTTAGAGCGCGGTGCTGCTAACACCAAGGTCCAGGGCGCGATCACTGTACCGGCCAGCCGCCGAAGGACAAAGCAGGACACACACACCCCACACACGCACAGAAGACCGGAGGGCTGGCCGGTTACTCAGTGGTTAGAGCGCGGTGCTGCTAACACCAAGGTCCAGGGCGCGATCACTGTACCGGCCAGCCGCCGAAGGACAAAGCAGGACACACACACGTGCGCGCACACACACACAACCAAAAGACAAAGCAAGACACACACGTACACACACACACACACACCACACACGCACAGAAGACCGGAGGGCTGGCCGGTTACTCAGTGGTTAGAGCGCGGTGCTGCTAACACCAAGGTCCAGGGCGCGATCACTGTACCGGCCAGCCGCCGAAGGACAAAGCAGGACACACACACCCCACACACGCACAGAAGACCGGAGGGCTGGACGGTAAGCTCAGTGGTTAGAGCGCGGTGCTGCTAACACCAAGGTCCAGGGCGCGATCACTGTACCGGCCAGCCGCCGAAGGACAAAGCAGGACACACACACCCCACACACGCACAGAAGACCGGAGGGCTGACTGGTTAGCTCAGCCGGGTTGAGCAGCCTTACCACACCAAGATCACGGCCAGCCACCAATTTAAAAAAAAAAAAAGAAAGAGAGAAAATGGTACTGGTCAGCCGCCAAACAACCACCACCACAAAATAACAGAGACAGGCAGAGGACCGGGGGCGAGCTAGCCGGCTGGAGCGCGGTCCAGATGCCACCCAGGTCAGGGGTTCGGATCCCCTTACCGGGCCGCCCGAATAAAAAAATTAAGAAACAAACAAAAAGAAGGTAGAAACCCGGGCTGGGCACCAGGGGCGCGTACAGCCCTGAGAAGCCCCGTGCCGGCGGCTCTCCCTGTCGCCTGCGCGGCCGTCCCCGCCCAGTCCCGGAGTCGCTTAGCGAGGATTTTTGCCCAGAATCGGCCACCGTGGGCTACTTTTTGACCCTTGACCCAGACCCAAAGGGGGATTTGGGGAAGGGAACCCGGCAGGAGCCTCCGCACCCACAGGGTCCCCTAGCCGCCGTCCCGGCCCACGAGGGACGCGCCCACTCGCGGACGTCCCGCCGAGGTCAATGGAGCCCGTGGCCTCCGACCCCAGCCCCAAACCCCTCTGAGGTCACGCCTGCCTTCTGTCCCCTGCGCGTGACGGGCATCTCAACAAGCCAATGAGAGCGATGTCTCCACCCCTCGGGCGGGGCCAATCACGGGCCAATCCCCGTTCAGGCGCCCGCCCGGGTCCAAACGGTCCAACCAGCAGCGGCAGCAGGGAGGGCTGCGGGGGCGGGGCCTGCAGGCTCAACCAACGGGCGGGCACGTCGGCGCGCCGAGAGGGCGTGCCCTGCGGCGCGGCGTGCGGCGGCGGCGGCAGCGGCGGCGGCAGCGGCGGCGGCGCAGGGAGGGGGAGGGAGGTAAACAAGATGGCGGCGGCGTGTCGGGCGCGGAAGGGAGAGGCGTCCCGGGGCGCCCGCGAGTGAGGCGCGGCGGGCGGCGGGTGGCGGCGGCGGCGGGCGGCGAGCGCGGGCAGTGCGGCCGGCCGTGCATGGGCTGGGCCCCCCTCGCCGCTCCGCCACCTCCACACGCGCGGCGGCCGCGGCGAGGGGGACGAGTCGCCCGGGCCCCAGCAGCCTCGGGAACCCCCGGTCCGGTGCCTGCGGCCTGCGCCGCCTCAGCCACCCGCCGGACGCTCGCGGCGGGGAGCGCGCTCGGGCTGGCCGCCGTTGCCGGGGGTCGCGGGCCGGGCCGCGGGGGGAGGGCGATGCCCCCCGAGGGCTCCGGGTAGCGGCAGCCGAGCGGCGCCAGGCGAAGCGCGTCCCCGGCCCGGCGTCCCTCGGCGAGCGCCCCGGTCCGGGCATGGGCGGTCCCGGGAAGTCGCGGCCCGGCCGAGCCCGCGCTGGCCCGCGCGCCGGCGGCCCCCAGAGGGTGAGCTAGCCCCGGCGGCCCCACGGACACGCTGCCCCTGCGCGGGCGCCCGGGCTCGCAGCCCGAACTGACAATCGTCGCTGTTGGAGGACGGGTGTGCTCGTTTTGGGGTTTTCGTTGCCTTTTTTCTTTCTTTCTTTTTTTTTTCTTTTTTTCGTTTTTGGACCTTTGGAGGAGGGAAGTGGGGACACCGGCAAGGACCGCCCGCCCGCCCGGCCGGGGGCATCGAGGCTCCCGACGCCGGGGCCAGGATGGACGTGGCGGGCCCGCAGCAGCTGGGCATGTTCACGGAGGGCGAGCTGATGTCGGTGGGCATGGACACGTTCATCCACCGCATCGACTCCACCGAGGTCATCTACCAGCCCCGCCGCAAGCGGGCCAAGCTCATCGGCAAGTACCTGATGGGGGACCTGCTGGGGGAAGGGTCCTACGGCAAAGTGAAGGAGGTTCTGGACTCGGAGACGCTGTGCAGGAGAGCGGTCAAGATTCTCAAGAAGAAGAAGCTGCGGAGGATCCCCAACGGGGAGGCCAACGTGAAGAAGTAGGTGTAGGCCCTGGGGCTGGGGCCGTGGCTGTCCCCCCACCTCCCGCCCTCCCTTCCGTCTGTCTTTTCCTTCCTCCTCTTAAAAACCTGAGTTGGCCCGCGTCCCCCGGGCCAAGAATGTGTGGTTGGAAACCGGCACATGGACTGCCACTGAGTCAGGCGGGTCGCGGCAGTTGGGCGAGTGTTCATTTGGGCTCTTGGACGCTGATTAAAATGCTCTGGCAGCAAAACTCTCCTGGGGAGGGGTCACACGCACACGCACGTTTGTTCCCTAGGTTGTCCCAGCTGTCCAAAGAACCTTGGTGCCCGCTCGAACCAGCTTGTGTTTGTCTGGACCCTGAGAGTTTGTGTCCGGCCACCAGCAGGTTTTCTGCTCAGCGTGTGGCCGGTGGCCTTTAGCAGGGCCAGGCGAAATGTGATTTGTTTATCCTGTCGGAGGGGAACCCTGCAGCTGCCAAAAATAATTGTTTGCTGGCTTATCAGTCAGCGGGAGGGAAGCGTAGTTTGCCTGCGATGTGATGCTGGAAACGTCCCTGGGCTCTGGTGGCTCTCCCTCGGGGGAGAGCACTTTGTGGGCCAAGTTGTGACCGTGTCCAAGGGACCTCATTTTTCAAGCAGGTTTCTTCAGGCATTGCGGGCATCCCGGACCTGGCTGGGTTTGTGGTGGGGAAGCTCCTCCCCAGAGCGACAGGGGGCCCTGCCCCCAGCTCTTCCTAGCTTGGGGGGTGGGGGCAGGTGCCCCTTCCTTATCTCTGCCGGACACTGCACTGGCGGCCGCCTGGTAGGCCCCGCCTCCTGTCCCAGCTCTTAACTTCTGAAACTTCACCTCTCACTTCCAAGAAAGGACCTTATCTGCCAGGCTGGACCGCAGTACTGGCAGGGACACCTTTCGCGGGTGGACGGTGACCTTGGAGGGCGGGCCTGGGAAGTGCTAAGTGCTCCTGGGATCCACTCTCACCTTCCTCCTTCCTGCCAGGCGGTGCTTGCTCATCTTAACCTGCACTTGAGCTTTGAGGTCTGTCATGCGAGGTCAGGCTGAAGCCATAGTGACCCGGCCTCCAAAGTCAGTGCTTTGGGAGTCAGAACAGTCGGGTGTAACATGGGACCCTCCAGGGAGGTGCACGGTGTTTCAGCAAGGGCTTTTTAAAGTCTTGGTGCCTGGTCTGGGGACTGAGCAGGTGGGGAATCCTGGGGCAGTGGGTCAGTTCACTGCCCAGTCTCTTGTCTGGGAGGTGGAGGTTGGGCGTATTCGTCAGGGGTCAGTCCTGTGGGCACCAGGTGCACATGGTCGGGAGTGAAGGGGCCAAGCAGAGACCCTGGTGATGGGGGAACAGCAGGTGCCTTCTCGTGGGGCCAGTGATGGCCTCACCCCCAGGAGTCAGAAATCCAACTCCGAAGTCATTTTTCTCATTAAACCAGAAGCACACGAGGGTGTGTGTGGCCCACAGGCTGCTGGGTTTCAGCCTCTGAGAGCTGGGTGGAGGGGAGCTGCCTATGTCTGGATAGGCCCCTCACCACTAGGCTGTGGCGTTGCCATCCTCTGAGTCTTCCTGGCTGCCCCAGGTCCTCACCCCAAGTTGGCTGCAGGGTCTGGTCCAGCCCCTGCACTATTACTGGGAATTGTCTGTTGGTCTCTCTTCTGGCCTGGATCAGTTTCTGGAATAAAGTTGGCACTTGACTCCTGTACTGGTGGAGCATCTCAGGTGCCTGGGGAGTGAGCTGCAGGCCATGGGGGACACGGGCTGGATGAGATGATTGAACTGTGTGGGGGCCCATCGGTCCTTCCTCCTGTGCACCCTGAAATGGGAGGAACTCGTTGGAAGCTGAGAGACATCCGAGCCCACCCTGCCTGCTGCTTCTCCATGAGAGGCTTGGCTCCTCTGGTGCCAGAATGCTGGTGGCCACTGGTGTCTGGGCGGGAGCTCGCAGGGTCCTCCAGCACTGGAGGCGGGTTTCAGGTGGACAAGGGCTGGCAGGCCTGGGGTGTGGCCAGCTGAGGAGAAACGTGTGTGTGATATGGGCACATGCTCCACACGTGCAGGTTGAGTTTTGACAGATTTGTATGCAGGATCTGTTAGAAAACATCAACCATAGAGTGTTGGCATCGGAGAAAACCTAGGTGGCGAGTATCCAAGCCCTCTGGTTTCCTGAATGGTCAGCAGAAGTCCCGAGGACTCCTGTGACCCCCATAGCTGCAGGAAGGAGCTCAAAGACAGTGGTGGAGGGGCCGGGCCGTGGCTCACTCGGGTGAGTGCGGTGCTGATAACACTAAGGCCACGGGTTCGGATCCCATATAGGGATGGCCGGTTCGCTCACTGGGTGAGCGTGGTGCTGACAACACCAAGTCAAGGGTTAAGATCCCCTTACCGGTCATCTTTTAAGGAAAAAAAAAAAAAAAAAGACAGTGGTGGAGACAGGACAGAGGGCTGCAAGGAAGCCAGTCTCACGCTGTCCTTCAGAAGAACAGGATGGGAAACTGAGGCCAGGGAGGCAGAGTGGGTGGTGGAATATGGACTGTACTGTGCTCCACAGACCCCACAGCGAGTGGCCAGCCGGCCTCGAAATTAGTGATAAGTTCTGGCAGCTGCAGGCACCGTCAGGCGTCTGATTTCACCAGCTCAGCTGTGGATATGTGAGGGCTTCGCCTCTGGAGAGGATCCCCTTGGAGTGAAAGGTTGGCCCCAGCGCTCCTGTCCACCATGTCCAGGGTCCATCAGAGCTGCCATTTGGGGCTGCCAGGTTTGCAGATATGAGTTAGAAGCCACCATGCCTCCTTCCTCAAGTCCAGGCCTGGTGCTGCCAGGGTGGACCTGCCCTGCTCTGGGAGCTGGCACTTCCATGGTCCCAAGTCCTGATGAAGTAGAGGAGATGCTGCGGGCCCGCCACATGTGGTACCCTTGCAAGAAGACGGGGGTGTCCGCTCTCAAGGCACAAGGTCTGGCTCCCCGGCCTGCCTCACCCACCAGTAGGAAAAAGCCTCCATTGCCTGCGAGAAGCTTAATAAACTCAATACAGATTGCTCTTCCAGACAAGCCTTAGGAGTTTTGTCCCTCAGTTCACGTCGCAAGTTTTTTTCTTAGAGTACAGAGTGTGGACACTTGCCAAGGGGAGTGGGTGGGGACACAGCAAGCCAGCAGGCGGCCATCCCTTCCTTTCCCTTCTCTTGCCACAAAGGCTGCCGTGGGGTCTGTGCCTCGTCCCCCTGTCACTGGTAAAAAGTAATCTGTTCTTACCATAAGATGGGAAAATCCCAAAGAGCATCAAGAAGAAAAAAAGGAAGGTTGCTGGTAATCTTAACACTGTAGCGTCTTCCCATATTTCCTTTGAGTCTTTCTTTAGTGTCCTTTCCTGAGCCACCCAAGCACTTTTTAACAACATATAAAACTCTTTGAAGGATCACTTCAAAAAATCTGTATCTTTCTGTTTTTCTGGCCATCAGTGGATTCACAGGGAGGGAACACGTGAAGGCTGGGAGCGGGTGCCCCAAGGCAGGTCTCCCCTGGTCCTCTCTGGCTGCACCAGGGTCCTCTGCCATTGTGCATCTGCCAGTGGGGTTTTGTGCATTATTTCTTCCTTTTTTACACCTGCGAGAATATGCCCTCGGGTCAGCAGACAGTGAACAGGCCCGGCTCTGTGGGCATGCCCGACCTTGGGGAGCCAGACATCTCGTCGCTGTTTGTGTATGGATGCTGAGACTGCAAGTTCACAGAATTTTCACCTGTCACAAAATAGTGTTCTTAGTTCTGTTTTTTTCTCTATAACTATTTAGAAACATAGAGATCACTGTGTGCTCGTGTCCACACAAAATCAAGTGTTGGTCCAGATTCGAGCTGTGCGTTCACAACCCCTGCCCTGCCGGGTTCACCGTTTTGTCTGACGGTCCTGATGAGCCCTGTGCCCAAGGGTGTGCACTGGCCACCCAGGCATGTGCCATTTCAGGGAGTTACTTTGTGCGTGTTCGGCATGACAGGCGGGCAAGGGCATCTGAAGCCCATGTCACCAGAGTGGGATTTCTGGGTCAAAGGGAGCGTGTGTGTCTGATCAGCTTTGGTCCCCACGGCCAGCCAGAAGGTGGGCAGCTCTGTAAACGTGTGCAGATGTGGATGGTAAATAGGATTTCTGCAAATTGAGAATCTGAGCCTGGACTTTGTCGGCTTTTGTTCCCTCAGCAAACAGAACGTCCTGAGTGGCCTTTATGAGCTTCCAGCACCTGCTGTCCCCTGCCTCCCTCTCCTGTGTTGGGAAGGATCCGCTGAGAGGCCTGGTAGAGGTGACCAGCAGGAGGGCACAGGAGTGTCCACCTGTACTCGCCCATACCAGCTAGTTGGCTCTGTACGTGCTTCTTGTGCCTCCCTGTTTGGTTACTTCCCATGCAGAGGGAGGGAGGGGACGATGCTGAAAGGAGGTGGGAACTCAGGGCTGGGCTGGCTGCAGACCCGAGGAAGATGGCGGGTCATTGGCTGGGGTCTGGGCTGGACAGTGAGCCACGCTGGGCTTTGGGTACCTGTGCCAGCCAGGCAGGTGCAGGATGCCACCTCCTCACTCAGGATCCTGGGTGCCTGCCCTGGTGTGTGTCACGTAGTCAACCAAACTGGACCTTATATTTAACAGCTTTATTGACATGTAATTTGTATATTGTAAAGTTCATCTTTCTAAAGTGTATAATTCAGTGGCATTTAGGACATTGACAGAGTTGTACAACCATTACCTTTCTCTTGTTCCAGAACATTCTCATCACCCAAAAGGAAGCTCTGTTCCCTCCCCAGCCTCCAGCAACCACGAATCCACTTTCTGTCTCTGTGGATTGGCCTGTTCTGGACGTTCCATGTAAATGGAATCACACACTGTGTGGCCTTTTGTGTCTGGGGTCTGTCACTGAGCCGTGACATGTTCAAGGTCCATCCATGTGGTAGCATGTGTCAGAGCCTCATTCCTTTTCATGGCTGAGTGATATTCGGTGTGTGGATGGGCCACGCTGGGTTTGTCTGTCCATCCTCGGTGGACACTGGGCTCTGTGCACCCTGTGGTGGTGGTTTCAAATGCTGCTGCTGTGGACACGGGTGCTGAGCCATGCTTCTAACCAGCCTTCTCATGTCATAGTCCCCCTTGAATACCCCCAAGGCCTTTGCCTTATTTCAGAAGCATCAGTAGTGACTCTCAGTCAAGGGGTGTGGGTCTGGCTCATGGTCTCTGGGCAGAGCCATAACCACCCGCGAGCATGCCCCTGGAGCCTGCCCTCTTGGTGGGAGGTGGGGGCCTGGCCCATCCCCTCGCCACTGGGCACTTTGTCTCCCAGCCAACCCTGGAGGCGACTTCCCATGCCGGCAAGTGGGAACAGCTTTTGTGACCCTCCTTCCCAGTCCCTCTTCCTGTGAATGCACATGTTGACTAAACAGTCCCCTTTCCCTGGCCACCCCAGGTGCCAGGTCCCTGACGGGGTCCCTCCATGAGCGGCTGTGGTGCACCCGGAAGGCCCTGCTTCCTCTCTGCTGCAAGCACCTCCTGTGTCCTCACTCAGGTTTTCCCTTTTCTTTAAACGGTGCTTTTCTTTTGTTTTCTGGTCCAAGATGCAGTGCCCATAGGAAATGTTGAAAATACGGAGCAGGCGGTACAGACCACACCACATCCCCTAGAGGCGTCTCCGGTGAAACGTTGCGGGGAATCCTGCTGTGTGTTTATCCCACACAGTTTGGGTGTTCCTGAGTGTGTGATGTTTCTCCAGTCACTTTGTCTCTTTCGCTTTTATGCACATAATTCTGCTTCCTGGGTACATAAGATTTCTCTTTCCTTTTAGAGTTTGACGTATTTATTATTTTCCTGGTGTAAATAATGTGAGTTCTGTGTTTGTGCAGGATGGTTTGGCACCATTTAATTAAGTGAACGGTCAGTCGTGTACACGCAAAGTGGATTGGCCTAGTTTCAGAGCGTGGACCTGTTTTTTTACTAAAATACTCTATCGACGTCAGAATAGTAATATTAAGCTGTTGATTTGCAGAGGAAAGGACACCCTTGTCTGCTTTTGGTTGGAATTTGCCAGTGTGAACTTCCCTTGGGAGGGAATGAACATTTGGTGATGGTTTCACCCAGTGGCAGCAGCAGAAGGGGGTGGCCTGGCCCTGGGAGCTGGTTCCGGCCCCACGTTATCTCCAGACCCGGCCATGTAGAGCCAGGGGCAGATGGAACCTCAGGGTGAGCTTCCTGGACCCCCTGACTTGCAGTGGGGGTCCCTACTCCCACGGTCAGTTTTGAAGCTGCCTCGTGGTCTTGTTGGCGGTCTGCGTTGGAGTTTAGACCTCCAGAGGCTGAATGGAAGAACCCTGTGGTGAACTTTCCAGGCGTCCCCCAGCTCCGTGGGTAGCTACCTGTTGGCTGAACATGTTTAGGGCCTCTTCGAAAGTACTGAAGTGGTCTCTTTGGAAAGAAGAGGGGTGTCTGGAAGAAGTTTCTGGAGCCGGGAGCACCTTGCACTGCCTAGACTTGGAGGGTTGGTGGGGCTGTTTGGGGATGTGTCGGACCTCATGAGGCTGCAGCCACTCCCTGCTGGAGGGTCTTGTTGCCATGCCAGCACTCCATGCTGGCTGCCCCCATCCTATCTGAAGTTTTGGGAAGCAGGCACTGGAGTTTGGTTGCCTTCCATGCAGGGGCTCCAGGGCCCCAGGGAGATGTGTGGGCTGCAGGGCTTGCTGATGAAGCATGCGTCCCACAAAGGAGCTTGGGTGCAGTCCTTAAGGGCATGTGCCACTCATCTGTCTCCAAGACCCTGTCTCAGGCCCCTCACTGGCCCAGGTAGGAGCTCAGTGAGCATTTGTTTGGCTAGGTGAATAGCAGGTGCTGGAGAATGGTCTCTGAGACGAGCCCACTCTACACCTGCACCAGGAGCACCTGAGAGGAAGTGGCTGTGCACCTGCACCGGGAACACCTGAGAGGAGCCGGCTCTGCACTTGCACCTGAGAGCATCTGAGGAGCGCTAACTCTGCACCCGGAGCACCTGAAAGGAGCTGGCTATGCACCTAGAGCACCTGAGAGGAACCTGCTCTGTACCTGGAGCATCCAAGAGGAGCCGGCTCTGCACCTGGAGCACCTGAGAGGAGCCGGTTCTGCACCTGGGACACCTGACAGGAGCTGGCTCTGCCCCTGCACCCAGAGCACCTGAAAGGAGCTGGCTGTGCACCTGGAGCACCTGAAAGGAGCCTGCTCTGCACCTGAGACACCTGTGAGACCTGACCTGGAACTGGGGAGGAGGCGATTCCAAATAACCTCCCCCCACCCCTAAGAAGGGGATATGGCTCACTGCCCTATTGAGCTCCAGGGAGAGGACAGAGAAGCGTTCAGACGGCTCTACTGGAGTGTTCCCTCCTGTCTCTGGGGGACAGGCACAGCTGTACAGGATTAATTTCTTCCCGATGGTTCGGCCAGTACAGTGTGGCCCTGGGCATCACCTGGAGCAGAGCAGGGGCAGGTGGCAGGATTGTGTTGCATGGGTCCGTGTTCGTGTGTCTGTTGGCCAGAAGCAAGAAGGCTCTGTCAGGATCAGCCACTGGAGCACAAGTCCAGAGAAGGCAGGCAGCTTTTGGCGCCAGCAAGTATGATGGGGAGGGTCTGGGCTGCCGGGAAGATCCAGATCCAGGTACATGAGGGATGCGTGTAAGGACAGGGCGAGCTGAGAGGGAGGGAGGACAGCTAGGCAAGTGAGGGGCTGGTCCTGGTGACTCCATGGCCAGTGGTCTAGTCGCCAGGGTCAGGAGCATTGAGGGAGTTGGAGCCACAAGGTTTGGACTGGGCAGAGGCCATGGAGCCAAGCCGAGCCCAGAGGGGCTCTGGGAAGCACTGTCACATGAGTGAGCCAGTGGCTGGGCCCTGGGGGCAGCATGAGGGGCAGAGCTGAGACGGCTCCAGGGAGGATGGCAGGGGTCTCCCCAGGCGGTCCTGCCTCCAGGGGACACTGGGCAGCATCTGGGAACATTTGCAGTTGTCACAACTGGGGGTGTTCCTGGCATGGAGTGGAGGCCAGGGACGCAGCTCAGCATCTGCAGTGCCCTGGAGGGCCCCTCCACAGAGAGTGATCTGGCCCTGATGTCCATCGTGCCAAGGGGGAGAAACCGTTAATTATTTGGGAAAAATTGAGTCCAGTCCTGCTCACAGCAGACACCAGAGTAAAATCTCGATGGGGCAAACGGTACAAACCAGGGCGACCCCAGCTTCTGGGACTCACCTCCTCTCTCCCTCCCCATCAGTGTGCGGATTTCAATGTGCGCAGCCTCCTGGGACCTCAGCAAGCAACTACAACAAGCGGGAAGGGTGAGGGCAGGGTGTTTTGTGGGTATGAGGCCTGTGTTGTGTCCTGCGTGTGGATAGGAGGTGGGCAAGGGCCTGTGGTGGCCCTTAGTGTCCCCTGACAATGCTGGACCTCGCTGAGTAGGTGGCAACTGTGGAGGGTGGAGTGGGGTGAGAGGTGTTGCCCTTGCTGCTCCCACTGTGGGAGGAGGAAGTGCCTTCGTCTTGTTGTAGACAGGTCAGCTTTAATGGCCCTGGGTGTCCCTAATGGGTGGGCACAGGAGCTCCTGAGGGCAGGAGGGTGGGTACCCTCTCCATGCTGGGACCTCAGTGTCCACACCTGGTCTGCTGTGCCTCAGCGTTGTCCCATCTGAAGACACAGCTTCCTGCCCGTGCCCCACTGTTTCCGCCTCTGCAAGTAGGAGTTCCATCCTGCCTTCTGGGGTCCCAGCATGAACTGCTGTGGACAGTTAGTGAAGTCACTGAGCCCTGGGGGATGGAGGCAAGCTGAAGCTGTGCTGTCGGAGCCTCTTGGGCCCACCAAGCAGCCCCGCAGGCAGGAGGGGAGCCATTGCTGGGTCCAGCCTGGCCCTCACTGTCTCCTCACTGCCTGGGTGCCCGCCAGGCCGTGAACACAGGTCCCAGCAGCTCTATAAATAACTTTGCAGACCTGCCAGGGATTGGGCCACCAGGGTACGCGTCGTCCAGAGAGAATGGAGACACAGGCTTTGCTGCACGCTGCCAGGCCCCATGCCCAGCCCCGAGCCCACTGCCCAGTGGGAGGCTGGAGTATGTGGGGTCTCACAGGACACTATGTGGGGCCAGTGTCAGAGGCTGTCTCATACTGGTGCCTCTTGTTGGGGGCTGTGTCCCTCTGTGCCCCACTCCCTGTCACCCACCTCCTTTTCCCTCCATCCTTCTCTCCCTGGCCCATCCCCAAGCTGCCTGCTACTCTCCACACCCAACTCCTGCCCAGTCTGAATCCCTCTCATGACCCTGTGACTTGGCAGGAACCTGTCCTTTGCCATCTGAGGTTACACTGTTGGGGCTGCAGGATTAATGCACTGGGGGGAGCAGTCAGGGAAGGCTTTCTGGAAGAGGCAGGCTTTTCACCTTTTCATGTACCTAGGCCTTGCAGATGGGGCTGAAACAGGGACAAGCTGAGTGGAGGGATGACCCCTCCTCTACCCACCTTTTTAAAAAAATTTGCGGCCAGCCATATGGGGATCTGAACCCTGGACCTTGGTGTTGTCAGCACTGCACTCTAACCAACTGAGAAACCAGCCAGCCCCACCTGGCTTTTTTTATATTGCATGCTTGGGCTTCTTGTTACCGGATTTCTTTCTTTCTTTTTTTTTTTTTTAATTTTTATTGGGATCTAATTCACATACCATGCAGTTCACCCATTTGAAATGTGCAATTTGGTGGCAGTTACACCATTCACAGTTTTACAGCTGCAGTGACCTGGATGTGTGCCCCGAAGTCCTGTGTTGGAAAGTTAATCCCCAGTGCAGGTGTTGAGAGGTGGGACCTTTTAAGAGGAGAGTGAGTCACTAGGGCACCACCCTCACCAGTGGATCAGTGTCATCATCACGGGAGTGGGATTGTCATTGAAGTGAGTTGGACCCGTTTACGTGCTCTCGTGCTTATGACGCCTTCTGCTGTGTTACGACACCGGGTGCAGCCCCTGAATTTTTGGCATCCCAGCCTCCAGGACCATCTGCCAAATAAACTTGCGTAGTTTATAGATTATGTAGCGTATCAATCTGTTTCTGTTGCTTATAACAATAACTTAAAATGGGTAATGTATAAAGAAAGGAAATTTATTTCTCACAGTTGTGGAGGCTGGAAAGTCGAAGGTCCAGGGGTGCATCTGGTGAGGGCCTTCTTGTGGGTGGGGGGCCTTTGTACAGTTTCTCGTAGCCACCAGGGTGTCCCATTGTGAGAATGACCTGAGCAAGAACTGACTTGCTTACGGGCTCTCCTTATAGAGCCATCAGAACCACTCCCTGATAACCCAATAAACCATCAACCCGTTACTCTGTGGATGGATCGATCTGTTCGTGAGGGCACAGTCTTCACGATCCAATAACTTCCTTTTTTTTTTTTTTTTTTGTCTTTTTCGTGACCAGCACTCAGCCAGTGAGTGCACCGGCCATTCCTATATAGGATCCGAACCTGCGGCGGGAGCCTCGCCACGCTCCCAGTGCCGCGCTTTCCCGAGTGCGCCACGGGCTTGGCCCCCAATAACTTCTTAAAGGCTCTGCCTTCCACCACATTGGGGGTTAATTCCCAACATGAGCTTGGGGGACATTCAGACCACAGCACCCAGTCTGTGGGATTCTGTTACAGTAGCAGAAAATGAACTAAGACAGTATCTATCACCACAGCTTAATTCCAGAACATTCCGTCACCCCAAAAGGAAGCCCCTTCCCCATCAGCTGTCACTTCCCATCCCCTCCCCAAGTCCCTGGCAACCACAAATCCACTTTCTGTCTCTGTGAATTGGCCTGTTCTGGACATTTCATACAAATGGAATCACACACTGTGTGGCCTTTTGTGTTTGGCATCTGTCACTAAATGTGACATGTTCAAGGTTCATCTACATGGCAGCGTGTGTCAGAGCCTCGTTTCTTCTCATGGCCCAGTGATGTTCCAGTGTGTGGATAGACCTCGCTGTGTTTGTCCGTTCATCCGAGGATGGACACGTGGACTGCTTCCACTTTTTGGCTGTTGTGAATCATGCTGCTGTGGACGTGCATGCACAGGTTTCTATGTGGACGTGGGTTTTCAGTTCTCCTGAAATGGACATATAACTGGAAGTGGGATTTTCGGGTCACTCTGTGTTTAACCTTTTGATGAACCACAGGCTGTTTTCCATGCCATTCCACCAAGCACGAGGGCTCTGCTATGCTCCTGGTCAGACTTCGGAGGGGACAGCGTCTATGGCAAGCTGCAGGGTGGGCAGTGTGGGGCACCATGGCAGCATTTCTGCTGCTCTTTCTCCCATGGCCTTCCTGTGCGCCATCCTCGCAGCTCACTGGAGGCTCACCTGGGGTGCCTGGGGAGTGGGGCCCTCTGAGGGGTCAAGAGGAAGAGAATGCTTAGGGAGATGCTGAGCGTGCGCTAAGCTGCCTTGACAGGGCCATGGTGCACATGGGTGCTTGGTCTGCACCGCTGGCCTGGTGGTCTCATCTTTTTTTTTTTTTTTTTTTTCCCTAAAAGATGACTGGTAAGGGGATCTTAACCCTTGGCTTGGTGTTGTCAGCACCATGCTCTCCCTAGTGAGCTAATTGGCCATCCCTGTATAGGGATCCAAACCCATGGCCTTGGTGTTATCAGCACCGCACTCTCCCAGATGAGCCACGGGCCAGCCCCTGGTGGTCTCATCTGAAGGAAGCAAAACTTATTCTTCAGTTGAAAAGGTGAAGAAGTATCCTGATTGTGTTGCCCCTGTCCACTCCTCTCCCAGGCCAGAGACTGACACTGCTAGAATTGCCGTTGACAGAATAGCACACTTGGGGGGCGGCTGTGCCTTCTGCAGACCCGCTGACAATTAACCCCCTGCCCAGTTCTCCCGATCCCCACCCTGTCCCTCCTCTGCCTCCAATCCCGGGTGTGTGGTCCCCATCTGGAAGGTACACCAGCTCCACCACCCACCAGCCCCACCGCCCTGGTGCCTGATGCTAGTGCCACCTCCTGGGCCCAGTGAGGTCCGACCCCAAGTGGCTGTAAACTGAGTCTAACTTGGTTGGAGCCAGCAGGGACTGAAGGCCTGGGCTCCATCCAGGTGGAGGGCGGCCCCAGCTGTGTCCGTGGCCCAGCCCTATAGGGGGGATCACTGGTGTCAGGTCTGCTGACACCCCAGTCCTCTGTTCCAGGGAAATTCAACTACTGAGGAGATTACGGCACAAAAACGTCATCCAGCTGGTGGACGTTCTGTACAATGAAGAGAAGCAGAAAATATATCCTTGCCATGGTCGGGGCCGTGGGGTGGGGGGCCGGCAGTTCCGCAAGCAGCCGTCTGCAGGGTCTCCCCGGAGGTGCCCGGACCCACGTCCTCTTGCTTGAGACCTGCTTCCTGCCGTGACTCTGCCATCAGTTCCTCACACTCCCTCTGTTGTCCTGCCAGCCCACCAGCTATGTCCTGGGCCACTGGGGCGCATAGCCCTCCTGCCCCCACACCTCCTCACACAGGGCAAGGCGCGGATGTGACCTTTTCGGGTTCCCTTGGTCTTCCTGGCACATCCTTGTATTGTTCCGGACGCCCCCACATGTGATGTTAGCGGCACCCCCATATGGGGAACTTCCTGCTGAAGACTGAGAGCCCGGGGGCGGGGTGGCTGGGTGTTCGTCTATGTGGCCTATTCTGGGCTGTGCACATGGACCCCCATGTTTGAGGTCTCTGGCATCAGGGTGTGGTGCTGGTTGTGGCTACTGTGTGTGGACCCGTGAGCCCCTGGTGGGGGGCATCTGAGGAGCTGATCTCTGCTCAGAGGAAATGAGTTGTTCTGTAGGAACGTGGGAGTGTCATGGCCCTGGCCTTTACTCTGGGAGCCTCCCCCTTGTGGGGGTCCCCTGCTGGGCTGGCTCTTTTCCACCAAGGTGTGGTCAAGTAGGCAGATGGGACTCAGGTCCTGCTGCAGGCGCAGAACTGTCCCCTGACGACCTTTTTGAGCTCTGTGAGGGCCAGGGACCCCCTTCCCCACGGGCCCTGGCATTTGTACCGGGGTTTCTGATGTCACAGGCATGGGTATATAGGAATCGTGGTCTCGTCTCCCTGGCAGGCCCCACGCCCTCCCCCTTAAACCTTCTCGCTCATCTTCATTAACTCAGCCACTGTTGGAGCAGGGCCGCTCCGGGGCGGTGGCGGCAGAGCCGTCTGTCCGTCCCTCCGAGCCGCTGCCCGAGCGTTGCCGGGCGGGTGGGGGCGTGGCCGCTGAGCGTGGTTTCCTTAGCGGCCCACGTATATGGTGATGGAGTACTGCGTGTGCGGCATGCAGGAGATGCTGGACAGCGTGCCCGAGAAGCGGTTCCCCGTGTGCCAAGCCCACGGGTGAGTGTGCCACCAGTGGGGGTTGTGCCTACTCCCCCAGGCTGAGGATGACCCATCCCCACATACAGGCCGCTCTTTCTGATGATCATTGAAGTGAAAGCTCAAGCTTTCTTACTCCTGACAGTTTTGGACCCCAGTTCGTGGTGCCTGCCAGCCCCAGTGTGCCCAAGGCCTGAGGCCCATGGCCCCCTCCCCCTACAGCCACCTGCAGCCTCTTGGGGGCAGGGAGGGGGCTCGCTGCTCCAGCCGACTTTGGGGTCCTGCTGGCCTGTGGCACAAGGCCAGCTGCGGGCCTGGGGTCCTTGGCATGGGCAGGGGTGGGGGTGGCTCAGCCCCGGCCAGTGTGGTCCAACAATGGGCCCAGCCTCTCCTCTGCTGTGACCCCAGAAGGCCCCCTAGCTGTGGCTCTTGTCTCTGTGAGGCTCTGGAGTTAGGTAGGATGAGATCTTACCTGGTGTCAGGGACATGGGGAGGGCGTCACACTGGGGCCTTTGCAGGTACTTCTGCCAGCTCATCGACGGCCTCGAGTACCTGCACAGCCAGGGCATCGTGCATAAGGACATCAAGCCCGGCAACCTGCTGCTCACCACCAGCGGCACACTCAAGATCTCTGACCTAGGCGTCGCCGAGGCCCTGCACCCGTTTGCAGCAGACGACACGTGCCGCACAAGCCAGGGCTCCCCTGCCTTCCAGCCGCCCGAGATCGCCAATGGTCTGGACACCTTCTCCGGCTTCAAGGTGGACATCTGGTCAGCTGGGGTCACGCTGTAAGTGCCCTGGATCCTGGTCCGAGCTCTAAACACGTCAGTGTGCTCAGCATTGGGGACCTGCCTCAGCCGTCCCCGGCAACAGCTGCTAGAATGGGCGTTTTATTTTTATCTTATTGAGGTGTAACTCACCCTTTTAAAATGCACAGTGCGGCCATCTGTGGTATTTGTACAGAGCAGTGCAGCCACCACCTCCGCCCAGTCCTAGACAGTCTTCTCACCCAAAGGAAGCCCTGCGGGTGACAGAGGGTCCAGGGGACTCACATCTCCTGCTGCACCCAGCCTCTGCGTCCTGGCGAACTCCCGTCTCCGTGGGCCTGTCTTGGAGCCCACAGGGCTCACGCTGTGGGGTCACGTGGAGGGCAACGGCGACCACTGACCTGTCTCTCTTCCTTTTCCTCGGAAATGAAGCTACAACATCACAACAGGCCTATACCCGTTCGAGGGGGACAACATCTACAAGCTGTTTGAGAACATCGGGAGGGGGGACTACACGATCCCTGGGGACTGCGGCCCCCCGCTCTCTGACCTGCTGAAAGGTGAGGGGCTCATTTCACACTGAGGGGCATCTTCCCTCTGTCTGCAGCCCAGGGCCACATGGACGTGTGTAGTGGGAGGTATGGTGTCCAGGCAGGAGGCGAGGCTGGTATGTTGGGTGGGGGCTGCCAGTGGTGACTGGTTCTCGGGTTTCCTCCAACCATTGGCCCGAGACTCTGTTGCCCATTTTGCCTTTGTGAGCAGAGTCTCGTCTGTGCAGCCCTCAGCATCCCTGCTGACCCCGTGAGGCTGTACCCCTTCCCATGCAGGGCTTGGCTTGGGCTCTTTGTCTTATTCTGAACCCCTGACCCCTGAAGGCAGCAGCCACTGTGTAGCACTGGGGGTCTGTGGGGACTCGGCTTCCCTGGCTCTCAGATGGGTCTACCACTCCTCTTCCTGCTGTGTTTTCTGAGCAGAGCAGTAGGTGGCACTGGCTGTCCACGGCACTGCCCCAGGAGCCGTGTCAGCCCCTGCCAGGAGTCATGGAAGCAGAGGCTCCTCCCAGAGCACATGGGCTCCATGCACACGGGGGCCTTTGTGGCTGACACGCCTCGCCTGCTCTCTGTTTTCCAGGCGGGTCTGTCCTCCAGGCAGTGCCATGTGGGGACCACAGAGGGGGCTGGGGGCCAGACAGACAGGCTGGACTGTCAGTGGTCAGTTGCAGGGGGCCCTGGGCCCGCATGCTGGGTGCTGACTCCTCCCTGCTGGTCTCTGCAGGGATGCTGGAGTATGAGCCCGCCAAGCGGTTCTCCATACGGCAGATCCGGCAGCACAGGTGAGTGGCTCTGTGGGGTAACCCCAACCCCTTGGCCCCTGGGGGTGGCAGGGCCAAAGTCAGCCAGGAGGACATCTGGGCTGTGGGTTGCCCAGCCCTCCTGTGTGGTGGCCATCATGGGTGGATGTGCAGTCCTGGGATCTTGTGGCCTCTGACCATGATGGTCTCGCTCTCTAGGGACAGTCTGGGTCTTGGTGGGGTGAGATGGTGCATGCCACCCTCCTGTGCCACTGGGCCTTCCCCCCTCCTTCCTCCTGGATGCTCCAGCAGCAGCACTGTCTGCTGGGACCCCCAGCTGCGCCACCTCTGCCTGCCCTGGGTTCCTGGAGCCCTCACAGGCCACGTGTCTGGGGCGTGGCCACCTGGACCTCCGAGGACCTGGTGCTGACTTGTGCCTTGGGGTGTCTGAGAGCTAGGGGGGTTGCCTGGCTGGGCCTGGGTTTGAGGAAGATCCTCTGGGGGCATTTCGGGAGTAGACGGGCTGAGGGCAGCAGGCCCTTCCCTGGGGCTGCAGGGGCATCGCTTCCAGCCTCAAGCTTTTGCCCCATTTCTAAGGCAGGTGGCCTGCCAGGGGCCTTGGCCTTCCAGTGGATGGTTGGGGAGGGGCCAGGGAGGCCCAAGTGGGCAGTGGGCTGTGTCCCCTGCCTCACGGACACCACAAGAACCAGGCCCCAAGAGGACAAGCTGGGTGGTACGGTTGGCTGGAGTGCAGCCTCAGGACTGAGGTTTTGAGGTGAGGTAGTGCAGGGGCCCCTGTCCGGGGAAGGATTTTGACACCAGGCCTGTCACCATGCAGCCAGAGGGCCGCGTATCTGGGTGAGCCCAGGAGGTTGGACAGCAGGGGACGGCTCCTAGCTTGGGTGGCCCTCCAGGCCTGGGGCTTGGGGCCAAAGGCAGACCTGTCTCAGCCTGCTTCTGAGGCCAGAGCAGCGGGGAGGATGGAAGCCTGAGGCCGGCCTGCTCCTGTGTGGTGGCTCTATGGCCCTCCATCTGGGTAGCCTGTCTGCTCCCAGGAATGCCGTGGCAGACTGGGACGGGGGTGGGAGAAGCGGCTGAGGGGCACTGTCGAGCCCCCCAGTGTGCAGCCTGGTGCCCAGCTCCCAAGCCAAGGAGCCAGGCCCTGTCTAGCCAGGACAGGGAGCTGGATGACCCCATCCTGATGGGCATCACTGCTTCTGGGTTTTTACAGCTGGTTCCGGAAGAAACACCCACCAGCTGAGGTGCTGGTGCCCATTCCACCGAGCCCAGACACCAAGGACCGGTGGCGCAGCATGACGGTGGTGCCCTACCTGGAGGACCTGCACGGCGGGGTTGGCGAAGATGAGGACCAGGACCTCTTTGATATTGAGGACGACATCATCTACACTCAGGATTTCACGGTGCCTGGTAAGTGGCCGAGGCTGCAGCATGGGCAGCCAGGAGGTGCCAGCACCGGCTCCAGCTCTGCGGACTCGGCCTGGACTCCTAGTGGGGTGGACCTGGTTCTGCTTTCTGGTGCCAGTTGCCACGTGTCAGATGGCCTTGAGCCCAAGTGCAGGCCGCCTCTGTCTAGGGGGCCACAGGGGCTGCAGACGGGCCAGGGAGCCTCCCTGCTGTCCAGCTTTGGGTGCCATCCTGCCCAGTGCCTCCCCATGGCCTTCCTGGCCCGAGTTCCAGCAGGAGGAGGTCAGGGAGACCCCGGAGGGCAGAGGGCAAGGGACATCTCACTATTTCCTGCCAGGCTTTGTGAGTTGGGGTGCAGGGTGGAGAGAGGGTCCAGTGGCCCGCCCTCCCTCACGTCCCCACTGCATACCCTCCAGCCTAATTTGGCACCGCCCTTGCTTTCCCAGGTCATGAGGAGGCATCTGAGGCAGGGCTTAGAGAGGAGACAGGCATGCAGAAGAGCAAGCGTCCAGGCCTTTCTGCAGAGGAAACCGAGGCGGCCGGTGCCGCAGTAGTGCCCGAGGAGGAGCTCGCGGCCTTAGCATAGTGGCCGCAGCTGCAGGCCCCTGCCCCACTCCTCGTCTCCTAACAGCCGCACCCTCCCTGCAGCACTCTGGTTCTGTTATGTCCGGGCCACTTCAGCGGGTTCACATCATAAAACTTTGCCTGGCTGTGTGTCTCAGGTGGATGCTTGCTGCAGCCCAGCCCCCGCAGGGCCCCAGACTCATGCTGTTGCTTGTCAGAGAGGGTCTCTCTCCTACTGTATCATCACAAAGAGAGCGGGTGTGCAGGGCAGGTGGAGAGGAGCCATGAGGCCAGAACCCCAGTCACGGGGGCCAGGGAAGGGTTCCAGAGTAGTGGGGGCCTTTTGGGGAGCCCTGACTTCCCCTGGCCTTGTCAAGCCGGTCCTACCCTTCAGGGAGCCCCTTGGTCCACTGTAAGCCTGAGTTCTCTGCAGCTGGCCCTGGGGAGAGGGAGTGTGTGGGACTCCTGCAGCGTTCAGGCCCAGGAGCCATGCCCCTGAAGCAGAGCTGGAGACGGAGGTTCTGGAGGCATCTCTCTCTCCTGGGGGCACCTGAGTCGCATGGCCTCAGCCCAGCCACTTCCCTGTGGGGTCTGGTGGCACCCATTCCTGGGCATGTCCACCTGGAGACCCTGCTGGGGCTGCTGTGTCTGTTGTCTGATGCCCAGTGGGAGCCAGGCTGCAGTCATCTTGGGGCCCTGTCTCTGCATAAAGGGGAAGGAGGCGTCTGCCCTTGCAGCACTGCGGCCATCAATGGCAGGTGGCTGAGGCCTGGCCCAGGCGGGCTGAGAGCACTCACTCACTGGCCCCATCACCAGGGTGCTCACAGGACATGGCTTCTGCTTGGGGACCCTCAGGCTTGAGAAGCTCTGGGGAGGTAGGTGGGGGGCTGGGCCCCTCAGAGCCTGAGCCAACACCCTGACCTGGGCCCCTCCCCTGTGCCAGCAGGTCATCTTCCCGGGTTCAGGGCTGTGGCCCATTCTCTCTGACCTGCGTCCATGGCGGTGCTCGTGGGCCAGCTCAGCCCAGCTGTGGTGCTTGCCCCTGGATGGCTCCACTGTGCCAGGGCTCTGAGTCTGGGGTGGGATGAGGGATTGGCAGCCCCAGTGCCTTGTGGGGGACGAGGCTCATTCTGTGTGTGTAGGTGGGTCCCACATCCAATCAGAGGCAGCCATGGTGTTCAGGGTCCCCCATCAGAGCAGGGCGGTGTCTGTGCCTGACCACATACTGGTTCCAGCAGAGTCATGAACAGGCGTGAGCCCAGACCTGAGAAGGCTCAGTCAGGAGCTGGCCCCTCGCTGGAGAAGGGCTCTACATCGGTCTTGAGAGCCACGGGAGGGGCAGCCAAGGCAGTTTCCCCTAATGTCTGCCAGGATGGGCTGCAGGGGCTCCTGGTAGGGGGTGGGGAAGTGGGCTGTTCCCTGCGCGTCCTCCCACTGCAGGAGTTTCTTGGGAGGACCATTTTCCCTCCACCTCCCCACGCCCCATCATGAGGAAAGTCCAGCTGGTCAGGGGCCAGGGGCAGGCGCGGGTCACAGGCAGGCCCCAGGCTGAGCATTTCTGCCCTGTGGCCCTGTGCTTGACATCTCACACTCCCAGCCTGAGCCAGCCTCTTCTGCATCCTCATAGGTGAGCACCCAGGGTTCCTGTGCCCCTAATAACCCTGTCCTCATGCCTGGGGCACAGGGTGGCCCACCCCCACTTGCACACAGATGCCCCACAGCACGTACTTGGACTGTCAGGCAAGCATAGGCTGGGGTCCCGCCTGGGACCCAGGCAGGTGCAGCAGACACTAGGTCGAGGTGGTTTTCTTTCAGGCTTCCTGGGGGAGGCTTAGCCCCTGGGAGGCACTGGGCTGGCTGGACAGAGGTCACTGCCAAAGCTGTCGGGTGTAGGCCTTTGAGGCTAGAGGGGACCTGGGCCTGTTGGACGGTGGGCCTGGGCCCTGGGCTGAGGCCACACTTGCTGTGTCCTTTCTAGGACAGGTCCCGGAAGAGGAGGCGGGTCAGAACGGACAGAGCCGGGGCCTGCCCAAGGCTGTGTGTATGAATGGCACGGAGTCGGCACAGCTGAGCACCAAACCTTCCCTCCCTACCCGTAAGGCCTGTCATGCCAGCGGCAAGATCCGCCGGCTGTCGGCCTGCAAGCAGCAGTGAGGGTGGCACCTGCAGGTGGGTCACCGAGTCAGTCACCCTCCCTCCCCCTTGGGTCGTGTAGCAGCCCCAATCGGTGGCGCTGTCCTAGCATTCACAGCCTGTTCTGCCATTCACGTCCCCATCTCTGACAGTCGTGCCCATTGCTGTGACCTTTACAGCCATGTTCCGCAGGACACAGGCCACTCAGCTGGCCTGGAGCGTGACAGGCTGCCTCACAAGGCAGGTGCCATCCCGAGGACCCTGCCCAGCTGCACCCGCACCCCTGGCCTGTGCTGAGCCAACAGGACCTGCCCCTGCCCACTCCCCTGGCTGCTCCCAGGAAAGGGAGGTTCTGGGCTCGGCCCAGAGGCTTTTGAGGTGGCCGTGAGGGTGGACAGTGGGGAGGCCCGAGGAGGGGCCAGGACAGCTTGACAGCTCTGCCTGGCTGCTCCATGCTCCTAGCTGCTCACCAGGGTCTGGCTCAGGCTGAGTCATTCTCGACATGGCTGGGGCCCTCCTGGTGCTCCTCCAACCTCTGCCTGCCCCAGCCCAGGATATGTTGGAGACCCTGCCACCTGCCGAGGACATGGGTGGTGGGGTGAGGGCCTGAGACCGCATCCCCTGCCCAACCACTTCTCTCTCCCAGGCAATGGGGGCAGTGACTTGAGTTATGCACCAAACAGGCGCCCACTGCACCAGAGCTGGCCAGGCAGGGGACCTTCAGGGAAGGTCGCCGTATCTATTCATTCTGGGGAGGACTGGGGGCAGCCTTCTTGGGCTCTCCTCACACCGCCCGCCCAGTGGGGGCCCAGGAGTCTGACAGTCCCTGTGTGAGCTGGCCTCAGTTTCCCTATCCTACCAGTGGGCCTGTGGGCGAGGCCTGCCCCTTGGGGATACAGAGAGTATCCGGACACTAGGTACCCAGAGTGACCCGCCCCTGTCCTCTGCCTTCAGCTTGTCTCCAGGAGCCCCAGCCGGGTGCCACGGCCCAGACCTTCCTCTGTCTTCTGCCGACTCCCAGCCTACAGGCCACCCAGGAAGGTTGCCACCATGCAGCTGTGCTGACCACTGCTCAGGATGTCAGGAGCATCCCAGAGGGCTGGGCAGGGACTGGGGCCCAGTGCTGGCCTCAGCTGCCTGTGCACAGCACCGCCCAGCAGTGGACACACTTGTCGACTCCGTGATCCATGCGGAGCCTTCCCCAGGCGGGGAGGAGGGCCAGGGCCCCGGCCTTCCGATGCACTTTACGTTTAGACTACTGGCGCCGCGCTGCGCCCCGCCCTTCAGGGTTTGTTCTCACTCTGCTACGTGTTAGGGCCTCCACCGCTAGGGACAGATTGCAGCCAGACAAGGCTGGTGTGAGGACAGACCTGCTCGCCGCCATGCATGCTGAACCGCCGGAGGGAGCCGCGCGGCCGCCTTACTCTCGTCGTTTGGTTGCTTCATTTTCTTTTTGTCTTTTTTTTTCTTTTTTTAAGAAACAATAAAACAGGTGGATTTGAGCTGTGGTTGTGAGGGGTGTTTGGGGATTGCTGGGAGGCTCAGGTGGGTGGCACATGGTTCCCACACCGCAGGGACTGGCCATGGTCCTCCCACCCAGGTCCTTGCCACTGGCAGAAGGTGGACCTTGTGCCTCCTCCGTGGCTTCCCACAGCCAGGCAGGTCTGCACCTGGCTCAGCGGCCAGGCCCCGATGGCAGGCCCCCTAACACTTTCTTCCCCAAGGGCACTGTGCTCTTGGGCAAACCAGAGAAAACCCGGAGCAAACAAGAGTATGCGGTAAATATTTATAATTAACCAGAAAACAAAATCACAAGAAACCCCACCACTGGATGGTGCAGACTGGGCGCGAAGCTTGGAGGGGCGGGACAGGCGACTCGGCCGCGGCGAGGCCTGCCCCATTTTTTGGCAATAAATAAAGCTTGGGAAACTTGAAGTCTTGGCCGTTTGGGTTTTGTTCACGTCTCAAAACACTGATGAGTCCCAGCGGCTCCTCGGGACGGTGCGGCCGGCTGCGGGGACGGGGCCGCCGGCATGCGGGGGAGGCGGGCGGGCGGCGGCGCCGGCGGTTATTGCTCGGAGGGGGCACCCGCCACGATGAGGTAAAGGGCCTCGAGCCCAGCGCCCGCTCGGCCCGGCCCCGGCCAGAGCCCGCTGTCCTGAGGTGCCCGAAGGCTAGACTCTGTCCCTTTGCCCCCGTCACGACGGCCAGGGGCCCGGAGGCTCGAGGGTCAGGACTGTGGGGACCGAGACGCCGCCGCCGAGAGCTGGGCGCGGGGCTTAAGCCGGGCTGCGGTCGGGGGACGTGGGGGCGGCGGCGGCCAGCGCGGCAGCCGCGGGGACGGGCTGGGTCAAGCGCGGCGGGAAGAGTCTCTCGTCGAGGCCGGCGGCCCCCAGCTTGTCCAGCAGCGACTCCGGGGGCGGCTCGAGGCCCAGGCCCGGGCCGGCGCAGCCCCCACCGCCGGGCTCCTCCTCGATGACCGAGATGGCGGGGTCGTCGCCCGCGCCGCCCAGCGCGCGGCCGTCGGGGGCGCCGTCGACGCTCTCTCCTCGGCGCAGGGGCGCGCGCGGGGGGCGGGGCGCGCCGGGGGCGGGGCCGGCGGGCGCGCGCGCGCCGGGATCGCTGTGCTGCCGCCCGCGCTGCGGCCACTGCTTGCGTGCGTGTGCGTGCGCGCGTGCGCGGTGGCGCGCAGCTGGCGGAGCGTCGTCGAAGTGCGGGTCGTGGCGCAGGAACTCGTGGAAGAGCGCGTCGGTCTTCTCGTCGATGCTGTAGTCGCGGCGCGCGCGGCGGGGCCGGGCGCGCGGGCTGCGTGGCGCGGCGGGCGCGGCGGGCGGCTCCCCGGCGTCGTCTCCCGCGCCGCGGCCCTCGATGCTGGCGTAGCCGCTGTCCATCTGCAGCAGCCGGCGTGCCTCGCCGTCCTTGGGCCGCGGCGGCGGCGGCGAGGGCGGCGGGAAGGCGGGCGCCGCGCCCCCCGAGCCCGAGCTGTCGCCGCTGCGCACCGAGTCGCGGTCGTTGCCGCTGCTGCTGTGGTCCGAGGTGGCCGCGTGCAGCTCGAGCGAGGCGCGCAGGCTCCACAGGTCGCGGTAGCTTGTCTGGGCCTGCTCGGGGCCCGCGTCCCGCTCGACGTCCGGCTCCGGGGGCGGCAGCGGCGGCGGCTGCTCAGGCCCCGCGCCGCCCCCGCCGCGCTCCGGGGAGGACTCGGGGCTCGCGTCTCCCGCCGCCTCGGCCGCCTCTAGCCTGCAAGCCAGGCCGCGGCCGTCAGAGGCCGCCGAGCCCCGCGCCCCCTTCCCGCCCGCCATCCCGCCTCTGGGTCGGGGAGGGTGGGTACGGGGGACTCGACCAGGCCCTGGGGAGATGCGGGCCCTAAACGGGTGCTGGACCCACGGCAGGGGACGCCTTCTGGATCAACCTCTCCTTTTCCACCCCAAACACCTGCTGCGATGGCAGAGGGCTGGCTCTTCCCCCGAAAGGCCCCGAGAAGTTAACACTGTCCGCGGGGGTCAGTCTTCCTAGCCCGCTAGTGCACGCGCGGGTCTCAGGAGATGGACCCGACCAGGTCGACTCCAGCTCAGCCCTTACTCCAGGGTAAGTCCTTTCGCCTACTCATCATAGATGAGGACCAGGAGGGTGACACGCAAGTCAGGGTTACCCACCCAGACCAGGAGCTGCCCATGAAGTGGCCCTGCTGTGCTCCCTGGGTCCCGTCCCCCATCCCACTGATGTGGGCCATGGACGTCAGGGTTGTGGGCGTGGGTACTGCTGGCCAGAGTGGTCACATCGGTTTCTGAGAAGCATCTGTCCAGCCCTCAGGAGCATGGGCAGAGGGGAGAGGACCTGGGACCACGGCAGAGCCTTTTAGGCCTCGGATCCCACTGGGAAGTGGCAGTACCAGGGAGGACACGCATCCACGGTGGCCCTGCCTGCCCACCTGTCCTGTCTTGGGGATCCTGGGGCCACTGTCCAGGGTCACCCGCACCCCCCCACCCTTACCCAGTCTCTCCCTGCTTCCCTGCTCCGGTCCATGCTGGAGAGGCGGTCCCAGCGATTCAGCCTCTGGGAGGGGCCCTGCGCATGTCCACAGGGCCAGGAGAGCGCTCCCTGGAGGGGACGCAGCGGGGTGGGGGCCCACAGGCCCTCCCCTAGCACCTCTATCTACTGAAAAATACCTGCCGAGAGCGGGGGGCGGGCTGGTGGGGCTGGCCAGAAAGGGGTGGGGGGTCGGGAAGGCCACGGCGGCGTTGCCTGCTCTGGCGATGTACTGGATGAAGTCCGCGGGGGGGGTGTCCCCGTCCTCCTGCTCCATGCTCTCGCTGGCTGCCCGCTGCCGCTGGAAGTGGTGCCGCTTGGGGGAACCTGTGCAAGGGACGGCTTGTCAGCCTGCCCGTGCCCCCCCCACACGTGACCTGACGTTGATGTGGACACACACACACACACACACACACACACACACACACACACACACACACACACACACACACACACACACACACACACACACACACACACACACACACACACACACACACACACACACACACACACACACACACACACACACACACACACACACACACACACACACACACACACACACACACACACACACACACACACACACACACACCCCCTCTGCCCTGGGCAGACAGGTGTGGCCCAGAGCGAGGACACGCCCTGGACACCTGCTCCTGCACTTCAGCCGGAGGGCATGGGAGAGTCAGGGACAGGCTGGTGGGGTGGTGAGGTGAGGGAGAGAGAGAGGTGCCCTCTCCTGTCAGCTCCACCCTGGCAGGGGGAGTGCAGGGGGGCTGCCCCACCCCTGCCTGTGGCCCCCTGGCCCTGGTCCAGGACCCTGCCCTGACAGAGTAGCCAGGTGGAAGCTTCGCAGGCAGGCCTCGGGGAGGAGAGAGCAGTCACCCAGAAAACAGGTTTATGGCGCCTCTGTGCTGCATCTGACTGTAATTACCGTCAGAAATCACAGCCCCATCTGAAAATTTGCGCCCTCCTCAGCTGGAACAGGGCAGGCAAACAGGCCGTCCCCTCCACGGGCCAGTAACGGCCTAGGTGGGCAGGGTGGGGAGAACTCTCCTGCTTCCCTGCGGGGGCTGGCAGCAGCCCCCAGCAGGCCACACCAAGGGGGTTCCCGGTGCCACCAGGATGCATTCCCTCACCCAGGGTGTCCCTTCCCTCTCTCACCTCTCCTGATGACGGACCCGCCCCCTGCTCCACAGGGCAGCAGGCGCCACAGCAGCCTGACCTGGACCCAGACCCTCCCAGCTGCTGTCACCCTGCTGATATCTGTCTGTCTTTCTCTCTCTGGAAGGGATGGTTACTGCTGCTGGTGCCTCCCAGTCAGGGGGCCTCACCCCGACTGCACATGGACACCTGCACACACGTGTGCTCCTTCCTCAGGATAAGGGAGCCCCATAGCCAGGTTCCCACTTGACCAGAGGTCTGCAGAATTGAAGGACTGCTGTCATCTAATCCAGAAGTCAGCATGCCACAGCCCACAGGCCAAACTGCCCCCGCTGCTTGTTTGTGTAAATAAAGTTTTATTGGCACAGTCAGATTCAATTATCAGGTACTGTCCATGGTTGCTTCCTGCTGCAATAGCAGCTCCAAGCAATTGAGACAGAAGCTGTCTGAACACAAAGACAAAATCGTTACCACTTGGGGCCTCATAGAAAACGTCCGCTGAGCCTTGGTCTCGCCCAACCCCCTTGCTTTAAGCCAGAAGTCAGAGCCCAGGCAGGCAAAAGGACATGGCTGAGGTCAGCCAGTGATTGCAGGATGCTCCAGCCAGCCCAGGAGGGACACAAGGGAGGGGCTTTTCTGGAGAACCCACCTTCCCCTTCTATCCTGATGGCTCAGGAAGAGCGATCCTGCCTTTGGAACTCCACAGTGACCAGGTAGCCTTGGACGCTTTCCTCATCTACCACCTACTGTGGATGCCCTAGACACAGCTGCAGGGCAGCGGGGTCCACCGATGCCCACTGGAGCAGGGCCTGAGCTGGGTGACGAGCAGTGCAGACAGAACCCCTGCTCTGTGGCTGCCCAACAGCACCTGGCAGTTGACAGCCCACTGGGGCCTTGCTCCCCACCGGGGGTCGCAGCTCACCTCTCGTGTCCAGACTGGCCGCCCGCTGGCTGGGCTCCAGCTTCCATTTCTTGACCTTGAAGTAGGGGCTGGCCCCATCCAGGCTGGCATGGCGGCGCAGGCGGGCGAAGAAATGCAGCACCGTGCCCGCCCCTGAGCCCGCGCCCGCCTCCCCAGGCCCTGCTGCAGCCCCGGGCCCGCTGGTCTTGGTGCTCCGCATACCTGCGTCCAACTGGAAGGGAACAGGGATGGCCCTCAGACACACAGACCACTCTCTGGACCCAAGTGGTGGCCCCAGACCCCCCAACCCATTACTTGAACGGAGATGTGTGACTTGCTCAGAGAGAGGGGACAGAGAAGGTAGAAGCCAGGGCGCTTGGTAGCTGGGAGCTGTCTAAGCTCTGGGGCCGGAGTCTCATCCCTCTGAGAAGTTCAGCCGGGCACAGGCCAGTTCTGTCCTCCCTGGCCTCTGCCGCTTTCGGGGTAAGAACCTGGACACTTGAAAGGTTTTGGGGGTGAAGGAGGTTTCCCAGAACAAGTGTCTAGGGGCTCCTTGTCCTATGGCTTGGTGGAGGGCAGGTTGGGGCACATCCTGGCCATGCCTCTCCAGTGGCCTGGAGTGCCCCACGCGTGTGTGACCACAAGCATGTCCTGTGTGCTGCCCGCCCCCTTCCTCCTGTGTGTGGGCACCAGGTGGGGCAAGGTGGGCCGTGGCAGGCGGGTGATCTTTGTCTTGGAGTTGGGGGCAGGGAAAAAAGGGAGCCCCCTGTTCTCTGGACCCCGTGTGGGACACCAGGAGGGTCCTCACCGAGGTGCCTTCCCCAGAGTCGCTGGATGTGGAGGGACTGATCTCTGCAAAGTCAGAAGCGCCCGCAGCCGAGTTGTAAGGGTCACCTGGCAGGGCGGAGCTGGGGCCCACAGAGCGGCCGGTGAGGGCCTTCCCCGGGGGCTGTGGGACAGAGCCGAGGGGAGGAGGAAGTAGTGACAGGTCAAAGAGCATGGGTGGGGGGGGCATGCGGGGTCGGCCTCCTGTCCACCGCCCACTGCCCACCCGTCCTGAGACAAGGGCCCCTCTGGAGAGTGAGCAAGATACCATCTGTCAGGCAAGGGACTGGGGGTCCCAAAGTCCCTAAGGCCACCACCCGCGCACAAAACCAGCTGCCACCCCGCACCCCCACGCTCACCTGGAAGATGGCGAGGCTGCTTTTGGGGGTGGCCGCCAAGTGGGGGGTGGCGGCTGAGCTGGCCTCACCAGAGTCACACTCGTGGATGGTGACAATCTTGAGGGGCGGCAAGTGCAGGTGGGTGAGCCGGGCGTTCTTCAGGTGGTGGAAGTCCCCCTCTGTCAGGGTGTACCTGCGACAAGCAACCAGCCTCTCAGCACACCTGCTGGACCCCAACTCTCACGGGCTGGATCCCCCGAGCCCACTGCCCGCTCTCTGCCCCGTCCTTGCTGCTGGGCCTGGGGAAGGGCACGGAAAGAGCGGTGCTTGGCACAGGCCAGTCCCTCCAACAAGCTGGGTCGCAGGGGCCTGAGCTTATGGTGCAGATGTCCCCAGGCTCACCACTGACAAGTCACCATCCTCCCATGGGCCGCAGGCCCCTGCACCACGGCCCCCTTACCGGCGGCCCTTGTCCGGCGCCTTCCTGCTCTGCTCAAACAGGGCAGCCTCATTGAAGGAGACCCGGCGGCCGGTGGCGCTGGTGGACAGGAAGCGCTCGGTCTCAGTGTCCTGGCCTTCGGGGTCCTCTGCCCTGAAGTCGGGCTCTGCGAGGACAGCAAGAGAGGGTGGGCCCCGGGTGGGCCGTGCCTGGTCCGGGGCGGGGCGGCAGCGGGCGGGCAGGGTGGGGACGGGCCGACTGACCGGGGCGGGCGCACGTGGCCGGGGCGCGGGGCGGCGGGCACTCGCTCATCGCTCACACACTCACTCGCTCAGCACGCGCCTGTGCGCACCTACGCCTGGGCGTTAAGGAAACAGAGATGAGTCGGGATCGAGCTGCGCCCAGTCTGGTGGGGGAGACAGACAGACACAGATGGTCAGGCGGCCCGAGGGGCAGGTGGGGTCGAGGGGCAGACAGGCACGGGCGGGTAGGGTGGCAGGTGACGCTCCTCACCTTGGGCCGGGTGGGCGCCGTTGTCCAGGTAGGTGGTCGTGGTCTTCTCCGCTTCCTCCATGGCTCTGGGGGGGACGGCAGGAGAGTGGCATGGGACAAAGGACCCAAGCAGCACGCCCCAGGCCCCCAAGCGTCCTGGAGCCACACACCTACACCTGCTGTGGGACCCCGTGCTCAGAGGACCCCGCCCCAATACACTGTGCGCCCTGTCGCTTAGAAGCCAGCCCTGGCCGGCCAGCGGGGGCCACCACCCGCGTGCACACCGCACCTGCCCGCACTGGGGCGGGGCTCGCACCTGTTGAAGCGTTGGTGGACCTCCCAGCAGCGCTTGCAGAGCAGCAGGACACCGGACAACACCACCAGCGTGCCCCCAACAAACAGCGACGTGACCACCACCAGCAACACGTAGTTGTCCAGGATGGGGTCGGGCTCAGTCTGTGGAGCAGCGCACGGGGGGCATCAGGGTCCTGCCGGCCGGGACTCTGACGTCCATCTATCACCCCACTCTCCACCCCATCCCCCTCACTCACCGTGGGGCGACCGGTGGCATTCTCCCACGACGACGTCAGGGCGACCGTGGCAGTGGTGGCACTGGCAGTGGCCATGGTGGCGGTGGGCTGCATTTTGAGGCTGGGACGGGGAACCTGGAGGGACAGGACCGCCTCAGCTCCAGCTCCGCCAACCCCTCCCCACAGGAGCCACTGAAAATAAGCCCCCCAGTTCCCTCCCGAAATGAGAAGCCCACACAGGGCAGTGACTCATACAGAGGTGGGGGCACCCCAGAGCAGCCCCCGCGCCCCGCAGATCAGTGCCTGGCGGGCACGGGCGGGGTTCTCTGTGGATCTCCACCTTCCTTCCCATCTTTAAAACAGGGGAGGTGGCCGCGCGCGCGCGCGCGTCAGTGTCAGTGTCACAAGCACCTCCCCAGCCGGTGGGGCCGGCCCGGCAAGGTAGTGTTGGCTGAGAGCCCTGCCCAGGAAAGAGAAGGCTCCCCTGGGAGGAATGGGGAAACCGAGGCCATGCAGCTCACTCCGGCAAGACCCCAGCTGCCCCCGTCTTCCCCATCAGGGGGACAGGAGGGCCCACTGTGGCCCCAGAGACTCCAGCTGCAGCCGGCAGGACCCCCCGACCACCAGCGGGATAAAGGGACAGCTCGCCCTGCTCACGGGGCAGGGGGCGGAGGGGCTGAGCGGAGCAGCCGCCGGGTCACGACTCGGGGAGGTGCAGGTCCCCCTCCGCTAGCACTAGCAGGAGCGCGAAGGACAAAGGCGGCACATCTGTTCCCGGCCCCGAAGAATCCAGTTCCCATGGCGACCGTGCGAGCAGGCCGAGGCTGGGGGGGGCGGGTTGCCAGGGAGCAGGGGCGGGGAGGGGGCGCGCGGGAGGGAGGCCGCCGCGGGGGTGGGCTCGGGGCAGCCCCGGGCGACAAGATGGCCGCTGTCGCCGCCTCCCACCCGTGCCCAGCCCCGGCGCCCCAGCCGCCTCTACCGGGCCGAGCCAGCCCGGCCGGCCTCCGCGTCTGCACCGTGACCGGGAAACCGAGCCCGGGAGCGGGGCTCAGCACTCGGGAAAGGGGCCGCCTGGAGACTGCACCTGCCCCACCCGCAGCGCCCAGCCCGGCCGGGCGGGAAGGACCCGGGACCTCGGGCACCGAGGCGGGGGCCGAGATGACCGGCAGCCCTGGCGCGCGCGAGGCGGCCCTTTCCCAACAAGAGCGCACAGCCTCGGGCGTCCCCAGCCCGCTTTGGCTTTAACCCCCATTCGACAGCGGGGGAAACTGAGGCCCAGAGAACGGAAGCGCCCTGGCAGGGGCCCGGAGGTGTCCCCAGCGCTCCAGGTCAGAGGCTGGCCGGGGCTCCCTGGTAGCGGGGGAGGGGGCGCATATGTGGGTCGGAAATGAGTCCAAGGCTGCAGGGGGTGGGGCGCAGGGACAGTGACAGGAGACCCAGGAAGATGGCAGAGGCCAAAGGGTTAGAGGGGTGGGCTCTCGGGCGCGGGGCGGAGGACCCCCACGGCACAGCCCCCGCGGCCCCAGTCGGCCGGGCTGCGGGGGGCGACACGGAACCCAGCGCCGCCGCCGGATCTTACGAGGGAAACTGAGGCTGGGCAAGGGCGTGGGCGAGGGGGGCCGCTCTCCAGGCCGCCGCGCTAGGGAACCGCAGAGCCCCGCGGGTCGGTCCCCACGCGCGCCCCGGCTCCCGCGCTCGCCCCCTCCGGCTCTCGGCCGGCGCTGCAGAGCCAGGGCGGGCCCCGGAGCCGGCTGCGATCCCCGCCCGCCCCGCTGCAGCCCCGGGCCCGCCGCGCCTACCTCAGCGCCGGGGCACGCGGCCCATGGGCGGCGGCTGCGCGGCGCTCCCGGCTGGCTCCGGCGCCCGGTGGCTGCGGATTTATGAATGGAGAGCGCGGCGCGCGGGGGAGGCCGGCGCGCGGGGGTGGGGCCGCGCACGTGACCGCGGTGGCCGCGCGCCCGCCCGGCCCGCTCGCTGTGTCCGGTGCCGCCCGGTCCCCGGCCGGCCGCCCCCGCCGCGCTCGCCGCCGCGTCTGGCCCGCTCCGCGCCGGCCGCCGCCGCCCCTTCCCTTCCGGCGGGGGCGGGGGGCGGAGCCTGCGCTCCCGGGCGCCCCCTCCCGCTGCGGCCTCGCGCACGACTAGCCCGACCCAGTCCTCTGCTCGGGGGTGTCGGGGTGCGCCGACCCCTCCCCGTGTTGCTGCTCCTGGAGGGGTCTCCAGGCGCCCGTTCCACCCCCATCTGGGGGTCCCCAGAATGCACTGCCCCCTCCCCGCTTCCCCTAAGCGGATCCCCTGTGACACTGCGGGGGTGGCTCGCCATGTCCCCCACTTTCTCCCCTCTCGGTGTGGGACAGCAAACGCGCAAACGATGACAGAGCTGCTCAGAGCGGTGCGGAGTCGACCGGGGCCCAAACGCGCCCACGCACGCCTGCTCCTTGGGGGATGCCAAGACGACACGGGCCGAAACCCCATTTCCGATCGACCCCCAAACCTGCCCCCCACCCCTCCCTCTCAATCAATAGCGCCTCGTCCTGCTAGATGCTTAGACCACCAACCTGCCACCAGCCTGGGCCGGGTCCCAGCCCAGCCCCGTACCATGGCAGGACACCCCCTGTCATTCAGGGGAAGTCCACACTGCGTGGGGACGCTGCAGGTCCACTTCAACCCCAGGGCCTTTGCGCTTGCAGGTGCCCAGCACGGATGGCTCTTTGTCCGCTCAGACAAACAATTCACCCCCACTCCACACCCTTCAACCCCTTCCCAAATGTTCGAGTTTCAGTGCGCTTCCACCCGCTACCTTTGCACACTCGCAGCCCCGCTACTGTCTGGAGCCCAAGTAACGGTGATACCATCACCCGCGGACCACCCCAGACTGGGGATTGGAGAGAAGTCGACCAGGGAACGAGTTTGAGGACAGTGACAGCTGGACACGAGGTCCCGGGATCTGGGAGAGGCGAAGGGTGCACACAGGACACCCCTAGAAAAGTCAGTACGACCTCCCGCTGCACCGCACTGCCCGCCCCCGGGCCCAGAATGCCCAGGGCGTTGGGCCTGACGCCCCAGTGCCCTTCACGGTGCAGGGATACTGGCCACCGCACCAGCCTGCACCCGGGCAGGGCGCGAGGGCGCAGGGCCCAACGTCAGGAGCCGCGGAAGGTGTCGGACTCTCCCGCCGCGGGAGGCACAGGGTGTCACCGCTGCAGGGTCTCTGAGCCACCAGACCCAGACCCCGGCCCAGGTGTGACATGACCCTCCCGTTTCCTGTCCCCGAGGAGTCGAGTCCTTCCTGGATAAGGCCCCTCCCGTCCCCCCCAGGCTGGACTCCGCATTTCCCGGGAGCCCAAGATAAGGGGAGGTAGGGGGCCGGCGGGGCAGGCGACCAGCGTGAGCGCGGGGGCGGGGCGGTGACGTCATGGACGCGAGCGAGGCTGCGCGGGCCGCGGCTGACGTCAGCGGAGACCCGAGCCGCCCGCGCACGCGCTCCTGCGTCAGAGGTGCGCGGGGGAGGGGGCAGGACGGAGGGGCTGGGGGCGGGGAGGCCGGCGAGCGCATCTGCAGGCGCGGGGCGCCCCCTGCCGGCGCCCGGGACTCCCGCCACCGTCCCCGCATCGTCTGGTGCTTGCCGGCGCCGTGCCGCGCGCCTCGGGGGCCGTTCCCGGGACACCTGCCTGCACCTTCGACGTTCGCGGCCTGCCCCATCCCACCCTCCTGTCGGATTTTATACTGTTATCAACCCCACTACACGACTTGTTCGTTCTTGGCGTCGAACGTCCGCCAAAGGTCCTCCCCCAGACCCCGAGCAGGCATCTGGAGGCTTCCCTGATGTCTCTCCAGCGCCCGGCATCTTACGAGCGCCCTAAAGACCCTGACCCCGAGCTCTCGGGTCCACTGCTTCGCGCAGGCTCTTCCTCCCGGTGCGGAACCGCCTAACCCACCTGGTCCCCGGGATCTCCCAAGGAGCCAGGGCGGGAAAAACCACAACTCCCGGCATGCGTCGCGCCCGGGAGGAGGGCCGCTGACGTCGCGCGCTGCCCGCTGGGACTCGTAGTCCGCGCGTGCGCCCTCGCCCGGACTCCTCGTCCCAGACGTCGCCGCGCGTCGTCCTACTCGCCCTCCGGGCCGCCGGGCCGCCGCAGCCACTGTCGCCGCCATGCTGCCCGCCGCGCTGCTACGCCGCCCGGGCCTGGGCCGCCTCGTGCGCCAGGCCCGCGCCTACGCCGAGGCCGCTGCCGCCCCGGCCGCCGCCGCCCCCGGCCAGATGTCCTTCACCTTCGCGTCCCCCACGCAGGTTCGGTCGGAGAGCGACCGCGGAGTCGCTGGTCCCGGCCCCGCACCCCGGAACCCCAGCCCCTCCCCCCCGAACTCCGGGCCGTCCACCCTCCCCCCGCGGCCCGAGCTCCAGGGTCCGGACTTGCCCCCGAGCCCCGCGTTGCCCCTTGTTCCGGGCGCCTCCCCGAGATAAGCGACTCTTGGGCGCCCCTCCGGGCCTGGCACGCTGTGCCGTGCCCTCCCAGCGTGTCCCCGGGGAAGGAGGAGTCTGGGTGGGTCCCAGTCAAAGGTTCCCATTTTGCCGACGGGCAAAGTGAGGCACAGCTGGCCAAAGGACCAGAGCTGAAGCGTCGGACTCCGGCGCGGGGCTGGCTCCGTGTCCCCACCCCAGTGGGTCCTGTCCCCGGGGGTCGTGGAGCTCAGTCGGGGGAGCTCAGCAGCGACGCCACTCCCCATGCTGTCCCCCCAGGTGTTCTTCAGTGGCGCCAACGTCCGGCAGGTGGACGTGCCCACGCTGACCGGAGCCTTCGGCATCCTGGCGGCCCACGTGCCCACTCTACAGGTTCTGAGGCCGGGGCTGGTCGTGGTCCATGCGGAGGACGGTACCACCTCTAAGTACTTTGGTGAGTGGGGTGGAGAGCTGGGCAGGGCACACGTGGCTCAGAGGGTCAGTCCCCGTTTCAGTTGAGACCGTGACAAAAGTAAAGTCTAGCAGGTTTGTCCGTGCAGCGCAGAGCTGAGTACTGACACCTGCCAGGATGTGGCGGAAAGTATCGGGGGTGACAATCGGTCAGAACAGAAGGAAAACGGCCGTGGTACTACGTGTGTCCAGTGTAGAACTAGGATTTGAACCCGACTCTTGCTTTGCCCCGATCCAGGCTCACCTCATGGGCTGGTGGCATGAAGGGAAGGGGCTTCTGTCCCTGGCGGCCTCCTGGTCCCACCTGTGACCTCGGGCCCCCCTCCCGCCTTCCGTGCTCTCCGGGGATGTCTCTGTTCTTCTCCAGCCGCCGGCCCCGCCTCCGTTCCAGGCCTGAGGATCAGCCCTGTGGGGGCCACTCTGAGCCAGTGGACAGGGGCCTCTGGGCTTGGCCCCCCGCCTGGACGAGGCGTGGACGTGGCCGTGTCACACGTTTCTCCTGCAGTGAGCAGCGGCTCCATCACGGTGAACGCCGACTCCTCCGTTCAGTTACTTGCCGAAGAGGCCGTGACGCTGGACATGCTGGACCTGGGGGTGAGTATCGGAGGGGAAACTGAGGCCCCCAGCAGGCAGGACCGGTCCAAGAGCTCCCTGGCTGCCCAGGGAAGGGCAGGCACTGGATTGGGGTTTCCGCTCGGCCCTCACCCGCCACCCGACCCCTGCAGGCAGCAAAGGCGAACCTGGAGAAAGCCCAGTCGGAGCTGTCCGGGGCGGCGGACGAGGCCACGCGGGCAGAGATCCAAATCCGAATTGAGGCCAATGAGGCCCTGGTGAAGGCCCTCGAGTAGGCGGTGCGTGCTCCTTCATGGGGAAACCGAGGCTGTAGCGGGGCGGGGCATTTCCCAGGCTGTCGGGGGCACAGCAAGCTCCAGAGCCTTCCTCGTCTGGGCGAGCTGTTGGCCACGGTGGCCACCAGGGGGCAGCACAGCGCCGGCTTCCGCCCGGGCTTTCAGGTTCTGCAGGGTCCTTAAAGCCTCAGAGAAGTCAGAAGCTACTCGCCGCCGGCTTTGGCAGGCCTGGTGGCTGGGGGTCTGTCACCCAGCGGGGCTCTCTTCCTGCCTCCCAAGATCTCCCCAACCTTACGAGCCACCTGCCACTCCTTTGCCCCTGCAGGTTCTGCTGCTGAGAACTCTGCTCCCGAGCCACGTCTTCAAATGACCTGCCTCCTGCCCTTGCCCCCATTAAAGACCGAGAAACTTGACCTGTGTACACTGATTTTGTCACTCATGCCCAGCCTCTTCCTTAGTCCTATGTGTCCCTCTGGGGCCACTTAATCTTCTGGGGTCTCCAATAAACTGAGGCTCAGGAGGTGTGGGTGGGGTGCAGGGCAGCTCTGCAGGGGGTGCAGCCTCCACGGCGATGGGCAGAGTGCTGGCCTTCCCCTCTGGAGGGTGGGGATGGGCGAAGGTCGCCAGACAGGGCTGGGGACGGCAGGCGGGGGGGGGGTGTGTGTGACCGCCACTCCTGGGGCCAGGCTCTGGGCTGTTGGGATAGATAATTGGGGCCTCTGCCAGGTTCCAGGTGTCCAGGCCTGGTGCTGTGAAGCTGTGACCCCATGGCAGGGCCAAGTCCTCTCTGCTCTGGCCCTGCCCCAGACAGCCCCTGGGAAGAGGCGGGTCCCGCCCGCTCTCACAGAGGCCCCGCCCTGTGCACACGGGCTTGTAGGTGGCCCCAGCCTGGCCAGACGCCCAATCCCCGGTGGTGTTGGCACCTCCTTGGGCACTCAGGCCTCTGGGCTGGCCCCAGATGGGGTGGGGCAGGCCAAGGAGGGGGCAGCTCTCTGGCACTGTCCCACCTGGGCCCTGCCAGACCTCCCTTCTGCAGCCACCGGGGAGGCTCCGACACCGGCTCCAGGTGGTGCACAGCAACTGCAGGGGCAGGGGTCTCTGCCTTTTGTTCTCTCCCCGCCCTGTGCAGTGGGACAGGCAGGGGATTCCAGGAGAGTGAGTATGTGGAGCGCCTGGGCCTGTCTGTCACTGCAGTGAGGACAGTGACAGGGACTGTGTCACAGTCCCGTGCGGGTGACTCCCCACAGCTGCACAGGAGGCCTCGGCGTGAGTGTGTTGGGGGCCTCCGGGCATGCTTCCAGCTCTGGGAGCGTCCTTTCAGCAGATGGGACTGTCTAGGGGTGGCCCTGGCCCCTCTCCGGGTTCTGCTCCTCTTGGGCCTGAGCGGCAAGCGGCCAGCCCCCCAGGAGCCTCCAGCCCAGAGAAGGCTGTACTGGCCTTGGGGTCAAAAGTGCAGCCTCCCTGCCCAGGGCCACCCCTCCCCTGTTCCCCGGCTGGGAGCCCAGGTCCTCGAGTTCCTGGTGGGGCCACCAGGGCTCTATAAATAAGACCAAGGACACAGCCAGGGCTTGGCGGTGACCCAGCAGGAGGAGACTGGCACTGAGCTGCCTGTGCCTGACCTGACCGGGGACCCCCTGCCCCCACCACACAGCTAGGCCACGCCCAGGGTAGGTGTGAGCCTTGGAGAAAGGCCGCTGGACGCTGAGCCTGCCATCACCCCGCGGGAACAGCCCGTGCTGGCCGGGCTGCGTCCTGGGCAGGAGGCAGCCGGGGTGGGGCCAGGAACCAAGGGGTCAAGACCTTTCCACGAGGGCAGGACAGAGCATGAAGGTTTGTCCCCGGGAGGGTCCATGCAGGGCTCCCTGGTTTCTGCTCACACGCGGGGAGAGACTGCTTGGGCATGGGGACACTCCGTATAGCAAAAACCTGGGAAGTGTGATGTCAACATGTTCACTAAATGTGGGCAGCACAGGGCATGTTGTCCCCAAGGGGCCACAGTCCTCCTCCCACAGAGTGACCCCCTCTTCCCTTGCTGTCCAGCACAGCCCCCAACTCCCAGTGTTGGATTCTACTACTGATCAGCCTGGGAGCACACGGTATCCAGGTGGCAGGGCCACAACCTGGCAGTAACCCCCAAACTCAGAGCCGCCTGCCCACAGGAGGGGGGTGAGCCAGGGTCCAGTCACAGAGGCCCCACCTCCCCCACCCAGGCTGCTCCTCCCACGTGGAGATGCTCTGGTTTCCAAAGCCCACACCTCTCTCTGCCACCTTTGTTCCCTCTGGAAGCAGAACAGACCTGGCCTGGAAGGTCCCTACAAGGGTCCCCAGTTCCTCCCAGGGCCCCACGCCCCTTAGCCTGGCTGGACTTTGCCTCTCCCGCCTTGGGTTCAGTTCCCTGGCTTGAGCTCAGGACTCAGTGTGCAAGCTGTTCGCACGCCCGTCTGCTTCGTGTGACAAACTCCTATTCATCCCTCAAACCCCAGCCCCTGTAACCCCCTCCTAAGGGTTCTCCCAGCCTCTCCTCTCTGGCCCGGCCCTGACCCTGCGGGGCTGGGAGTGTCTGGGTGTGCCCGTCTCAGGGTGGGGGGCCAGAGGCTGTGGGGAGCGTTGGGTGGGAGCAGGAAGGAGACCTGGGAAGGAACACAGCCCTGGGAGGGGCGCCCAGGGCAAGGGTGCGGGCAGAGGTGGTCAGGCCAGATAAAGGAAGAGACCAGATAAGTGGACAGGAGGTGGTGGAGTAGAACCTGCGGTACCTCTTGTCTGGCCAGAGGGGACAGGAGGACGGAGGGCCCCACCCCCAGCCAGGGTCATCCTCAGAAAGCCACCCACCCAGGGCAACCTGCCGGGAGAACCTGAAGACATGCTGCTTCCCATCTGTCATTGGCTGTGTGCCCTCAGTTTCCTCATCTGGGAAATGGGTAATTATGCCCACTCCAAAGCTGGGAGCCAGTGTGTGTGCACGCATCAGTGGGATGACGGCAGTATGGAGGGCCTCACACCCCCAGGCTCCCGAGCCAGCTCTGCTGGATGTTCATTTTGCTCCCAAGCCACCCTGGAGAAACTGAGGCTCAGAGAGACCAATTCCTTCCATAAGACACACCGCGCAGCAGGGTGGTGGTTAATCACTCCATAAATGCCCTCTGAGGTCACCGTTAAGGGATGCAAGAGGCAGGCTGACCGGGCAGCTGGCCGGGGCACCGCCACTCCACGGCAGGTGACCTCGGCTTGTTTTCCTGGACGCCGGCCTCTGACTCAGGCCCCTCTTCCCGTCCTCCCAGGCGGAAGCACCCGGCCCGGAGCGACAGGAAAGGGGGCGGGGCCGGGATCCGCTGGTCACCCCGACACCCTGTCCCGGCGGTGCGCCCGAGTCCACAGCGAGGCCGGCAGAAACCCCCAGCTCAGTGGCATTCGAGGGACGTCTCCCCCCACCCCTGCTTTGCAGGGTGAAGCTTGGAGGCACAGTGGCCAGGCCCGAGGGTGTCCTGGGGCCCTGGCCGGCAAGCAGGGGCGGGGGCCAGCCTGCGTCACCGCCCGCCCGGCCCCCCGCCCCCCGCCCGCCCAAACTCCACCCCGAGGGAAGGCGGCGCGGATAAAGGCTCGGTGGCCGCCCGCTGGGCCCCAGACCGGCCCAACCACCGCGCACTCCGCTCCGGACGCGGTTACACTCCAGCCTGCTGGGACCCAGGACCCGCCGTGCCTGGTGAGTGGGGGGTGGGACCTCGCGGGCCGAGGAGGGCGCCCCACTTTTCTTTGTGCTTGGGGCAGGTGGGGTTCGAGGTGCCTCCGGCCCTGGGAAGCCCCCGGAGTGCGGGGCGGGAAGGGCTCGGCGCAGCCAGCACCGCCCTGGCCGGACCTCAGCCCCCGCCCCGCCCCCCGGGGCACACCCCCTTCCCCGCGAGTGACCTTGAACTAGTTGCGGCTCCAGCCTCAGTTTCCCCGGCTGTGCGGGTCCAGTCTCCGGAATTACAGCCTTCAGTCCCCTAGCGGGGTCCCCCCTACACCCGCAGCCTGGTTGCCCCCCTGCCCGGGCCAGCGCGGAGCCCCCTGCCCGGGGCTCTGGGCCGCTGTCCCGGGCGGGGCCGGCAGAGGGCGCGCCGGCGCTGCTGACTCACCGCAGCCCCGAGCGCCGCGCGCGGGCGCAGCCGGGGACGCCGCGTCACGTCACGGCTCGGGAGGGCGCGTCTCGGGAAACGGGCTCGGCTCGGGGGACGGGGGGGCGCTGGACAGGAGGTGGCACCGGCTTGGGAGGGGCCCTCCCGGCACCGGCCACGTCACCGAGGACAGGGGCCCCGCCCTGAGTCCCACGCCCCGCCCAGACCTCCACGCCCACCCACGGTGGGGTGGCGGGCAGGACCGTCCCCGCGAGCCGTCCGGCCCGGGACCGCGGCCACGAGGCGCGGGGTTCACGCTCCCACTTCCGCTCGCGGCTGCTTCCCGGACGGACGCGGCGGGGAGGCCCCAAGACTTCCTGCCCCTCCCAAGCCGGGAACAATGCCCGCATCCCCTCCCCACGCCCATGCCCCTCCCAGGGGGACATCTGGGGAGACGGCCCAGCCCGGGGCCGGGGTCCCGAGCCGCTGCGGGCCCGCCCGCCCTTTGTTGCGGGCTCCCGGCCTTTATGAATGGCTGCCGGCGCGGGCGGGGTCGCGGGGGCGGTTCCGGAGCGGTGCCAGCCCCGCCCCCCCGCGCTCCCATTGGTCTCCCGGGCGCCAGGGGCGGGGGGAGAGGGGGCGGGCCTGCTTGCCACGTGGGGCAGCGCCGCGGCGGCTCCCATTGGCCAAGGAGCGCGGCCGACTGGACGTTAGGCGCGCGTTGATTGGCCGGTGCGGGGCTTGCGGAGTAAGTAGTGAATGGGAGGGGGCGGAGGTCCCGCCCCTTGGAACGTTGATACATTATAACTTTTTTTTCTGCTTACTTTCACCCCCAGATCCTCCGAGCGGCAGCGGCGGCGGCTGTTGCTAAGGGAGGGGACGCGCGAGGAAGCTCGACCGGAGCGGAAGGCGGCACGGAGCGCGACCGGCTGAGTGGCGCCCCCTCCTCCGGGACCCTCCCCCGCGCCGCGCCTCGGTCTCCACCTGCCGCCCTTTAGAGGAGCCGCGAGCGCAGTCCCCACCCTCGGAAGGTGCCCCCAGGAGCCGACGCGATCCCGGAGGGAGCGCCCCTCGGATTTCTGGTTTCTGATTTGTTCTCCACCGCTGGGACGTTCACGAAGGGGACGCGCGCTGTCCCCCGTCCTCGAGTGCCCGGAGGACCCTGGTTGAGGGGAGTCCCCCGCCCCTGCCCCGGAGGCGCGGCGAGGATCGGTGGCGCCCCGCGAACCCCAGCCCCCCAGCGCGCGCCGGGGATGGAGCCGCAGCCCGGCGGCGCCCGGAGCTGCCGGCGCGGGGCCCCCGGCGGCGCCTGCGAGCTGGGCCCGGCGGCCGAGGCGGCGCCCATGAGCCTGGCCATCCACAGCACGACGGGCACCCGCTACGACCTGTCGGTGCCGCCCGACGAGACGGTGGAGGGGCTGCGCAAGCGGCTGTCCCAGCGCCTCAAAGTGCCCAAGGAGCGCCTGGCACTGCTCCACAAGGACACGTAGGTACCGCGCGCCGCCCCCGGCCCCCGCGCCCCCTCGGGCCCCGGCCCCCGGGCGGGAACAAAGAGCGCGCCGCGCGGGGAAGGAAGGGGGCGGCCAGACGGGGGGCGGGGGCGCGCCGCGCGCTCTCGGGCGCCCTCTGCTCGGCCTTGCTTGCTTCGGCCCCCTCCCCCGCCCGGGGTCGCTGCACAAAGAGGGCGCCCCCGGTCCAGCGTCAGCGACCCCCCCGGGGTGAGGCTGGAGGCCCAGGGCGGCGCGGGGGTGTCGGCTGCGGGAGTGGGCAGCAGCCGCCCCCTCTCGTGCCTGCGCCCTCGCCGGCTTCCGCATCTGCTTGGCGGCCCCCTCTGCGTCTGGCTGTGTCCCCCCCACTTGCGTCTCTCTGCCCCCCTTTGTTCTCGCCACCGGGCACTCCCCGGAGCCTCCCCCTCCCCCCTGGTATTTAAATCGCCTCCAGGCCGGGGAGTTCTCCCCCCGCGGGCCTCTGGGGACACGCAGTGTCCGTCCCCAGCGGAGGGGCCTGGTGGGGGAGGGGCGGGAGGGGGAGGGTCTTCTTTGTCTGAGCGGCGGCGGCGGCGGCCTTCGCCAGGGACAGACGGAGGGGAGCCCGGCCCGGCTGGGGCCGAGACCCCGTGGCACCCACACAGAGGAGCCCAGGGCTGGAGCTGGGGCGCTGTAGGCAGGAGGTGGCCTCGGTGGGCGGGGGAGGGGGTCAAGGGCACCCTGTGGCCCCAGAGCTGAGGCAGTGCCTCGTCCAGGTGAAGAGAGGGTGCCCGAGTCCAGAGTTGGGGTTCCTGGGGAGCAAAGGGTCTGAGCTGCCTGGATCGGGGCTCCCAGGGCCAGACAGAGCCGTCCGCATCCTCGGAGGGCCCTGGCTCCGGCAGCCAGGGAGGGGTGGGGGCGGGAACGGCTCCTGCCTCTGCCCCCGCGAGCGCTTCGCTCCCCCGCGGCCCCCGCTTCCGCGTCCCCGTCCCCGTCCCCGCGGAGTCTCACCCTCTTCCTCCCCCCCCAGCCGGCTCAGTTCGGGGAAGCTGCAAGAGTTTGGCGTGGGGGATGGCAGCAAGCTGACGCTGGTGCCCACCGTGGAAGCGGGCCTCATGGTAAATGGCTGTCCCGGGCCGGCCCCCACACAGGCAGGTCCCTCCCCTGCAAGGGCCGCCGCCCATCCCAGCGAGCGACCACCCTGCCAGCCCCGGGGGTGCCGAGCCCCCTCTCAGGCGCCTTCTCCCCCTTTGTCTCTTTGTAGTCTCAGGCCTCAAGGCCCGAACAGTCTGTGATGCAGGCCCTGGAGAGTTTGACCGAGACCCAGGTAAGACCTGCGCCCGCCCCTTCCGCACCCACGGCAGGGCAGCCCCCGGGGTCAGGGCGCCTCCCCTGGCCGTCCTGGAGAGCCCGCCGGATTGTGTGTGCTTCCAGGGGGTCCACGGGGGAGGGGGCGCGCCGCTCCAGTGCTGGCTTGGCCTGGTCACCCTGATTCCTCCCCCCGACTCCGCAGCCCTGGCCACCTGACCTTGAGGGCTTTCTCTCCCACGGTGGCAGCCGTGGGGGGAAGGGGGCCAAGCTTTCACAAGCCTGCCTGCGGGGTGACCTTGGCCCACACACACACACCCAGGGCCTGTATCCCTAGTCCTGCATGCCTCCAGCGAGAAGCCCCCGCCCCCCAGCAACCTGAGTTTCTCCTTTTTGAGATCTCTGGTGGGGGTGGGGGAGGGAGGGGTCACCCAGGGTGACAGTTCTTCCGCCTTCCCTGACCCCATCGGGAGGGGGTGGGGAGTCACCTCGTTATCCATCCCGTCCCTCCTGTCGCTGGTCTTTGTTCTCTGGCCCGAAAGTGGGAGGGGACGGGGGCACCCAGCTCTAGGGCCAGGGAGGCCTAGGCAGGATGTTAGGAAAATATTTAGTAACCGGCCAGGAGCGGGGCTGGGGTTGGCCGGAACCCGGCTTCCCTTTTTTTTTTTTTTTTTCTTTCCTGTTGCGGCCTTTATTTTTTTTCCCCCTCCTCCTTTCCCTATTTTTTTTGGCGGCGGGGCCTTCGTCAGACAAGGGCCCTGGCCTCCTCCCAGGAGGGTGACACAGGCTTCAGCAATCCGCCCGCTGCCAGGGTGGGGGAAGCAGGCAGCTGCCCGCCCTGGTGAAGGGGTGGGCAGGTTCCCGGGCCTCCCCGGCCTGGCCGCAGGAAACCTGCTCAGCAGCTTTGGAGGCGGATTTCTTCCCTTCCTCCTGCCCCAGGGCCCTCGCCCCCTTCCCGGCGTGTATCATCCTGTCCTCTCACCAAGTGGTGCAGAGGAGGTGGGGGGACAGGAGCTGCTGGGTGGTCTGCACAGGCGGGCTAGGGGAGAGCCAGGGGTCCCAGGAGCCAGGGTGGGGGCTGCAGCTGATTTCCTGGGCGAGTGTGAACAGAGCTCCCTGTCGCGGGGGGTGGAGGGGGCTGCGGTTGGCAGAGGGGCCCGGGGCGTGTTTGGTTTACATCCTCCCCGGGGTGCCTGCGTCAGGAGGGAGGTGGGGGGTGCTGGGCGGAGTGACTAGGCTCCCCAGGGTTGCTTCCCTGCCTGGCACCGAGTCATGCCCGCCCATTCGCCCTCCTCAGGGAGGAAGTTGCAGGGAGGGCTGGGGTGGTGTTGCCCAGCTGCTCTGAGGAAGCTACCCCAGGCCTTTTTCTGCAAGAGGTGTCTTTGGCAGGGGCGTGGGGGGTAGACAGAGTCTCAGGGTGGGGGCTGCACTCTGCCTGCCTGCTTGCCCCCTCCCCCTCGAGCCCCAAGCAGAGAAGGTTACGCCAGCCGCTGCCAGTGGAGAGCTGGGGGGGAGCGCTGGGAGGCGGTCGGCTCTGAGTCATCCCGGCCTATGTCACTTCTCAGAAACCTCCGCCCCCCCATCCCGGCCCCTGGGGAGAACAAGGCGCTGGCCAGGCCCCAGAGTGGGGGCTCAGTGCAGACGGGGGGTCAGATACGCTCCACCCACCATGCAGGGGGGCTGGTTGGAGGATTCATGTTCATTGGGGCATGTTGAGGCCCCTGGGGACTTGGGCCCCAGGGACCTGGTCAGGGCCCCCTTCCTGCAGCAAGGACGCCACCCCCTTGGCCTCTGCCCCGCCCAGAACAGATAAATATTTATCTTGAGAAAGCAAAGGTTAGGACGGAAGAATTTGTCCAGGAATTCCACCCACTCGCTGCCTGGGTGACTTAGCTGGGAGGGGGCCTGAAACCAGTCCCCCTCCCATGTCCACAGGCAGAGGGGATTTAGGAGCCCAAGAGGGTGGGGAAAAGGTGAGGTGAAGGTTATTTGAGGACAGTGAATGCCAGCTAGGCCCCGCCCACTCTGGCCTCAGTTTCCCCTTGATAAAAACCGAGTTGGCCAGGGAGGGCCAGGCCCCTGTCTGACCCGCCTCTGTCCCCCACAGCCCCCAGCGGCGCCCGGGCCGGGCCGGGCTGGCGGAGGAGGCTTCCGGAAATACAGATTCATTTTATTTAAGCGTCCGTGGCACCGACAGGGACCCCAGAGCCCAGAGAGGGGCGGCGAGAGGCCCCAGGTCACACAGCGCTGGGGGGACCGGGCCGGGCCGGGCTGGGGGCACCGCAGGCTGGAGCCCCAGCCTGATGGGCCACTCTCTCTGCAGGTCAGTGATTTCTTGTCAGGCCGCTCACCGCTGACCCTGGCACTTCGAGTGGGTGACCATATGATGTTCGTCCAGCTGCAGCTAGCTGCTCAGCATGCCCCACTGCAGCACCGCCACGTGCTGGCTGCTGCTGCAGCTGCAGCCGCCGCTGCCCGAGGGGACCCCAGCATAGCCACTCCTGTGTCTTCTCCCTGCCGGCCAGTGTCCAGTGCTGCCCGCGTCCCCCCGGTGCCCACCAGCCCTTCGCCTGCGTCCCCTTCACCTGTCACTGCCGGCTCCTTTCGATCCCATGCAGCCTCCACCACCTGCTCTGAGGTAAGTGGGGAAGGATTATCTTTGGAACCTGAGGGGTTCGCTAGACTTTGAAAGGGCAAGGACTCTGAACCCCAGATGTGTCCCTTGCTATTAAAGTCTGTCCCTTGACCTTGGAGTCGTGGACTATCTCTAGATTCTGGGCTGATGGGTGATCTGCCGAACTGGTGTGATTGGGTATTTCTAGAACCGGGGCTAGTGGTGGGCTCTTTCTAGATCCTGAGCTGATGGGTGAGCTCCTGCACTGGTCTGATGAGCTATCTCTAGATCCTGAGGTGGTGGGCTATCCCCTGAGCCTGAACTCCAGACTCACAGCCCTTTTCTCTCTATCAGCAGATGGATTGCTCTCCCCCAGCCAGCAACAGCATCAGCCCTGGTGCCAACATCACATCCACCCCAGGGGGCAGCCCTACACCCCGCTCCCGCAAACCTGGCGCTGTCATTGAGAGCTTTGTAAACCACGCCCCAGGGGTCTTCTCAGGGACCTTCTCTGGTAGGTGTCACAGTGCCTACCATACACATGAGTGATCTTGTATGCATCCCGTGATCCTGTGCACTGGAGGTCACATGTCCACCAGAGGTGGTTACACACCCACGATCCTCTGTGTGCAGCCTCTTCGAGAATCTCCACCACGCTCAGTCACATACACTCTCTGAGCACACACGCGTGACCCTGTGCATGCCGAGTGCTCACAGTCCCCTCCACCCGCAGGCACACTGCATCCCAACTGCCAGGACAGCAGTGGGCGACCGCGACGTGACATCGGCACCATCCTGCAGATCCTTAACGACCTCCTGAGTGCCACACGGCACTACCAGGGCATGCCCCCCTCGCTGACCCAGCTCCGCTGCCATGCCCAGTGCTCACCCGCTTCACCGGCCCCCGACCTCACCCCCAAAACTACCTCCTGCGAGAAGCTGGTGCCCCCAGCCTCCCTGCTACAGAGCCAGATCCGCATGTGCAAGCCCCCCCCAGGTGAGTGGCCACCCTCCAGGGTCCCGCCGTCCCCTCCCAGCCTGCCAGCTTCTCAAGGCCCCTCTGTGTGAGCTGGTGGGCATGGGAGCAGCTGACCTGCCTGGGGGCGCAGGGGGAGGGGTGCAGCAGCTGCCGTTCCAGTGCTCCAGCGGGAGAGAAGGAGGCATGTGTGTGTCCAGGCACAAAGTGTCCTTGTGCACTCCTTAGGGGCTCCGTCCCCACTTCCTCCTTGCCCCCCAGCACCATCTCCAGATGGCATTTGGAGCCCCTATGAATGGCCAAGTCAGGCCTGGCAGGCAGAGGCGGGGCCAGAGACACCCCCACTTCACTGAGCAGTGCAGGGACTTATTAGGAAAGCCAGGAAGCTCGCCCCATTCCCCACCTGCCCGCTTCTCCCCATCCAGAGTCATGCAGGATGGGACAATGGTCTGTTCAGCACAGTGGGCGCCCGGGTTGTTGTTGGGTCTCCTCCACAGCCCGGTTTATTAAAGCGGGAAACTGAGGCACAAGCTCAGGTCTCTCCTCAGGTCACAGAGCAGCCAGAGGGTTCAGACTACAACTTATTTGTTCAGTGACCTGAACTCAAAACTTGCAGATGAGGGAGTGGCGCTTGAGCGTGCCAGGACGCAGTAGACACTGGAGGCTCCCTCAGTAGCCCGCGTGTCTGGGAGGGTAGGCCCTTTGACCATGGAGGCATGAGCCGGGGGTCGGCGGCCTCCGTGTTTAGGGGTCTGGTCTCTCTTGGAGGAGTGGGGGCCTCTGGAAGTCACGGGTTGCTACCTCCTCTGCAGGGGACAGGCTGCGGCAGACGGAAAACCGGGCCACGCGCTGCAAGGTGCAGCGTCTGCAGCTGCTGCTGCAGCAGAAGCGGCTGCGCAGGAAGGCCCGGCGCGACGCCCGCGGCCCCTACCACTGGCCGCCCAGCCGCAAGGCCGGCCGCAGCGACAGCAGCAGCAGCGGGGGAGGCAGCAGCCCCAGCGAAGCCGCGGGCCTGGGCCTCGACTTCGAGGACTCCATGTGGAAGCCGGAAGTCAACCCCGACATCAAGTCAGAGTTCGTGGTCGCTTAGGATCCGGCCCCCTTGGCCCTGGCGGCCCAGGCCAGGCACCGGCCCGGGACGGGAGAGCGCGGCTCAGCCCGGAGGGCAGGCGGTCACCTCCTTCCCATCCAGTAGCCTTTCTCTCTCTCTGTTTTTTTAAACTCTTACCATGGTCTTCTGACCCCCCATGGACTTGGCTTCCTACCTCTCCTCCTGACACAGTCCCACCTCGTCCCCCTCCCGTGTCCCGGCCACCTTCCCCATCTCCATATATGTAGCATCTTTCCAGATGGCTAAGAGCGGCGACCAGGATGCCGCCCCCACCCCTTCCGCGCCCCCTGCCCTCCGCCTCCCCTGCCCGATTCAGGTTTTAAGTCAAAAATGTAGACGCCTCATAATGCACTTTACACACGAGGGGAAGGGGGCCGCGGACAGGACCCCCACCCGCCGCCGCAGACGTGGCCTCACCCCAGGCCAGCAGGACCTGCACACAGAACCCATGTGTGCCCCCAGGTCGCTGGCGTCGATCGGGGACTGTGTCCTCTGGTCCGTCTGTCCTGTTTTCTTGGTCTCCTTTTCCATTTTCCTTTTTTTTTTTTGTCTTCAAAAAGAAAAGTGAGGCTGGTTGAGCAGAGAGGCTGGCCCGGGAGGGGGAGCAGCCTTAGGTTCAGGTGGGGGACATGGGACCCTTTCCTGCCAGGAAAGGAAGGGAGGGGAAGGGACCTCCGCCCAGCCCCTGCCAGCCACGACAGTGCGGTTTCCTTTGCCACCCCCTGCCCCCAACCCCCCTTTTTCCTGACCTCCTGCCTGAGCTTGGGGTATTTATAGACTATTAATTTTCTGACTGAGCCAATAGGGTTTGGGAATCGCTTGAAAAACTGGGAGAGAAATGGCTGGGGGGCCAGGGAGACGCCCCCACCCCTCCTTCCCAGCCCAACCTGAGGGATATGGGGTTGTGGAGTGTGGGGGGCCCTCTCCTGCAGCCAGGATGGGGGTGCTGAGCTGTGAATCCCCTGGGTAGGGGCAACGCTGTGTAGCATTAACCCCCTTTGGGGGGGTCCGCTGCTGGTCTAACTTGGACCTTCTCCACTCGGTGCCCATGCCCTGGGCAGGTGTCTGTGGCCCCCGGGGCATAGGGCAGACCCTCCTCTGCCCCCAGGGCCGTTTCAATGGGGGTGGAGTGTTTGGTTTTTTCCCCCCATTCACTTTTTATTTCTTAAGGATAATGGACACGTTTGGGCCCTGCTCCCCCACCTGTCAGTCTCGTCCTGGTCCCCCCTCCTACCCGCTTTGTCCTTGTAGGTGAACCCCAGATCCCCCCAGCCCCATTATGTGTTTAAAGTTAATGGTTTCAGATGTGAACATAATGTGTTAACTGTAGCTTTGTAAATTTTTTTGTGGGGGGTGGGCAGGGAGGGGTCCAAGAGGGTAGAGGTCAAGAATTTGGGTTTTTTTGTTTTGTTTTCATTTTCCAAAAAAAAAAAAAAAAGAAAAAAACAAAAAAGGGGCGGGTTTGTTTTTTGAAGAACTGTCTTGGATACCTATTTAAATGTGTGTTGTTTTGTTTTTTAACGATTTTTAAATGACGTCTGTGCCTCCTGCGGGTCTGAGGGTGGAGGCAGGAACTGGCCCAACACCTCTGCCCTCATCAGGGCCCCCCCTCCCCAAGAAAGCATTACCCACCCTCTGGGGTCGGGCTTTGGGGGGGTCCCGGCACCTCGCGTGAGTTTCCCATATAAAAACATGAAATTGAAAAAAAAGCTTACACAGGCACCGTGATTTCAAGTAATAAACAGAAAATGAAACACGAGTGGATGTCCCGCCTGTTCACATGGGGGGGTCTTGCCCGTCTTGGGGATGTGGGACAGGGTGGGCAGGGTCCCGGAGCAGTTCCCACGCTCCCTCCCCAGCTTGGGTGGACGGGAAGCTACTGGGGCGGAGGAGGGAGGGGCCAGCCACTTCCTGGTACCCAAGGCCGGAAGTCCTTTGGGGTGTGGGGCAAAGGCCTGTGTGCTCTGGGTGGATCCCTTGCCGGCTCTGGGAAAAGTGCTGTGTGGACAGGAACACGGGCCTGACTGCCCGCTCTGGGCTCTGCTTGCCCCGGCTGCAGGGGTGGGAGGGCTCCGACCCTGTGAACCTCCTGCTTGTGTACTGGCTGTCATTCCTGGAGTCTCACCACTGTCCGGCTTGCTGCAGGGAGATCACAGGGCCAGCCAGGGGGGCAGCACCTCCTGAGGCTCCAATTCTCACAACCTGGGGATACACAGGAATCCTTGGGCTGGTGTCCAAGGCCTTCTGGTTTGATGCAGCCTTGGGTGACCTCTCAGCCCTCTGCAGCCACACCCTGGCTTTGCATTCCTGCACTCCCCAGCCCTGACCATCACACGCATCCAACCTCCAGGCCTTTGTTCCAGCAGTGCCTATCCAGGAACCCAGGCCGCCCCCTGCTCTGCCTGGGAACCTCCCCAATCTGTACCTCCCATCCCTGCCAGCCCTGGGTCCCCCAGTCCCCGCCATGCCCTCTGTCCCCTGCTCTTAGCCAGCTTGGGCCTCCCCAGGGACCGAGCTAGGGTTTCCTCCTCCCTGGGGGCCCACCATCCACCTTGGGGCTGGGCAGAACCGCGACAGTCACACTGCTCCTAAATGTTCTTTTACATGCATTTCCTTATTTAACAAGCACTGCCACCTAAGAGTTAGAAGTAATTACACTGCCATTTTATAGATGGGAAAACCGACGCCCAGAGAGAAACATCACTTGGCTGGAGGCTTAGGAGTGTTGGTTAAACTATGTGACCACCACCCCCCACCCGGTTTCTGATGATCCAAGCCTCTGCACCAGGAGCCCCAACGGGAAGGGGGACAGGTGGCCTGGGGGCATCTTTCTGAAGCCCTGCTCCTCCCACCACCCAGTCACCCCCGAATCATTCCACGCCCACGGCAGGAAGGGAGACGCCCAGGCAGGCCGGTCCCTCCAGGCCTCGACGTCAGTGGGCGCAAATGTCGCCGCGGGGTTTGGAGGGCCCCAGGGCGGTGATGCTGGTGAGAAGGTTCAGGTGGAACCCGCAGCCCCGCCCCCTTCCCCGAAGGGTCAGGGCTGAGGGCGTGTGACCCAGGTCACCGCCGCCCCCTCCCTGGGTGGGGGGATGAGAAAGCAGGATGGAGGCCGTCCACTGAGGCTCCTACTGAATCCCAGGGGACCCTGCAGGGCGGGGACACATCCCCTGCTGTCCAGGAGCCCACCTGTCCGGAAGCTGCCTCCCCCCATCCTGGGGGTCTGGGGCGGGCTGGGTCAGCGGCCCGAGGGGCAGCAGGTGGAGGCCACGTGTGAATTGGGAGGCACAGAAAGGTAAACTGAGGCACGGAGAGGACAAGGGCTGCCGGACCGCAGGGGGCGGGGTCGGCCCTGCCCCGCTCCCACCCCCGTCATTGAGGAAAAAGCTGAATGGGAGGGGACGGCCCCGGAAACCCGCGGGTATGGAAACGCGGTTTCCAGGGCAACGCGCTGCGAAAGGAGCCTGATGTCACCACCGGGAGGGCGCCCCGGCCACCCCCGCCTGCACCCTCGTGGAAGCCTATTGGTGGCCGCACACTTCGCTTATCCTCGGGCTCCAATAGCAGCGTGGGGTGGCCACCGGGAGGCGGGCCTTCAGCCTTCGGTGCTGAGTGCGCAGGCGCGAGCTCGGAGGCGCCGCGGCCCCGCCCCTCTCCCCGCCCATCTGCGAGCCTGGGGGCGGGAGACGCAGTCGAGGGCCTGACGGCTGCGGCTGAGGCTGGACGGAAGAGGGGGCGTACCTGGGGGCGCCGCACGTGGACCCCCGGCACAGGCACGCTCACGTGCACCCCTCCTTTCACGCCCAGGCGTGTCCTGATGCTCCCACCTCCTCTGTGACCCCACGTGCTCGACCCCCTGCCCAGCCTTTCTGCAGCCCCCAGGCTAGGGGAGGAATCTGAGTTCAGGGAGGTGACCTGTAGGAGGGGACTTTGGGACTGAGGCGTTCCAAAGGAATAGGAGTTTGGCAGCTGTGGTAGGAAGAAGGAGGGGGTGGCCCAGGTAGGGGGCACGGCGTGTGCAAAGGCCAGGAAGCGTGAAAGCAGGTGCATTTGGGGGGCAGCTGGGAAGCCAACTTGGAGGAGAAAAAACAAAAGATGGGAGGAAAAGGCGACACTGACAAGGACCCGAGAGGGGAGATCCCCAAGTCTGTGACTTCAGGGATGAGATGGGGGACCAGAGAGGAGGAGCAGATTGGGGGAGCAGAGCCCAGGCCATCCAGGAGGTGACTGGACACTTGCTTGGCCTGGGCTTACGGGAAGGTCTGAGTAGGGGACAGATGGGGACCCCGTCAGCATCCCCCTTGGGGAGGTGGGTCTGGAAGTCGAGGGCATGCCCTGAAGGTGGTTTCCAGTTCACAGGGAGCTGGTTGGCAGGGGGCTGCTGAGAGGGATGGCGATTTGGGGAGGGAGAGAATGTTGGAACTGCCTATGTGAGCACTTGGCGGAGAGGCTGGCCGGGAGCCCGGGCGAGCTGAGGATCCAGGAGGCAGGAATTCCAGGTTGCTGCCAGCTGCCTGGCTGTGGGCTCAGGTTGGGCTCTGACCAGGCATCCACTCTGAGATGGCGGCGGTCAGAGTGAATAGGTGTGGGCCTTTGCCAGGTGGGAAGGATGTCAGCTAAAACCTTTGGTCCAAGGCTGGCCCCTGGAGCTAGCCTGGGAAGACAGCGAGGGAGACTGGGGGAGGGGCTGGGCTCCTGCACCACTGTGGCTGCTTGGGCAGGAAGGAGCCCGGGCTGGAGGCCTCAGGCCAGGTGGTGACCTTACAGGTGGACAGTGCTCCTCGGGGGATGAGGCAACTGTGGGAGGGCAGGAGGTCAGTGGAGGCCGTAGTCCCCGGGGGTTGGCCCAATGGGCCCTAGGAACTGGTCCAAGGTTTTGAAATGCCAAAGGTCATGGTCTGGAGGTGGCTTGGGGCGGGCAGCAGGGCGGAGCCAGGTCCCCTGGCCAGAAGCCTTTGAGGAGATGGGATTGAACAGGTGCCCCGGACACAGCCGCCCCCGCCCCGTCTTGCCTGGCGACCCCGCCCTCCTCTCCAGGCGCCGTGGGAATGGGAGTTCCCGAGCTGGAGGCTGGGGACGCCACCACCCCATGGCCAAGGGCGTTGGAGCTCCACCCACGGGCTGCTCGGCCCTGGGAGGGCAGAGAACTGGCCGCCTGTGGTGTCACTTGGGACAGGTGAGCAGCTCGGCCTAGCGCGGTGGGGGAGGCTGCCCCCGGCTGGGCGGGCCTCCGCCGGTGTCTGTCTGTCTGTGTGCCCCACCCTCTGTCCGGCTGTCTTTTCCTCTGTCTGCCTCCGTCTCCTCTCTCGGCCTTCCCCTACTTCTGTCTCCGTCTCCATCTCGCTCTGGCCGTCTCTATTTCCGTCCCTTCTCTGTCCCTGTCCCACCACCTCCCCCACTCCCGTCCCCGCCCCGGCGCCCCCTCCCTCACCCCCGGCGCACATTCCAGCCTCCTCCCCCGCCCGGCAGCCCCTCCCTGGAGCCAGCAGCTGCCGCGGGTGCCCGGGACCCAGGGAGTGGGCTCGGGCCGGGGTCAGAGGTCAGGCAGCAGGCGCGGGCCAGGAGGGCACCCCTAACCCCTCTGGAATGTGGGCTGGGCCGGCCCCTTCCAGGGAGGCGGGCACCCCGCGGCGGGCAGCCGGAGACAGCTAGCTTCCCCGCCTGCAACTCATGCCCAGGACGCTCCCCACACTCAGTCCTCCAGGAGAGTGACCGAGACCCCACAAACTGTCCACACAGCCCCTTCTTCCCGTGTGCTACAGCCACCGGACACTGGGACCTACGTGCCCAGCACGCCCCTCAACAGTCTGCGGTATTTATTGAGCGCCGCTTGTGTGCCAGGATCCCAACACAAACACCTCCCCCCCCCCTTCATCCGCCACCACCGGCGATCCCTGAATACAAACGGCAAGCCCACTCTCACCCTGGGCCAAGACCCCCCTTAAAACTCCAACATCGAAAGTCACACCCAGGAACCAGCAGACACCCTAGAAGGAAGGCAGCGTCCTCCCCCAATCACGCGCCCTGGGGGCGGGCAGGGGGCCGAAACACCCTGATGCCGTCCAGCCACAAACACCCTGCCCACACACCCTCCATGGGTGCACGTTCACCGAGCACAGCTCCAGTCTGCTGGTTTGGGTGGGGTACAGCGGTGAGGGGGCCGTGTGTCCACAGGCTGCCCTAATTTACCTCCTCCAAAAGACTCGTTAATGTTGCAAGTACAAACGTAGTGTGGGATTTAGCGTAAGGGACAATTCTGTGTAGCTGCAACATCCAGAAAAGAGAACAAGAGACCCAGGCTCTCAGGCTGCTGTCTTTTCTCCCCGGGCACCCTTGGGCCAGTCCCTGCCAGGCGCTCCCTGTGCGTGCGCTAGCGCTCCTGGGTGGTGTTGCGACCAAGCCCACTTCTCACAGGCAGCTGCTGAGGTCCAAGCCCTTGCTGACCCTCAAGCGATTGTGATCCGTGGCTGGGCAGCTGTGGGTGCTTGGACACGTGTTCAGTGCACACGGGGTCTGCTTGGATGCGGGTTCCTCCAGACACACTGGGGCGGGCAGATGCGGGTGCCTGTGGACTTGCTGATTGCGATTGCGCATGTGTCTTGGTGTGCACTCGGTGGGTCTCTGAGCTCCTGCAGCTGTCTGGAGGAGGAGAGCTCATTATCCATTTGTCCCACTCCAGTGTTGTCACAGAGACACCACCAGCCCCAGGCCACTCTGTCTGTGCCTCCTGGCGTTTGCAGAGAACCTTCGTGTGGGCAACACCCTGCATGTGGGGCTGTGGTCACACACTGGGCTGGTGGTCGAATGAGTGGACAGGGCTGAGGGGGCCAGCCCTTCCCGCTTCTGGGGGTGTGGGCTGTTGGTAAGCAACACCTAAGTATGCCTGGCTGTGGACTCTGTGGCCCTCGCCCCTTCCCCAGTTTCAGAAACCCTTGGGTACAGGGCCAGCGCCCGCACTAGCCAGCCACCTAGGCTAGCCTCAGATTTCGTGGGTGTTGCAGGGCTTCTGGTATTGCACAGACAGCTAATAAGTGCCATATGTGCGAATGCACGTCGCTGCATGTTCCCAGCGTGTACTTGCCCGTCCGTGCCTCAGGAGCAGGGCTCACCATTTGGGTCTCTTTGCAGTGTCGTGAGTACCAAAACTACAAACAGGTGTGTGACCCCAGGGGGAAGGCACGGGGCTCCCATAGGCCTTCTGCCCAGGCACAGGACCAGGACACCACCTCTTGGTGTGTGTCCATGCGTTGTCTGGTTCCCATTCACAGCCTGTCTGTCATGGGTGCATGCAGTTGGAGGGAACCACAATTGCCCTGCAAGAGTCGGTTGGGGTTGCTGGACGCCCGCTGAGTGCCGGGTTTCTTTGTGACTTTGCGTGTGTGCCCGGCAGGTATGCTGCAGGCGGATGTGGATGTGTGGACATGAGTGTGGTGTGGTGCAGGATGTGTGTGCTGGGGTGTCCTTCGGTGGCCCAGGCCTGGCCTTTGAGTTGCTGGGATGGCCTGGCAGGAGCAGATGGGGCCTGCGCAGCCTCCACATTCCTGGGCTGTGACTCAGGCCTGTGGGGAGGGGGTGAGTCAGCTTTGGCCCAGACCCAACCCTGTGCCCCCCGCCCAGCCGCCCTGCTTGTCCCCCTTCCTCATGGATGGAGACCCTCTCCTAGGAATGGAGGGAAATTGAAGCCAGGTGCAGGCCTCTGGCTCTCCTGTGTTGCAGGAAGCAGAATCTCAGGCACCTGGGGCCTCGGGGGAACTGTGATCCCACCTACCTCGCTATGCAGGTGGGAACTGGGCGGAGGGGTTAACCCTTCCTCCTCTGCGTGACTCTGATCCGCCCTAGGAGGCCATGGTTGCTGCTGACACGACACGCGTGCCCACCCCAGGGACATGAGTCACGCCACCAGGCATGGGCACATATGCTCTTGTGGGCCCGGCCCACCCGAGTCACGCACACCCAGCCCTGTCCCCGGCTGCTCCCACATCCACATCCGGATTGGGCGCACACTTTGGGTCTCAGCGACAGTCCCCTTGTGTTGTACATGGGGCGCCCTGCAAACGTGTTCCCGTCCCCCGCCCACACACACCCCACTGTCCCGTGCACACCCGCACAGCCCCACTTTCGTGTCCACACAAGCATGGTCTCTCGTAATCCTCGTTTCTCAGCCTCGGTACCCACGAGTTCCCTGCCCACGGGCACACATGTGCACCACACCTGGCAACACCGCACACGGTCTCCGCATCCCCCACCCTGGCTCTGCGCCCCGCGGATTTGGGCCAGCTGGGCGGCCTGCAGCCTCTGCCAGGACGGTCCCACTTCCGCGCCCCCGCCAGGCGGCCGCCAGGTGCACCGTCCCGGCCCCCGCTTGGCCGGGAGGGGGAGGTTAATTATGCGGCCCCGGGGTCCCCCCCCACGCGCCTTTCATCCCCGGCCACGCCCGTCCGGAGCCCAGACGCTCATTACCGCCTCCCGCCCGGTCATTAGTCGGGGTCGGGGGAGGACCCGGCGTCCCCAGGGCCGGGCCCGCGGGGAGGGCGGAGTGGGCGGCCCCTCCCCCGTCTCCATGGCGATGCCCCGCGGGGGGCGGGGCGCGGCGCCCCGGTCTCGGGTGGGGGCTGGGCGCACCCGTTAGGGCGGCCGACTGGGGAGGGGGGTGATGTGTGAAGAAGCCGACCGGGCGGCGCGGAGACGGGAGACTCCCGGCTTAATCCCGCATCCGCGCCGCGCCCGGAATAGCAGCCTCCCCCGCCCCGGCCCTGCTATTTTGAGGCCCCCTCCCCCCGCCGCCGGAGCCAAGGCGCGGGGGCGGGCTGTGGGCGGCGAGCGAGGCCGGGGTCGGGACCCCGCGCAGCGGCCGTCCGGGCGGGAGAGGACTGAGGGCGGCAGGGGCACCCGCTCTCCCACGCGGGGCCTCGCAGCTGGCGGCTGGGCGGAGGGGCGGGGCCGGGAGCCAGGGCGACAGAGCGAGGCCGCAGCGCCGCCTCGTGTCCGCACCGGGCAGCGCGCTCCGGCCCGGGTCCCGCTGGCGGGCCGCAGCAGAGGTGACGAAGTGGGTCCCAGCCGCCGAGAGCCACCCGCCATGGGGACACAGGGTCATGGCCGCACAGGGACACAGGTACGGCAACGGGTACACACCTGAGAGCCAAGCACACCTGCCCGGGCGCGGGTGCACGTCGCCACGGCTACCCGCAGTTACGCGTCCGTGCCATCCTGGGAATCCAGGGGGGCCGTGGGCGCTCGTGGAGCTCGGTACCCAGGAAAGGGCTCGTAGTAAACGCCTAATAACTAGGTGCTGGCGGAATGCATGAATGAACGAACACAGAGCACTTCACAAAACCAGGAAAAGGCAAAGACTGGGAACCAGGCGACAGTGGGGAGTGGGGCCCAGAATGACCCAGGCGCCTCTGTGATTACGGGGACCCCCTGGGCTGCTCTGGGACGAGGAGGCAGCCACACCCCACGCCGCCCCGACTCTGCGGGAGTAGCAGATCGGAAAGGGTGGGCCCGAAGTGCTCCCGGGCTGGGCATGCCCGCCCCTGATCTAGGACTCTCCGGTGGGTGGGCGGGCGCAGGGGAGCTGAGCGCTGAAGTCTCTCTCTGCTCCTTTTAATAACCACCCTGCGTGAGTGGCTGACGCAGCAGCAGCTTGGTGCTGACGGGGAGGGGGTGCTGTGATGTCGAGGGGACGAGACACAGAGGGGTGTCAGTGAGTCACTCACCTTCTTCCTGGGGGAGGGGGTCCTTGAGCCGATGAGGGCTCCTGGAGACCGTGTCGCTGGAGACAGTTTGCCTGCCCACGTCCCTTGTTGGTCAGTTCGACCCACTTGAGGGTGGGTGTGAGTCTGAGGCCCGGAGTGGGGCTGCGACTTCTCTGGGGTGAGCGGCAACACGGAGGTCTCTGTTTCCCAGCTCCCCCACAAAGGGTCTGTACTCAAAACTGGGTCAGAGCTATAGTTGAGTCTAGGTCTGGGCAGGCAGGGGTCCGCTCTGGCTTCTCCAACCAGGGTGGGGTGGGAGGCAGCAGGAGCTGAGGCCTGGGCAAGGCGCAAGTGGTGGCCATAGAGCCCCTCCCCCATGCCTTATTTCTTTCTGGGAGGAAAAGACCCGGGTGGAGGTGCTGAGTGGGCGCTGGCTTCCCGGTGGGGGGGGAGTGTGTTGTTGGTGTGCAGAACGGTGCGGTGGCTGGGACTGGGGTGCACGGTGGGAGGGGAGGCCAAGGGATGAGCTGCCTGTTGGGTGCAGGGGAGAGCCCAGTGCCCAGGTAGGTGGCAGCCTACGGGACCTGGATGCACAACAGTATCTGGCCTGGTGAATGTTGGGGTGTGAGTGATGCACCTGGCGAGGATAAAGTCAAGGTTCAGGTTAGGTTTGTAGGCAAACTGGGTTGGGTGAAGTTGGGGTGCCCCAAAATGTTGGGAAATAGAATTGGGATTGTGGCGAATATTGGGGTTCACATAAATGGGGTTGTCTCAGTGTTGGGGTTTGGGTAGGCACTGAGGATGATTGCATGAAATTGAGTATTGGGGTCTTGGGAGAACTGGAGTGTCGGTTATGTTGGAAAGCATGTCAGGACAGATGTCAAGTTCAGATAAAGTTGGGCTGTCTGAGAGCCGGGGCTTGGGTGGGCATGGCGATCTGGGCAAGGACCGCATGTCGGGATCGTTGGGGCACAGCAAAGGTCAGGGTCCCCACTAGGCTGGAGCACCTGGAAGCAGCGGCCAGAAGCTCCTTTGTTCCCCGCCGCAGGCCAGGGGGCGGGCACGGGGAAGTGGGTCAGCCCCGCCCCGCGGTGCGCCGGCCACGCCCCCATGCACGCGGGCGGAGGATTGCGGACTGGGAACATCCCAGCCAATCACTGTGCCCGGCGGCAGCGCGCGGGAGAGGGCGGGGCCGTGACAGGCCCGGCCCCCCAGCTCATGAATATGAGGCGCGGCCGCGGCTCTCCGGGCTTCTTACTGGCCTGCGCGGCGCGGGGGGCGGGTCTTCGGGGCGGGGCCCAGCGGCGGCACATATAAGGCCGGGCTCCGCAGCGCCCCCCCTCACTCGCGCATTAGGAGGCTCTGGTCGTTGTAGTGTGTCGTCTTCCTGCCTGCGTCAGGGACCTGCCCGACTCCGTGGTGAGGGCCCTGGCGGCGCCGGCTCCGAGGAGCCTGGGGCGGCGGGCGGCTTGCGGCGGCTAGACGAGGCGTGGCCGCGGCGGCACGCCCCTGGGAGGGGGCGGTGCCGGGGCGGGCCCGGGGTGGGGTCCGCCCCGCCGGCGGCGAGGGGCAGCGGGAGACCAGGCCAAGCCGCGGCCAGAGGATGCCCACCACCGCAGGCCCGAGCCGCCGGTGAGCGGGAAGCTGCCGCAAAATGGCGGCCGCGAGCTCGATGCTGCGCCCAGCGAAATGGCGGGAGCGCCGAGTACCCGGATGCAGTGGCGCAGGGCGTGCGCGGGGCGCATGCGCGCGGCGGGGCGGGGCCATTCGGCGGGTCCTGCCTCCTTGGCCTGTTTCCGGGCCTACCGCGTCCCCGAGCCTTAGTTTCCTCTTTTTCCCGTTGGAGTTGCACGAGGGGAAGGACACCCTCGCGAATGCGGGCCTGGCCAGCTCAGTTCTAGTGTTCCCTTGCCCGGTCATGCCTTGTGCCCAGAGTTTGGGTCCGAAATGGCACAGTCCCCAGTGCGCGGCTTCCACATGTGTTCAGGCCTTTGTGCCCGGAGCCCTTGGCCTGTGGTCGTCCCCAGCCAGTAAAAGCTTTTGTCCCGCCCCCTTAAGTAGTCCTGGTTTTCAAACATAAAGGTCTCTGCAGAGGTGCTAATTATGAAACGTGTGTCTGGCTCAAAGTGACACCCTAGCTCCTGGTCCAGTCCCCTAAGAGGGACGGAGGGGGACACCCTTGCCCCGGCCGAGGCTGGGGACGGGAAGGAGGCACGGGAGGCCCCGCCCTCACTGTGAGGGAGTAGGTGGAACCGGGCCACTTACAAAAAAGACGCCCCCGCCCCTCCCCCCCTGGGTCCAGGGTGGTGAATGAGTTTTTTTGAGTTAAGAAATCCCAGGTGTGAATTTGGGACAGAACAGAATGGAGAAAAAATGATTTTCCAGTAATTCCTCTAAAGAGCATATGTCATTTGTATAAAACAGTGGAGGGGAGGTGGTGAGAGATGACGCTCCTTCAGGACATCAGTGGTATGTGTTTGCCACAGGCCACCATGGCATCAGATGAAGGCAAGCTTTTCGTTGGAGGGCTGAGTTTTGACACCAATGAGCAGTCGCTGGAGCAGGTTTTCTCAAAATATGGACAGATCTCTGAAGGTGAGGCTGGAGCCAGGCAGGTGGCTGAATGGGGCTGGTTTGTCCTCGTTTCTGTTCATGGGGACGACGGGGTGCTGACCACAGACCTTTCTCCCCTGCACAGTGGTGGTCGTGAAAGACAGGGAGACCCAGCGATCTCGGGGGTTTGGTTTTGTCACCTTTGAGAACATCGATGACGCCAAGGACGCCATGATGGCCATGAATGGGAAGGTGAGGGGGCTGTTTGGGCTGCACGAGGTTGCAGAGGATGGGGAGGTGCAGAGGCTGATCTGTGCCACCTCTGGTCTCCAGTCTGTAGATGGGCGGCAGATCAGAGTTGACCAGGCAGGCAAGTCGTCTGACAACCGATCCCGTGGGTACCGAGGTGGCTCTGCCGGAGGCCGGGGCTTCTTCCGCGGAGGCCGAGGCCGGGGCCGTGGGTTCTCCAGAGGTGAGTGCCAAGAGTAGGGACTGGGATCCTTGAGGGTGCGGTGGAAGTGCTACTGTCAGTGGCTGGAACTCAGTCCTCCTCCTTGTTTGTCTGCAGGAGGAGGGGACCGAGGCTATGGGGGCAGCCGGTTCGAGTCCAGGAGTGGGGGCTACGGAGGCTCCAGAGACTACTACAGCAGGTGAGGGAGGTGGAGGTCCAGCCTGGGCACAAGGGTGGCCGGGCATGGAGGAGAGGTGAGGAGGTGGCGCAGACAGAGAGAGGGGACTGCCTAGAATAGTTATGGGGTAGGAGAGCTGAGGGGAGCACAGCTGGGGGTGGTTTTTGACCTTTGTCTAAAGTACCCTGGAGCCGTCCCCATAATGAACGGCTGGCATGGGGGGGCTGGCAGCACGGTGTACCCCAGGCGAACGTCAGTAGACAGGTGCCGTCCAGCTCCCATGTGTCTTTTCTGCAGCCGGAGTCAGGGTGGCTATGGTGACCGGAGCTCGGGTGGGTCCTACAGAGACAGCTACGACAGTTACGGTAAGTCACGCTCCAAGGGTGCCACGCTGCCGTGGCCTGCGGTGGGAGCTGTGTACGGCTTGGTGCCCTCTGCGAGCAACTTAGGCTTGATGCTCAGATCTTGTCACCGTGTTTGCCCATAAAGAACAAGTCTGTCCTCTCGGAGCTATTTCTGCCACAGAACATAAAAGCCAAATCAGACTGACCAGAAACGAAAGGGAGAGAGAGGGACCTGCCGAGCAGTCCAGCATAGGTGCATGCGTGTCCGCCCGGTCACGGCCTCCCTCGGCTGTAGGGGGGGTTGGTTGCTCCCAAGCCGCAGGGTCGAGCCCTCCAGGTCTGGACTCAGGGGTGTGAAATGCTGCCTCTTGTGTGCTTCAGTGCCTTTACACTGTGCCTGCTTCTTGTCCTCAGCTACACACAACGAGTAAAAATCCTTCCTGCTCGAGATCGTCCTTCCAATGGCTGTATATTTAAAGATTTTGGGAGCTTCGCTGAATCGTTCATGTGTAGTGAACACACCTCCTTGTATGCCCACTTTTGTAGTTATTTGAGTTCTGATCTTGTCACACCCAGCCTGCCTGCTTCTGACCCCCGACGTGGCCTCATCGGTAGACTTTTTTTTTTTTTTTTTTTTAAAGGAAGCGCTGTCCGTTTTTAAGGGTTTTAAAAACGTTTTGAAAAGCTCTTCAGATTTACTTTTTTTTTTTTTACCGTGAGCCATGAATTTTTAGAAAAAGTCGTCGGGGGTTATGTGGGTTTTGGGGAGTTTTTTTGGTTTTCGTTTTAGGTTCTTTTTTTTTGGTTGTGTTGCCTTTTTTATCTTTTTAGTGGGGTTGGCCCAGTGAAGTTGGGTGCCCCAATTCACTTCTCTCTGAGATCGAACTCTGAATCCGCTCTGTCGGAAGCTGAGCAAGCTGTGGCTTTTTTCCAACTCCATGTAATGTTTCTGAGTGTAGTGTGGTAGGACACCGTGCTGGGGTGGCAGAGGCTGCCCTGGAGCCCCGGCCTGTACACCCATCTGTGCCCTGTATGCCCACGGTAGACGTGCAGACGTCCCCGAGAGGTTCTTGAAGATGTTTATTTATATTGTCCTTTTTTATCGGAAGACGTATGCATCCTCCATTGATGTTGTATTTGCAGTGGCTAAGGAATTCTTGTATGCAGTTTTCTTTGGCTTTACGAAGCCGATTAAAAGACCGTGTGAAACGAACCTTGCTCTGACAATTTCCCTTTCATTGCACAACACACTCCCTGCTGCGGCTGTTGCAGTCAGACCTGAGCTCAGCAGTTTGAGGAGTGGTAGGTCTGTAAGTCCGACTTGAGACCTGCAGAGAGGTAGACGAGGAAAGGCAGAGTAAAGCTGACTGCCATCGGTCCCGTTAGGTGAGCCAGGTGGGTGACGGGAGCGGGCAGCTCAGACTGCAGGGCAGCCCTGGGAGGCTGCTGGTGGTGGCAGCCGGAGAGCTCAACGGGGCGGGCCACTTAGTAGGGACAGTGTACATGTGGGCACCTGACACTGACCTGGACAGCCTTGGTCTAGAAGCAGGCCAGAGTGGACAGCACGTGGCGTCCCTGGGCGACTGCAGGCTGACGGGCTCGTTAGCTAGCTCTGCTGCTGGTTCACAAGTTCTGAGCGTTCTCTGCTAGCCTATGGAAGCTGCAGCCCTCGGAGGACAGAAGTGTTGTGCGCCCAACAGAAACCTCTGAGACGCAAGCTGCTCCCTTGGCTAGCTCATATGTGGAGATAGCCCTGTAATTCGAGGTAACGCCTTTCGCTCGTGTCCACATCCCTCCTCTTGTTGAGAGCTCATTTGAAAGTAAAGTTATGTACCCGGGGAATGTTCCTTTGACTGTTTTTGTTTTTCCTTTTTTTTTTTTTATTTTTAACAATTAAGCTAGACCTAAAGTCAGGCCTGGCTGTTTGCCCTTCCCCGCTTTCGGCCAGGTGAGCGGCTGCGGGCAGTGACGCCTCGCTCATAGGTACGATCCGTAAGCAGGATTGGAGACCACCGAACACCCTGCCTTTTGGATTTTTTGTTCATCAATTGACAGTCTTTTCCAGACCTCCTGAGTCATGCTCCTAACTGGCTTTCTCTGATGTCTGTGGCCACCATTAGTTTTTTTCCCCAGAGCCCTCACCGGTCTCTAAGCAGCTCCATCTCAAGTGGGCAGCTGGCTCTGCTTTAAGGGTGGAACGTGGCTCTGGCCGTATCTCCACAGGTGCAGACCCGCCCTGGGCACGCTGGCCCTTGACGGTGCCTCTGATGTCATGGCCCTGTGACTAGCTTGAGACCCTCTTGGGTGCTGTGGATGATTTTGGGGGAGGGGCAGGGAGGGGCAGCCGTGAGCCCCAGCACGGACATCAGAAATAACGCTCCTTTGCTTTGACAGGTTGAAGAGGACCCAGCTGGGACACAGGGAAGGCTGGCCTGAAAGCAGAGATGACCTGCAGGGTCACCGTCCCAGGAGGGACTTTACCTGGAATCACAGTCAGAGACACAGCTGCCTGCCTTTCAGGCTTATCCCCTGTAAGTGCTTTTGGGGTGGGCAACATGCAGCCCTGAGGCCCTCTGTTGCTAGTGGTGCCTGGGCCCCCTTGCCCTCCTGCACCTGGCCTTTCTGCTGGTTTTCCTGTCCTGGACTCTTGCTCCTCTGTGATCCCACCCGGGGAGCAGCTTTTGGGCTGGGAGGGGGGCTTCCCACGAGGGCCTGTGCCGGGCCCTGTCCTCGCCGCCTCACCCCTGCTCCCCGTTCCCGCAGGCGCTTTGTCAGCGGGCTGCGGGTGCTTCCAGCAGGACGGGCATCCTGTGCTGGGTGTGCTGGCGGCTGGCGCAGCAGCAGCATGTCTCACCCGCGGCAGGGCGACACCAAGGAGAGCTGGATTTGAATAAAGGGCCCGTGTGTGCACCCACAAGGCGCAGTGTGTGGTTTGGGGTGCGGCGTGAAGGGTGGGTCCCGGGAGAGGTGGCGGGGGCCCACGTAGAGGGAAGCCGCTCGGGCAGGGGCTGGACACAGGAGCACCCCGCGGTCACCGACCGAGAGGGAGCTCGCCACCCGCTGAGCTGCCCGGCTTGGCGGAGCAGCAGGTCGGCCCCCCGAGCGTAGGCGGTGGCCAGGTCCGGCGGGACTGAGGCTGTGGCTGCGGATGGACGGGCCCAGCCCCGCACAGGCCGGCAGGGGGCGGTGGCGCGGACGCGGGGTACTGTGGGAAGGGCAGGATGGCGCTTCCGGGACGGGCCCCGCCCCCGCGAGCCATTGGTCGCGCACGGGAGTGACGGCCGAAGAGGGCGGGGCCGCCAGCGCTTCCGTCGGGCCATGGGGCCGCGCGTGCTGCCGCCGTTCCTGCCGCTGCTGCTACTGCTGCTGTCCGCGCGGCTGTGTAGGGCCCAGGAGGCCGCGCCGTCGCCGCCCACCGTGACAAACGGCAGCCATCCGGGTGCGCCGGCCAACAGCACGAAGGTGCTGGCGCCTGACGCACCGGGCTCGCCGCTGCTGCGCGCCTTCTGCGTGCTCGTGGGCCTCAGCGCGCTGGCCGCACTCTACTTCCTCATCCGGGCCTTCAGGTGCGTGTGCGCGCGCGTCGCCTCCCGGCCGGCACTGGCCAATCGGCGCGCGCCTCGCGCGTCACGTACTGGGCTGCGGGCACCGCCCCTTCCCGGGCGGGTGTCGCGTCGCCGGACAGGTCGGTCACGTGGCCCTCCCGCCGCGCGCAGGGCCCAGGCCGATTCGCACTCGTCGCAGGGTCTTCGTCCTGCCCGCGCTGGGCGGAGACGAGTGATGGCGCCTCAGCTGCTGTCCCTGGGCACCGCGGCTCGGCGCCCCGGCGTCTCCCCACCCCGACGTCCCCCCGCGCGCCTCTCCTTGGGTCCGCCGCCTCTCGCCCGCGGCCAGGGACCTCCTGGGGTCCCGCTTCTCCCCGTCCCCTCAGGCCAGCCTTTCTCGGCCCTGCTGTGCCCGCCCTCGGGCCCCTCCCACCCCTCCCTGTGCCTTCTCGCGGGGTCTTTAGAGGGGCCGCTGGTCCACTTGGAGCGTTAGGCGGTTTCTCTCCTTCCACACTCCGCAGCCCCTGGCTTTCCGGTCTGAGGCCCAGATCTCCTCTGGGTCCCTAACTTCCCGTTTTGGTTTTCTCTCCACGGCTGACCTCCCTGCTCTGTCCTCTGCAGGAAGGTCCTCTCTTTGCTGGGCTGCAGAAGGGCAGGGACTGTGGCCGACAGGGGCTTGGGCCTGAGACAGTCTAACATTCGGTTGACTAAGGCAAACAGCGTTCTCTGAGCCTCAGTCTGCTTATCAGTGAAATGGCAGTTACAACAGCACTTGCCAAGGAAGGTGTCTGCTTACGCTGTGACAGCCATTAATAATTGTGTGGCTATCACCATGACAAATACCCAGCTCGGCTGGGGAGCTGGCAGCAGGGTGGTGGGGACGGGGCAGGGACAACAGTGAGGGTCCCACGGGAAGGAGGGAAGCGGGACAGTATGTCCGTAATGCCTGGGAAGATTTCCCAGCAGGGGTCCCAAGACGCGGCTGAGCATGTCTGGACCTGCTTCCAGGTTGAAGAAGCCGCAGCGGAGCAGATACGGCCTCCTGGCCAACACTGAGGACCCCACTGAGATGGCCTCCGTGGACAGCGACAAGGAGACTGTTTTTGAGACGAAGAATCTGAGATGGTAGCACAGCCTTTCTCCATCTCCAGGGGCCTTCGGGTGGGTGGGTCCCGGTGGAGGTCTCAGGGTCCAAGGACTCAGCCAACCGGTGGGGTCGTCAGCATAACCACAGCAGACAGTGGTGGTCAGGCCGTAGCCAACTCGGAGCAGTCTCTTCTGGCCTCACTTACCCATCTCTTGAAGGAGGAGTTTGCAGCATTTGGGGTAGTGGGTGCTCACTCTGGGCCAGATCCTAATGGGCAAGGTCTAAATCGGAGGTGGAGAGTGGACTACAGGTGCTGCCTGGCTGGGAGGGTTAGGGAAGGCTTCACCGTGGCATCTAATGGGACCAGCCCCTGGAAGAGCATTCCAGACAGAGGGAGTATCAGGGACAAAGGCCCTGAGGCTGGACATGAGTTGGGCTTTTTCTACCTGCCCCAGCTGGAGGACCGCCCCCTCCCTGGAGGCAGGCACTGGGGCAGGGTGTGGCAGGCTAGGGGAGGCTGGATCCTGGTGCATGGAGGGGGCCTGGACAGGCTGCCCCATCCTGCGGGAGGAGCACTCCTGCCACACCAGTTCAGGGTAAGCCTCAGGTACAGCGGTGACAAGTTCCTGTCTCTGCCTGGTGGGGTGGGTCCTCTTCACCTCTTACTCCTCACCTTCCAGATGCTGCAGTGGGGAGGTGGCGTTTCCAGCATCCTATGGAAAGGACAGGAGACGGCCCACGCCTGGCGCCTGGGCCTGTTCTCTTGGCATAGGTGCTGGCCTCACCGAGAGTCTCTGATGGAACCTGTGCGGCCTCGCCTTCCCGGATGCTGCTCCAACCTGGCCAAGGGTGTTGGGATGGAAGCCAGAGGAGCCCCGACAGCTGCCTGCCAGGACTCGGGCCCCCTTGCTGGACTGTCACTCGTGCACCTCTCTCTCTGCCCATAGGGATGAAGCAGCCCTGAGCTGAAGCCTGGTGGGCAGGTGGATTTAGGGGCCTGTCTGGGAATGCCTTCCCCCTGGACTGGGTACAAAAACAGCAGTGGCTGTTCATTTGGCACGCGGCTCCCTGCTGTCTCCAGATTTGGGTGTCCTGGCTCAGTGTGTGGGGGGTGGGTGATGAAGCAGGGTTTGAACCGGCCTCAGTTTCCCCATCTGCAACCAAGCTGGGCTTCTCTGGCCTGGTTCCCAGCTGTCCTGAGGATAGGTGTAAACAGAGAAATGCGGGCCACCTGCCCCTTTTTGCCTCTTGGCCTAGAGAGAACTAACTACTCATCCATCAGATCCTCTGCTGCAGGCTCCCTTCTCCATGTGCCACCTTCAGCCTGAGGGTCAAGGGCCACGCCCCCAGAGATCCTCACCTCAGCTCACCAGCACCTTTGGGGGAGTTTCCAGAGGAGCCCCGGGGCTGTGGTGTAGGGGTGCTGGAGTTGCCTGCAGCCTGAGGGCCCCGTGCCCTATGCGCCCCTAACCCGTCAGCCTCCTGTGGAATCGTCTGTGGGCCTGAGTTCCCATTGGTCCCTCTGAAGGCCTTGTTCTTCCTGCAGGCTGCTGTCTGGACTGGGTCTGGCTCTGTCTTGTCACCTTCTGTCACCTCCTGTCCCTGTAAGTTTGGCCTTGGTGACTTGGAGACCCCTGGCTGCCCAGCCTGAGATCTCCCCCCAGGCCAAATGGCCAGAGCCACCACCGCCGTGTCATAAGGAGGAGCCACCACCAGGTGGCAGCCTTGTCCCACCCAGCCTCTGCTGGGCTCAGGTGGGGCATCTGGAGGGGACCCCGGCCCCCTCTGACCTCCCCCTTCTGTTGCCTTCTCCCCAGGAGCCAAACTGTTACTCCAGGGAGCGGCGGGTACAGGTCTGTCCGGGGAGCCCATTTCTCATGATTCTTTCTGAGCTCCCTCTCATCCCCACGTCCACCCTGGGATGGGCAGAGTCTATTGCCCATTGTCAGGCTGGTCACCCCTCTCCAGCCAGAGTCCTCTGTCCTCATCCCCAGTCTCTTCGTTGAGGCGTCTCTACCCGCTGACCCCTCCCCGACTCTGCTCACATATCTCTTCCTGCTCCAGTGCCCCTTTCCCTGCCTCAACCTCAGCCACTGCCTCCAGGAAGTCCTCCCTGCCTGCACACCGCAGCCTGTTTAGAAGGATCCTGCCCTGGGGAGGCAGCCCCCAGAATGAGGCTGGAGCCCCAGGGAGGCCCCGAGATCATGGGTAGGGAGGGCAGCTCCAGCTGTTGCGTTTCCATCTGGCCCTGGGGGCCAGTCTCTGAGCCGTCCGTCTCGCTGTTTGTCTCTTTTCATCTGCCTCCTTCATTTTGTCTCTGTCTCTGTGCCTCCACTTCTCCACGTCTGACCCACTGGGACACGCTTTTAACAGGCGCGAAGACACTGTCCCTGGTCCCCCCACCCTGTGATCTGCGCCCCTTTCCAACAGCTCTGAGCGATTTCTTGAGCTTCAAAAGGCACATTAATTACTCTAATGAGGTCAGGAGAGACCCACGCTCTGCCATCCAGAGCCGGGAATACGCTGCACCCCCTCCCCAGCCCCACCGCCTCCTGCCCCCACCTCGGGTGGGGAGGGTGGGCTCTGCCTGCTGCCTGTCAGGGCCTGTCCACCGCGCCCGCACTCCCGGCGTGAGTGCGGAGTAATTGGCAGCCCCGCCAAGGTTAATGCACTATTAGCAGGGAGTTCTCCACGGCTAAGAGCTGGGAGAGGGGCCTGTCAGCACAAGATGAAAGGCCTGGGGTCTGGGCTGGCCCTCGGGCTGTGTGCGCGTGTGCACGCCTGCAGCTGACATGGGCCGGGTTCCCTCCACCTTCCTCACCCTCATGCACTCCAGCACGCAGGCCCAGGCACACATGACGTGCGACATCCATGGTCACGTGTACGGGTGGACACAGCCTCGCTGGACACACGTGACCACACACACCTTCGCACACGGGAGCCACCTGTGCAGATACTAAGTCCCGTGCCAGGTGGGGGTGCTCAGGCCCCGGGCCCCTCCCACCACCTCCTGCCCCCCCGTCCCCCCAGATGTGCCCACTGAACACACGGCAACCAGACCCCTCCACCAGGCTCCAGGTTGGGGTCTCCTGCACTGCAGCTGGTCAGGCCTAGGTTCCAGAACTGTGGCCTCAGACAGGCCCCAGACTCCCGGCCTCAGTTTCTCCATCTGGGAAATGGGGACAGGTGGATAGGCCTGTGAGGTGGCCTTGCAGGCTGCACATGTCGGTGGCCCCTGGTACCCAAGTCATTCTCTGTGGGGGGGCCCTGAGCTGCCACTAACCCCAAGGCGGCTGTTAACATCTGTGTCCTGGGTAGGCACAGCTTCTGCTCCGGGAAGCACGTACAGCAGCTACTTATATGTACATCATTAAAATTACTTGAAATTAAAAATCCTATGTCTCAGTCGCCACCCAGAGCTGCGTGGGGTAGCGCCGATGCAGAACGTTTCCATCGTCCTAGGAAGCTCTGAACATGGGGGTCTGGCTGGTGGTGGTGGCCAGCGGAGGACGGATCTGTGTCCAGGCCCAGGAGCTGGGGGGAGGTGGATGAGATGGGAAGTAGCACTTGCCTGTCCCGTCCCCCTGCTGGCCCTGGGCCTGCAGGAGTCTCGGGGTCCATGCTGAGATTTTTAAGGGCCCGGCTGGACAGGGGGATGGGAACTTTAGTCAGCAGGAGGAAGGGACACAATTTTATTTTCAAGGACAACTATCTAAAGCCCAGGGGTGACACTCCTTGCCCCCCGCAGGGTGCAGACACTTGTCCCTGCCCCACAGGTGGGGAGACCAGTGGAGGCAGCTTGGGCTCACATCAGGAGTGGCGCTCCCTTGCCATGGCAACCCCTTACTGCCCGACCCCCACCTGGCCGAGCTGGGGCATCTGAAAACCACTCCAGCCAGAGCAGGCAGCGGTTTTGGTTCAATTTATTCTGTAATGAGAAATTTCTCCCTGCATATTTTTAGCTTCCTTTGTCAGGCTGTGGCCTTTGAAGGCTGAGGTGCCGCAAGACACTGATTCCGAGCCCTGCGGCCTTGTCCTGTGGCCTGGGATAGTGGGTGGCGGGTGAGGGGGACGGGCCAGAAAAGACCCCCGCCACCGAGTCTGGGGTAGACCCGGGTAGACAAGGGTGGGCCTCCATTAAAGACCCTATCCTGGGGCTGATAGCTGATACTGGATAAACTCTGACCCTGACTGATGCTTGTGCCTGGAGTGAGCCTGACCTCTGATCCTTGACTCCAAAGGAAACTTACTCCAGAGTGACCCTCACCCCAGCTGATCCCCTGCCTGCCCAGCCTTGAGGTTGGCACAGCCCCCAGCCTTGGGAGGGGACAGGGCTTCCTGGGCTCCCACAGTAGCCCCCTGGCCGGGCAGGTGTCCCCTCGAGCAGCCTTGCCCGCAGCCAGGCCTTGGAGCAGCCGTACCCTGCCCTCCCCTTCCCAGTCCCCTCCTCTAGGCGCGGCCAGCGGGCACAGGGAAGTGGGATAGGGATGGCGCCTTTGTTCCTGTCCCCGCTTGGGCTGTGACCTTGAGAGACAAGAACAGAAGGGAGACAGAGCTTCTGCTCAAATCTGCTCAGAGGCGGCAGCGGCTCTCGCCTTGGTGGCCCCTGCATGCTAATGAGCCAACCCGCCGGGCCTTTGCCGAGGTGGTCCCCTCAGCCCCATGTGCCCTTCTGGCTCCCCCTGAGCAGGCCCAGGCCCTGCTGGGTTTGAGTGGAGACCCCTTTCTCCCATCCACCCTCGCAACCTACAGGGTCTCATAAAGTGGGCAGGGGTTGTCCTCCGAGGGCAGAGGGAGCTTCTGGGACGCGCCCTTCTCCAGGCAAACTGCTGAGGCCTGGCTGGACACACTGACACCCCTGGGCTTGTGGTGCCATGTCCAGGGCTTGGATCCAGCTGCCACACCTCTGCTCAGGACATGCTCCCATCAGGAGTGGCCACCCCTCTGCTCCCCAAAAAGCCAGACCAGACCCAGCCACCCAGGGTGCCTTCCCAGCCTGCCTCGGTCACAGCCGGGACAAGTTTCCATCCTCCTCCTGGGAGCCAGCTGGGCCCGCCCCAGGCCTTCAAATGCGGGCATCTGCAGTCAGGTCAGGTGACAAGACCTCAAGCCCAGAACACCCAGAACAGACGGGCTGAGCTCCCAATGGCAGAGGACCGAGCAACTTGTCATGGCAGGGAAGGTGGGGCAGCAGGTGGGACAGGCCCTGAAGGATGAACAGGATTTTAAAGGGAAGCGAAGGGACAGACTTCCAAGCAGGGCACATCCTGAGCAAAGGTCGGGTGGTGTGGGGAAGTGGGGGAGGAGGGAGGGAGCCCAGGGGACACGTGGAACAAGCCCACAACATATCGCAGGTGTGTGGCCATGGTAGGTTCATTTGCCACTCCTGCCTTGCTGGGGAACAGGTTAGTTTGTCAATCTCTGAGCTCTCACAGTCCCTGAAGGGAGTTTTGATAATCCCTCCTATGGGGACCTTCCAGTTTAAGACTCTTAGCTCCCAGTCTGTGGTTCCCTCCTCTGCACCAGGCCTGGCAAATGAAACAATCAAAGAGAGATGGAAATTGGCTGGGTACCACTGGTACTTTCCAGCCAGCACTTGGTGATAACATACCCTCTACATGCCCAGAAGTCTGGTGAGGGTGGAGGCTGTGGCATGAGAAAGGGCAGCGATAGACCCAGTCCCAGGTCCTTGCCTGCAGTCAGCCTCCCAGGAGAGGTCATTCTGAGTTCCCCGAACAGGTCAGACCCCAGGCCTTCGCTCTGGCTGTGCCCTCTGCCCGGAACACTCTTCTGGTCCGTCGTCCTCTGCCTGCTGGATTCCTGCGTGTGGACTTCCCTGCTGTCAGCCTGGATCGCACTGTGGGCTGCTTGGATCCCACCCTGAGCTGCTCAGACTCAGACTCAACATGTGTTGGGCCACCTATTGTGGGCCTGGCACCCTTAGGGGCAAGGTAGGGATGGCCAGAAGAAAACAGGCTAGAGAGGGGAGTGACTCCTGGAGGCCCCCAGAGAGGCAGCAGCAGAGGAGGTTTCAGACTTTGGTCTGCTGGACCCCAAAGCTCTCCCCTGGGCCCCGCTGGAGGCGCCGAGTTCGCTGGGCCTGATTGAAGGTTTGTCTGGGCTGATAGTGTTTGCACTGGGGAGGTGGGCCGGGGTCCTCTTGCACGTCCTGCACAGGCAGTGGCCTGGGGCATGAATGCGTCCCATGCCCCTCCGAGACCCTCAGCCAGGCCACGCCGATGCCGATTCCCCCCACACCGCGCAGAGCTTGGGGTCGCTGCAGCAGGACCCTGAGGACATTGGGCCAGGGAGGGGGGGCGCGGTGGAAGCGGGAGACCCCCCGGCCCAGCCCCGTGTGGCCGGGGCACGGCGGGAGGGGGCGCCCGCGGCCCTCCCGGCGCTCGGGCGGGACAAAGGCCGGAGCCCCGGCCCCTCCCCGGCGGCGGCGACCCGCGCTCCGAGAGTCCCGCGCCCGGGGCCCCTCCTCCCCCGCCGCCGCCTGACTTCTCGGCGCCCGAGGTCGCACGCGCGGAGGCGGGGGCGGCCGGGGATCTCCAAGCGCCGCCGCGCCCTCTTCGCGCCCGCCCCCAGCCCGCCCGCGCGGCGGCGGCGGAGGAGGCGGAGACGGTGGCAGGCGGCGGCCGGGGAGCGCGGCGGCCGGACCCGGGCCATGGCGCGCGCGCGGCGCCCGCTGCTGCCGCTGCTGCCGCTGCTGCTCCTGCTGCGGCCGCCCCTGGCGCGCGCCGAGGACGCCGCCCGCGCCAACGCGGACCGCTACGCCGTCTACTGGAACCGCAGCAACCCCAGGTGAGCGCGGCCGCGGGCGCCGGGACCCCGGAGCACACCCCGCACCCCGCCCGCACCCCACCGGGGCGCCCCGGGCGCGCGCGGCCTCCAGGGCGGGGAGGCCCCCAGGGAGCGCTGGCCCCCGGAGTTTGGGGGACACGCGCCCCTCGGGCACCCCCCCCACCGGGGCGCCCCGCTGCCGGGCCGACTCGGGGGACTCGAGCCCCGCGGTCCCCGGGGTGCCCACGTCTCCACGAGTTTGGGGAACCCCTCTGGCACCCTCCAAGCCCTGCGGCCTCTTGAGTTCCCTTCCTGGACTCGGGGGACCCCCGTCGGCTTCAGAGTTGGCGGGGATCCCCGGGGACGTTGCCCCAGCGGTGGGGACGATGCCCTCGGGCGGGAGTCTGGGGCGCGACCTGCGGATGGGTCTGCAGCTGAACTTGGGGAAGTTGGAGGGTCCCTTCCTACTGACCCGGCGACTGCGTTCAGTCCAGGGGTCCGGGATTCCAGCTTTGGAGGGACAGGGAGACTGAGGGACCAAGGGGGCTGGGGGCAGTCATGGGAGGTGCGACAGGGTAGTGTCCTCTTCTGTGCTTCTGACGCTGATGGGGAAACTGAGGCGCAGAAGGGGAAGAGGTCTGGCTCAAGGTCACCGCGAGGGGAGGAGACTGGGGATGGGGACCCGTGTGGCCTCACACCCAGCTTGCCACACCCGGCCGAGGTGCCCCGCCTGCCTACTGCACAACCCCCTGTGTTTCGGACCCGGGCCATGCCAGGCACTGAGCACAATGCATTGGGGGCAGAAGGAGCCCCGTTACTTAGTCTGGGTACGAAAAGTTTGCTGGTGACTGACCAGGTCCTCTTGCCCATTCGGGGGTCTCAAAGGCCAGAGCAGACTGGGAGTCCCATGGGAGTCAGGGCTTTGGGGGTCCCGAGGCTCAGGGTCGGTCCACGGCTGGCGGGGCTGCACATCCCGGGCAAGGCAGCCAGTGTCCCCACTCCCTGCTTCTCTGCCACCGGTCACTTTCTCTCCGCTTTCCAGCCGCTTCCTGTGCCGTCCGAGCCGCCCTCTGGAGCCTACTGTCCCCTGCTGTCCCCGATCCCCAGGCAGAAAGTTGCATAAAGGACTGTCTTTGAGGCAGGCTCTGGGACAAGGGCGGCCCGTGTTCCACTGTGGGGGTGGGGAGCCAGCCCAGATTACCCCCTCGGTTGCCTGGCTGTGGGGTTGGGGCCCCCAGCATCAAGGGCAGGGACCCTGGGCTGCGGAGGGACGACTGGGCCACCGAAGAGCTGGTCCCCATGCTGCTCACTGTGCCGGTCACATGTGGGTTTGATTAAGGCTCTTCCCTGTCGCCGGCTGCTCAGGGAGCCCAGCAGGCAGCGCTTCTCTGGCCCAAGTTTTTGGTTTCAGCTCCGGAATCTCCGGTCCCCGGCATGGCCTGTCCTTTGTTCTAGCAAACGCCAAACACACGAGGAGCCAGCAATGGGGAAGGAAGAGGGTCGGCAGGGTCACCTTGCTGCCCTCACCTGCCACAGGGCCGTGGACCACAGGCGGGACCCCTGGCCAGGGGAAAGAGGTGACCTCCCCAGTGCCTGTCTTGGGCCGGCCACTTGGCCACCTCCTGTTGCTCTGGGTCTGACCTGACAGCCCTGCTCCAACTGCTGCCCGAGGGGACAGCCTTGCTGGTGCACAGAGCAGACCCGGCAGCACCAAGACCCTCCTCTTCCTCCTGCCTGGGGCATCCGGGGTTGATGGTGACTGTGCCCAGCACCCTGCAATGGAGCCCAGGGCCTGGGGGAACGCCTTGCCCAGGAAGCCCAGATCCGTCCAGAATCAGGGTTTCGTCGCAACGTTGCAGGGCTCTGCAGAAGTGGAGCTCGGCAGCACGGGGACCCTTTAGGAGATTGGGTGTCTGCGGGTGGCTGTATTGGAGCCTGTGCCTGGGTGATGGGGGATCGGCCTGGTGGTGCAAGGGCGGCAGCCAGGCCCCAGGCAGGAGGCAGGGTGGGCTGGGGAGACAGGAAAGGGGTTGGAGCAGAGGCTGGTGACTACATCAGATGGAGGAGACGTGGGGAGAGAGGTAGGGACCCTGAGTGTGAGGGACGCATGCATGAGAGGCACTGTGAGAAGGGGACGGACACACTCAATGGATAGGCCAGCACGGGGGCAGCTAGAGGGGCTGCTGTACTCAGATGGGGGCCCCACAGGCACAGGCAGTGGGGCAGCGAGGTCGGCCACCCGCCCACCCGGCCGGCCCGGTACCTGCGCCAAGGTAATAAGTATGTGGCTGTGTTTCCCCAGTTGCATTCTCCCTGTTGTGAAGTGCATGTCCTGTGCACACGCAGCTGGTGGACGTGGCCTTGCCAAGGGAGCCCCGCACCCACCTCCTTGGGCCACCCTAGGGTGGGGCCACCCGGCCTCAGTCCCCCGTCCACTGGCTGCTGTCCAGCGTCTGTCTGACCGGCTCCCACTCCACCTGGGCTGAGCGTCCCTGAACTGGCTGCTGGGTATCTCTGGGCCTGTTTCTAGCCAGGCCGGAATGGGCTGGGCGGGTCCCTGGCTTAGACCTGGCCTGACTGCCTTCACCTGGCCCGGCCACTGCATTTTGTGTGTATTTGCCTGGCGGCGCGTGTGCATCCTTGTGCATCTTTGTACGTGGGGTGCAGATGTGCCTGAGAGTCACATTGGGTTGCTGTATGTGTGGTTACATGTGGTTGCGTGTGGCTGCGTGTTCTTCTCTATAACACACGAGTGTCCTGAGGGTCCTGGGAGGTGTGTGTCTTGTGTGGCAGGCTGCCGTGTGATTCTGCGTGTGCATGGCGGCCTGACCACTGGCATGTTCACATGTGTGTCTGTGCAGTTGTGGAATGAGCGCCTGCATGTGCACGCGAGTGTGCCTGCGTGTGCGGTGCACCCACATCTGCACGAACGTGTCCATGTACGCAACATTTGCAGCATCTGGGTACACATGCGTGTCTGCGCGTCAAGTGCATGCGTGCGTGCTCATCTGTGGGGTGCCTGCCTGTGGCTGTGTAAGTGTGTCCGTGTGGGCGACAGTGCCGCTGGCCCCAGGGTCTTTCGTGTGGGAGCAGCAAGGGCCACAGCGGTCCACACCCGTCACCCTACTGTTCACCTTCTCTACCCACGGGTACGGGGACAGGGCCAGGTGCAGCCGGGCCATTGAGGCCCAGAGCAGGTACACGCAGTCCCACCTTCTGATTGGAAACCCAGTCCATGTGGACCTGGCGGTGCCGACCAGGTGGGGGACACTGGGGCTACTGCCTGTCCCCGCTGGCATCACTAGGCTGTGGCCACCCCTCTCTGGGTCCCTCACGGCCTGATGGCCCTCTGGGTGGGCTGCGGCCAAGCCCCCTCTCACACATCCAGGCAGGAGATGTCCCGGCCCCTGAGGCAGATGTCTTCCTGTGGCCACGGTGGCTGATGTCGCCAGTCCCCATGGAAGTGCCGGCCTCGCTTGGCCTCTGGGGAGCCGGCTTTGGAGGGGTGATGCTGAGTTTTGCTGCATGAGGGTTTTTGTTTTGTTGGAGAGAAGCTCGGCTCCCTGCCGGCTTGGGGGCACTTGGAGAGCGAGGCAGTGGGCCTGGGGGATTTGGGGCCGAGGGTGGGGTCCAGGGGGCTGTGGGAGGCCTGGGCGTGACCTCTGGTGGGTGGCCGGGCTGCTGGATGAATCAGTGCGGGGGACCCAGCCCCTCTCGAGCCCGGCAGGTTGTTTGGCTCAGCGACGGCAGCGGGGCATGGACGGGCAGGGCATGAGCACCATTGAGGGCCCTGGAGGCCCCCACATGGAGAGGGAAACCGAGGCACTGCTGCAGTCCAGAGGAGGGGCCTCTGGCAGTCAGTGTGGCCCGATCCCGAATGTTCCAGCCGATGTTCCTGTTGATGTACGGGGGTCACTGTTTCTTCAGGTCTCTGTCTCTCCCCTTCTTTGGGCTTCCCGGGGTGGGACAGGTGACCACGTCCTTCCTGTCCCAGCCTTCGTCTCTCCCTGCTGTGGACCTCGGTGGCCTCCGTGTGCAGATAAAGAAACCGAGGCTGGGAGGTGGGGAGGACCCCTGCCCCTCGGCGAGTTGTCGCACAGTGGGATGTGACCTCCAGCCTGCCGCTGGGGCCGGGCTGGGCAAGGGGCTGACCTTCTCGGCGAGTGTCCTCAGGGGCCCTCAGGGTCACGGGCAGGGGTGGAGGTTGTACTTAGGATGGCAGATGCCCTGAGGGCGGGCTGGGAGGCAGCGTTTTTGGGAGGCCGATGGTTTCCTTCCGTTGGTCCCTTCCTCTGCCCTTGAGCTGGGCTGGCTGGCATGGGGGTCCCGCCCCCCATGGCCATGTGCGCTCGGTGACAACACCCCCTTCCCTGCCCCTGAGGCACTGTGCCCTGGCCCAGCCTTGCCCTGCAGCTGCTGCTTTGGGGGGTTTCTCTCTGGGCAATGGGTCCAGCGGGAATGAGTGGCTTTGTCTTCCAGACAGTGTGCCGAGCTGGGGCAAGCTGCAGAGCCACCTCCTGCCTGGTCCCCACGGTGCTGCCACCGTCCCAGACACACTGCTGAGTGCTCGGCAGGCACCAGTGGAGGAGCAGGCAGGGTTTTGTTTTAACCAAGGTTTGAACACCGCAGCCGAGCCGGCCCTGGCAGGGGTCTCGGTTGACATGGGGGAGCGCAGCGGGGGGCCACTGTAAAGCCGCCGTGCCTGGGTCTCCCTGTGTGACCTGGGGACCTTGGCTTTGAGGGCCTTCATCCACTGACGTGCCAAGCAGTGCCCTTGCCTGCCCTACCCCCAGCTTTGACACCCCCGAGCCCGCCCGCCCTGTGGTGGGGGGTCAGATATCCCACATCACAGGTGTGGTGGCCGAGGCCCTGAGAGGGAGTGACTCACCGAGGCCACTAGGAAGTCAGGCACAGTCTGGGGTGTCCCCACTTCTTCAAGAGGTGACTATGCCTGGACTGACCAAGGAGTGTCAGGGACAGCCTGCGTGCACTGGGGCACAGCCAGAGGTTGGGGTGACCCAGAACAGCCACACCCTCTGGACGCTGCACCCTGGCCACCCCCACCTCACCTGAGTCCGTGGCCCAGGGGTACGGGGGCCTGACCCTGTGAACCCCTGCCTGGCCTTTTGTTCCGGCCCCGTTTTTTTCTCTCTTGCTTCGGCTCTGGGGGGGTCCCTGCCTCAGTTTACCCTCGGGTCCTTAATTTCCCTCAAGGGCCCACCCAGCCCTTGGGCAGGAAGAAAGGCAGCCATTCCTGATATCGGGGGGACAGCTCTTTGGCCCCTTGAAAAGCCGAGAGTGGATGCTGAGGTTCAGGAGGCCTCAGTGGGGGCAGTAGGAGGGGATGGGCGGGCTCTGCCCCACGTAGGGCCTGGAGACCCCCCAGGAGTTTCTCGGCCCCGTTAGAGAGATGCGGACAGGCACAGGCCAAGAGGCAGAGGAGGAGACCCACTTGGTGGCCTGTGGGAAGGTGCCCACCCGCCCGCCTGCAGGGGCCCTGGCTGCTGGCTCCTCCCGTGCCTCAGTTTCCCGTCTGGGAGGACGGCTTACCACACTCTCACCCTGGTTTTGGGTGAGACTCCTGATTAGTCGCTTTGCTATTAGTGCCTCATGACTTGGTGATCGCCGGATTGGAGCTAATGAGTGGCAGGCTGGGTGGTCGCCAGAGGGGGCTGCAGGGTATGGCGGGGTGGTCTTCGGAGGGCAGGACAGGGAGCCCTGGTGGGTGAGGATCCCCCGGGTCAGGAGGGCTGCCTGGAGGAATGGATGTTGGCACCTGGCCGGCAGGATGAACCAGCGTGGGGTGAAGGTGTGGCCGGGGGAGGAAACAGGCCTTCCCTCCCTCTGTCTGGGAAAAGACCTTGAATCAGTCATTAACCCCTTAGTGGGAATTGCGATCTCTATCTGCCTCTCCCACCGAGCGTTTGCATTGCCAGGCTTCTGTGGCACTTGTGGAGAAAATGAAGGCTTTGTCTCGCTCTCACCACGCTTGGTTCTGGGGTGGGGGTGTCTCCCCCCACGCAGGCGCCACCCTGAGCAGGGGTGAGGTGCCCGCCCCTGGCTCACCCACCAACTTGGAACCGGGAATGCCAACGCAGCAAGGCCGTCGCTATCTCAAAGACAGGAAGCAAACAAATGGCCCACTTAGGCGGCCAGAGCTCGGGCGGGGGTGGGAGGCTTCCCCCTTCACCTGCCTGTCTGGGGTCCCTGCCTCCCCTCACCTGGGGGCTGCTTTCTGCTCCCCATGACTCTAGCATCTCAAAGTCTTCAAACCTTTGGCCTTTTTAATTCACTTGTTCATCAACAAACATATATTGAGTGCCACTGTATACAGGGCCTGTGCTGGCCATGGGGAAAGGGGCAGAGAAGGTGGCCGACCCTCACGGTCCCGGGGAGGCAGACAGCAGACCATGTAAAGGTATAAACATGATCATGCCGGGTTGAGATGCAGGCAGAGACCAGAAGAGCATTCAGGCGGCAGGAACAGCACGTTCAGAGGCCCTGGGGTGGAATCAGGAGGCTGGTGCGGCTGGACAGGAGAGAGCCCTGGGGAGGCCAGGTCAGTGGGGGTGTGCGTTTTATTCGGAGCAATGAGGTGCTCACGGGAGGGCTTTGAACAGCAGGTCGCGGGATCTGATTTACATTCAGAAGAGCGAGCCTTGGACTTGGGGAGATCAGGAGCCTAGAGGCCCTCGCTGCGGCCTGGTGGGGCCTGAGTGTCAGCCACTGAGCAGGCAAAGTGGCCTCAGTCTCTGATGTTTTGCAAAAGACGAGATGGGAAGAGAGCACATGGCTGTGTTGGCTGCAGGAAGGAGTGGCTGCCGCTACGGCCACCTGCCCACACCCAGTCCCGTCTCCGGAAGGGTCCTGCCGAGCCAGGCTCTTTCAGGCCGAGTTGTGGATCACTGGCCATCACTGCAGGGATGTCAGGGGAAACTGAGGGCCAGGACAGGGGGTCTCCAGCCCAGATCCGCCCTCTCCCCTGCCTGTGGCTCCCCCATCGCAGCCTCCCCTGCAGGGCCCGGCCTGGGTGTGGGTGGGTCCCGGGCAAGCTGTGGGCCGTGGCTGCATCGATCAGCTGATCAATGAGGCTTTCACTCTGGCGGGGAAGGAGCGAAATGACTTTTCAAAAAGCCTGGAGCGGCTTCTGCATCGATCGTGCCCAAGGGGCCAGAGTCCACGGCAGGTCAATGAGACTGTGTGCCCCTCCGGCCACTAAGCAACCCAGGGATGGGCTGGGTCCCAGGCTGTCTCCGTCTGAGGCTGTCCCAGGGCTGTTCTGCGTCTGTGCGTCACCCACCGTGGACACACTCCAAGCTCTCCCCGCAGCCACGAGGATGGTCTTCCTGCACGGAGGGGAAGACGAGGCTTATAGGGGAGGATGAACCTGAGGCCCAGCTGGGCTCCAGCCACGCTGTCCGGAGGCCTGAGACCAACCCCTGCAGGGGTTTCCTCGGCAGCGCGTCCTCCCTGCCTCTGTGCCGGGTTCCTGGGGAAGTGGGTGTGACGTGAGCTCCCATCCCTGGACGAATCCAACAGAGTGAGGAAGGGGCTGGTTGGTGAGTCCCCTCCCTCCAGCTCCTGCAATTCCTCCAGCTTCGACCCAGCCACAGGCTCTGGAAATCTTTGTGCTGGATCCCCAGTGAGCAGCGGGGAAACCAAGGCATGAGTGAGCAGGAGTTTCCTGCCCGCCTCCTCCACACCCCTGGGGACCCGGGACCCCTCAGCCCCGCCTGCTGCAGCGTCTCAGGGGCGGTGAGGGGCCAGGCCGATGCCATCTGATAATCCGGCTGCCCCTCCCGCGCCCGCTGTACCAATTAGTGCACCCGGCATGGGGCCCGCGGCAGGCTCCCTCCTGCAGGCGGCGGTGGCGGCTGGCGCAGTGGGCACAGAGGCACTGGCAGGGCTGGGGTGGGAGCAGCCTGCGCCCTCTCGCGCCCTCTCTGCTGCCGACCCTTGCTGGGCCTCAGTTTCCCCGGCCTGTGCGGGAGGGAGGAGGCAGGAGCTGCGTGGGTGAGCCCGCCTGCCCCATCCATCCCTGCTCAGGCCTTTTATGTGCTAATAAGCCCCTCTCAGGGCCCCCCCTCGCACCCCCCTCTGTCCGGGCCGCGTCTACACGACAGGGACCCCGGGGACCACATCCTGGAGATCTAAGGGTTCCTGCGGCTGTAGCCCGAGGCAGAGATGCAGAGATGGAGGGGGAGCTGCCGGTCCCTCCCTCAGCTGACCTCCATCCACGACAGACAAGGCAGGGCCAGGGGGAAACGAGGTGTCAGGCATGGAGGATCCTGGTGGGGTGCCCTGGAGGTTGGAGGGGCAGCTGCTGGATTCCGTGGCTCAGGAGGGAAGACTCAGGGTCAGGGTTCGAGATGCTCAGAGGGGGCAAGGGACCAGCTGGGTCATGCTGGACAGAAGGGGTGAGGCTGGGGGCCGAGCCCAGGGCACCTCTGAGCTGGGCAGTGGGTGTAACCCTTGGTAGCTGCCCGGGGGAGCCGAGGTCCTTCACTCCAAGCCACACCCCTGCCAGGAAACTGAGGCTGGGATAAAGGCAGAGCTTGCCCCACAGGGACCCGGCACACCTGGCCAGTGTCCCCCACACTGCCCTGGTCCTCTTTGGCAGGTGGAGCTGGGGAAGGGTGTGTGCAGGGTGGGGGGCTGGCTGGAGGAGGGGGCGTGGACGATCGGCAGCACGTTTCTGGGTGGGGACCTCCTGGTGGAGGAGGCGGCTCCTGCGGAGGCGCAGAGTCAGGACCCCCGCTTGGCCTGTGTGTGCAGTGGGGTCCAGATGTCAGCCTGCCCGGGTGCACCCCTGTTCCTCGGCCCTGCTGTGGCACAGCTGGGGACGCTGAGGCCAGGGAGGTGCCAGGCAGGGGACTGTGGGTTCTGACCCTGGAGCTCTCCGTGCACGGACTGTCCATCCCCGTCGCTGACCGCCCCTGCCCCGCAGGTTCCACGCGGGTGGCGCGGACGACGGCGGCGGCTACACGGTGGAGGTCAGCATCAATGACTACCTGGACATCTACTGCCCACATTACGGGACGCCGCTGCCACCCGCCGAGCGCATGGAGCACTACGTGCTGTACATGGTCAACGGCGAGGGCCACGCGTCCTGCGACCACCGGCAGCGTGGCTTCAAGCGCTGGGAGTGCAACCGGCCCGCGGCGCCCGGGGGGCCGCTCAAGTTCTCCGAGAAGTTCCAGCTCTTCACGCCCTTCTCCCTGGGCTTTGAGTTCCGCCCGGGCCACGAGTATTACTACATCTGTGAGTGGCGGGCCCGGGGCACGGGGCGGGGGCCGCGGTTGCCGGGTGCCAAGTTCCCCGGTGGTCATCCGGAGAGCCTGGGAGGCCGAGACTGTCCGTCAGCATCCACCCTTCGCACATGGGGAAACTGAGGCTCAGAGCAGGGCTGAGGACACACACACACACACACACACACACACACACACACACACACACACACACACACACACACACACACACACACGATCGTGACCTCGTCTGTGACCTCAGCCTCCAGCTCAGACCACTCGGCCTCCGGGCTGGCCGAGCTGATGGACCCAACTGAGAACAGGGGCGCCCACCCCCCGGTGCACTGAGGAGGGAAACTGAGGCATCTGGAGCCCAGCACTGGAGGGAGTGTGGCCAAACCCACCTTCTGTCCCAGCCTCACCCAGGACCAGGCAGGGGTCTCACGGGCCCTCCCCCAGCACCGCTGGGCTCCCGGCCTCCCCAGAAGGGTGGGCTGTTTGTTTAAAGGTTGGTGGGTGGCAGCCACGGGGACACCCAGGCTGGGCTGAGGGGAGGCTGCCCCCGTCCCGGCTGCACCTTCAGGGTCCGCGCTGGCCCTTTCCTCTCCGTAGAATGCCAGGGAAACGCAGCAGCCAGGCCCAGGTGCGAGTCCTGACTCGGCCACAACCTGGGCAGCCCCTTCCTCTCCATGAACTTGGCCAGGAATACGGGGGTCCAGGCATTGCCCACCCTGAGATGGGGGAACGGGGCAGCCCACCTTGGCCTCCGTGCCTCCGTCGTGGCGTGGGGGTCCACATTTCTCAGCATCGCGGGCAGATGGGGAGTGGGGCCGCGGGGAGGAACCCGCCACCCGGCTCCCCGCTGTGTCACATTAAACTTTACAAGTCCCCATTTCCTCCTTTCTCTGCTCTATTTGGATTGTTTCCTTTTAATTCAGGGAAGAAACGGTGGGGGGAAGCCAGGAGAAGGTGTTTAAATTAAGTCCCCGTAATATAAGAAAAATGACATTTTTCTTTCTGAGACGGGAGTTTCATAAAGATAATGACTGTAATTATTCGTCCTATCTCTGTGACGAATGTTATTTTGGTTACGTGCTTTTTATCTTCATCTCCCACCATGAGGGGCTTCTGGGGGGCGGGCAGAGGTGGCGGCTGCCGAGCGACAGGCCACCGGGGTCCCTGCGCCCGGCAGGGACAGCCCGACCACGTCCCGTGTGGGGCGCACACGTGTCCCCCCGCTCACGCGCGTGCACAGCCCAGCGGGGTCGGGCCTGGCCCCCGCCCCCGACTCATCCTGACACCGCAGAAGCCCCGCCGCCCGGGTGCCACGTGGGCCAAGGAGCGGGCGGAATAACGGTGCAATCTCCGGCCTCAGAACCTAATGTGGCTTCTGCCTCCACGTGACCGGCACCCTGGGTCCCTCCCAGATGGAAATCATGGTTTCCAGAGCACCTGCTGTGTGCCAGAGAGGAGGGGACTTGCCCACAGGCACCCAGAGCAGGGATCTGAACCCAGGTCAATTATGTGGCTGAATCCCTTTTTTTAATTTATTATTTTTTTACTTTTAACAAGTGTATTTTTATTTATCACTTCCTAGCCTCACTCTGCTGCCCCTGGGTAACACAGGGCAGGACAATGACACAGACGTGCGTAGCCTCTGGGGTCAGCGTTGGGCAGAGGGAGCGGCGGGGGGCTGTGCAGGAGGACTGTCAGGAAACGGGGCGTTGCGTCTGGGGCTTTGACGTATGACTAGGAGTTTTAGGGTGGATCCCCCCACCTTGGGTCAGGGCTGGGTCACCAACGTGGGGAAGCAGACTGCAGCCCCACAGGCCTTGGATACCGAGACCCCCTGCCTCACCGACCCCCACCCCCTCTCTTCCAGCTGCCACGCCACCCAATGCCGTGGACCGGCCCTGCCTGCGGCTGAAAGTTTACGTGCGGCCGACCAGTAAGTGCTCAGGGGACGGGCAGGATGTAGGCCCCCACCCCTGTGTCCTAAACCCACAGAACCAAGGAGCGGTCAGAAGACCAGGGGGCAGGTGTGGTCACAGCACAGCCTCGGAAGCCCCACAACCTCAGCCCTGCCCCCAGCCTCAGTTTCCACATCTGCAAACATTTCAGACCTTTCAGAGAGAAAGCGGAAGTCCTTTGCCCGGAGAGTGGGCATCAGAGAAGTCCTCAGGAGGGACCGGAGGGTCTTGTGTTCTGCGCCCTTGGGACATCACAGTCACAGCCTGAGAGAAGTGGGGGACTCCCAGCAGCTTAGGGACCACGCCCAGCACCAAGCACACGTTTCTTGGGGGCCTACTGTTTGCTACACTCTGTGCTTGGAGGCTCAGCCCCGACTGGCACCCAATACCATTCAGTTGAGATGTTTAAGGACTTCAGGTCGCTATCAGGGAGCCAGGCAAGGGGGTGGGGCCACCACACTAGGGAGGAGGGGACATGGGATCCGGGACCCGACTGGGCAGCGAGTGGCCCTCTGAGAACCTGCTTGGTGGGGTGGGGAGCCCATTGCACAGATGTGCATGCTGAGGCCAGGCGCACCTGGGGATCCCAGGAGGGGTCTGCACCACCCACTCACCCTCCTGCCTCTGTGTCCCCCCGAGATGAGACCCTGTACGAGGCCCCTGAGCCCATCTTCACCAGCAATAACTCATGCAGCAGCCTGGGCAGCGGCCGCCTCTTCCTCAGCACCGTCCCTGTACTCTGGACACTCCTGGGCTCCTAGTCCTGGCCCTGGGACGCCGGCCCCACCTGGACAGCCGCACCTGGACAGCCGCACCTGGACCGCCTGACCTTGGCCCTCAGGATCTGGCCACGGTCCCCACGCCTCCGAGACCAAATAGAGACGCTGCTCCTTTCTCCACTGGTGCTGCCCCGCTGGGCAGGGGGCTGTCCACCTGCCCCTGTGCAGGCCCCAGGGAGGGACAGCCGAGGGGCCCCCGTGCCCCAAGGGGCTTCCGGGCCTAGCCATCTCCTCCAGGGGCACCGGGAACCTGAGAACCTCTCGGCAGTTTTATTTTTTCTTAGTGTATTTTTCACGGTTGGAACAGAAAAGACTTGAGTTTTTAATTTAATTTATTCCCTGCTGTTGCTGGTGACTTTGGGGAGGAAACAGAATGGATGGGGGGGCGGGGTCGCTGACACCTGGTCTAGCCGCTTCTCTCTGCTCTGCACCCCACTTGTCGGGTCCAGCTGGAACCCACCGAGGGCCCCCCAGAGGCCCCAACACAGTCGAGAGTGAGCCCAATGGGGCAAATGGTGAGTGTCCCTAACTGCTCCGGGAGACCCCGCAGCCCCACCTCTTGCTCCTGGCGGCCACCACCGTGGAGTCCCTTCCCGCCTCCATAGAAACCGCTTCCGCCAGTGCAGAGGAGCCCCCCGCCCCCCAGCCTCTCCCAGGCTGCGAAGACGTTATATTCCTGTAAATAGAGCCAGCAAGCATTTACTGTGCTTTATTTTTCCTGTGTTCCTGCGGACGGACTGGAACGTTCTCGCTCTGCTCAGCCCTGTCGGGTCTTTTATTTTGGCGGGGGTGGGGTGGGTGGAGATTTTAGGGTAGAGGCTGCATTTTGCAATAAGCTCGTTTCATCTGTCGGAGCCCCCCCCCCCGACCTGCCCCCCAACTCCGTGACCCAATAACGTTTCTAAGAAAAAAAAAAAAAAAAAAAGGACAAAATAAAGAGGGCGGGAAGGAACCACTACCAAAAAGAAAGGGAACCTCTCCCCGAAGACACTTTCATGAACGAGACATTGCGTTTATACAGATTTCATATTTCTGCCCGCCTTTCCTGACTCTGTGTTTTATAGATATGACATATAAATATATATTGTGTACGGCCGCCAGGAGGTGGGCGTGGGCGGGCGGGGGGCTTTTGTAGGGGGTCGGCGGGGTGGGCGGCGTTGCCACGCCTGGAGCTGGCGACTGGGCCTCCCCTCCTTCCGTCACGATCAACTTTGGATTCTGTATTTTTTTATAATAAAATGAGCATAAACCTCAAAAGGCGCGGGTCTGGGGCCGTGGACGTGTTGCAGGAGAGCTTTACGCTAAGAATTTGGAGGTGGGTCTGGAGTCGGCCTGGAGAGGGGGCGTCTTGAGGAACATTGGGGGCCCAGGCCTCACGGAGAAGCTGCGATTCATGGTTTCATGCTTTGTTTTGGGGCCAGGCCTTGGAACTAGCATTTATGGGGCACCATGTCCTTCATAACCATCGTGGGTCTGTTTCCCCCTCTGGGCCATGGGAACACCCTCCTTCCGCCCTGGAGCAGAAACACGGCTGTGGGTGGCCAGCTCTGGGTACACAGCAGGTGCTTATAAGTGGCCACTACCTGGCATGCCTGAGCAAGGCAGAATCCCTGGGGCCCAGGACTGGCTGAGGCCACCAGCCCTCGTTTGTGTTTGGAGTGCAGGGGGGCTCAGGATCCGTGGTGGATCTCGAGATCCAATCAGATTCTGTGACATCTCCGTTGCCAAGCTCCACTGATGCGTGACTCAGTTTCCCCATGTGCCCCAGGCCAAGGTGGGGGTTGGTCTGTCATCTCTGAATCCCCTTCTTGCTTTGCAAAAGGCATGTCTGTGGATTCTGGGGTCCCAGGGGCCTTCACCCCAGCCAAGCCCCCAGATGGAGGATACTGATGCACAGAGAGGCTGGGGGTTACCCGTCTGAGGGACAGGGGTCCTTGCAACCGAGCGTCAGCTGCATCCCACCCGCCGTGACTGCAGCGTCTTGGGCACAATTAGCCGAGAGGGAACGCTGTCAGCTAATTAATTCAGCTGTGCTGGGCCCGGCGACAGGGGCTGCTTCCTAATGAGGCCCGTGAGCCGCACAAAGACCCTTGTGTGTGCCCACCCTGCCCCTGCCCAGCGGCGGGTGGACGGATGGACGGACGCCCACCCGTGCTGAGCACCATGGGGGGAGGCCCTGGGGATCCCCCACACCCCAGAGGAGGATCCCGAGGCTCAGAGAGGGAGGGGGGTGATCTCCCCAATCCACCCACCCCCAGCCCCCCACGCACAAGCTCTCCAACCTGGCCACGGGGACAGAGTCTTAGCCGCGAACTTCGGTGTTACTATTAAAAACGTGACAGGTTTATTGAGATATAATTCACATAGAACAATATCCATCCACTTAAAGTACAATTGCGGGGATTTTAGCACATTCACAGACTTGTGCAAGCACCACCTCTAGTTCCAGAACATTCCATCACCCCGAAAAGAAACCCCGTCTTCATCAGTGGTCACTCCCCATCCCCTCCCCCAACCCCCGGCAACCACGACTCCACTTTCTGTCTCTGCGGATTGGCCTGTTCTGGGCATTTCATGTAAATGGAGTCACACACTGTGTGGCCTTGTGTGTCTGGCGTCTGTCACTGAGTGTGACGTGTTCAAGGTCCATCCACGTGGCAGCGTGTGTCAGAGCCTCGTTCCTGTTCGTGGCTGAGTGATGTTCCTGTGTGTGGATGGACCACACTGTGTGTGTCCATTCACCGGCTGATGAACACTTGGGATGTTTCCACCTTTTTGCTGTTATGACAATTTTATTGTTTTTGAGACAAAGTTGTAACACAAAAGGTGACTTCAAATGGATCAACACAAAAACAGTAGTTTTGTCCCACCCCAGGGCCTTTGCACATGCTGTTCCTCCTGCCTGGGAAGTCCTTTCTACAGATCGCCACTCGGCGCTGTCCCTCAGCACCTTCAGATTCAGGTCAGACACCACCTTTTGACTTCCCCAGCCAAGGGGCTCCTCTCAGTACAATCTTGCTGTCAGGCCCCTTGTCTGTCGCCCCCATGGGCTTGGACCCCAAAGGGCAGAGGCTGGACCTGTCTTGGTCATCATCGGGATGAGTGCCTGGCCCACAGTAGGGAGTCTCCCTGGAACCTGTCACCAGCCACATGCACAGACACGTGCATACACGTGTGCACAGCCCTGGGCCTGCACCTGCAACTGTGTGCCCCCCCACCCCCGTGAAGCCAGACACATGCATTTTGGGCCTGGGTCTCTCAGTAACTTCCCCCTGTCCCCTCACCAGCCACCAGTTGCTGCCTCGGGGACCACCACCCTGCAGGGTGTGGGGACCTCTAGGCACAACTAGTGACCCCACAGCCCCACCCCAGCTGCAGCGAGACCCTGACACCGGCTCCTGAAGGCCCTGGGGGCGGCCATCGGTATTCGGGTCCTGTGCAGAGTCTTTTCCAGCCGGGAGGTTCCAGAAGGAAGTGATTTCCCTCCTGCAGCTGGTTACTGCCGCCTCGGTGCCCCATTGCGGGCAGGGGGCCGGAGGAGGCTGGAGGGGGCAGGGGAGTCCTGAGGCTCCCCAGGACCCTGACAAAGATTGGGGGATGGAGCTCTGCCTCCCCGCTTAGACTCCCCAGGGTAGGGCTGTGTCTCCCACTTCAGACTCTGGCCATCTTGGTTTGGGGAACGTGTCCCCCAGTCCCAGGATGCACAGCCCCTCCGCCTGAGCCTCAGTGACCCTGTCTGCATCTGCACTTGAGGAAAAGCCCCCAGGCCCCCGCCCTCTGCTCCAAACAGCCCGACTGCCCGGGGGGGGGGCCTCACCGCTCACCCTCAGGTCTGGACAGGGACCACCTGCCTTGGGGGTCGGACAGTCCCGAGCTGGACCGGAGCCCCCGTGGCTCCCCCACCTCAAGCAGCCAGTGGTACGTCCCTCCCCAGGCCTCCCGCTGACGTCCCCTTCTCCCTCGGGGACACTCCAGGACAATCCTGCTCTCCAGCGTTCCCACCTCCAGGCCTCGGTCCTGGCCCGTGCACGCTCGCCCATGTCCCCTCGCGGCTGCACCCCCACTCCCCCAGTTTTCTTTTCCCTTTGGCATTTATTTATCACCTTAGGTGTACCCTGTATTTCCTTCATTTATCTTGTTTCTCGTCCGTCTCCGCCATTAGACGGCCAGCTCCCAGCCGGCAGGGAGTTTTGTCTGTCTTGGTCACTGCTGGTTCCCAGCACCTAGAGCATGCCTGGCACACAGTAGGCACTCAATAAATGCTCACCAAATGAACGAATGCTGTATAGATACTTACGCAGAAGCTATGTGATCAGAAAAGAGCCTCAGCTCGGTGGGTTACAGGGCAGCCTTTCAACGCTAAGGTCCCATGTTCGGATCCCCGTACCGGCCAGCCACCAAAAAGAAAGGAAGAGTATCAGACAAACACTGCATCTCCCATGTCAATGTCAGCGTCCCTAGTGAGCACTCAGTGAGCGCCTACTGTGTGCAGTCAGTGCGGGGCCTTCCCTGGGCCTGCAGTGTCAGGGTCAAGACGGTGGGGCCTGCCCCCGTGGCCTACGGGCTCTGCACTAGGGGACTTACAGGAGGAGGCTGAGGTGTCGGGGACCTGGTCCAGGCTGCAGCTGGCTGGGTGGCCACCGATGGACAGATACAAAGTGATTTCACAGCCAGGAGCCCCTGAGGAGCCATAAATCACCACAAGATGACACACAAGCTGGAAATTAAGTGGCCGCAGCCAGGCTGGTGTGGCTGCCAGAGGAGGGACCGGCAGCCCCCAGCGTCCTCAGTGTCTCCTCTGGAGCTGCCAGGCTCCAGGTGGTCTTCGTGATCGTAGCGATATTGGTGATGACCGGCAGGGTTGGAGGTGGGGTGGGGCTCAGACCCAGGGTCTGGGTCCGGGTGGACCAAGAAAGAGGAGCCTGGAAAAAGGATGCGTGGACTCGGGTTGGGCTGCCCCGGAGAGGTGTAGCACTGGACCCTTCTCTGCCCCAGATGGCGACTGCAGAAGCTGTAACCATGGAGTCATCTGCTCCTTGGTTGAGGCAGGGACGTCTCCAGACAGACCCCTCCCTTTGAGGCCAGAGAGAGACCCTGCCCAGGTCTCCCAGGGGCCTGCCTACCTCACTGCCCCCAACCCTATCCTATTGATCCATGAATGGAGGCCAAGGGGCCTGGGAGTGATGGATGGGCCCTAATGGACGATGTGGTTGGGGAGGAGGGGCACTGTGCAGATGGGGAAACTGAGACCCCTCCCAGGCCCCACAGGTGGCTGGGCTGGGTCAGGAGTTGGATCTGAGGTGAGCCTAGGGCAGCCCAGGGTGGCTTAGGGACATGCACTCTCCCCAGGAAACATGACGACCCCCCACCAGGCTGCGTCCTCTCCCCAGCAGGGATTCGGGGCGTTGTTAAAGCTTTGCTCCAGGTTCAAGTGTCAGCTCCGCAGCACGGGCTCTGTGGCCTCCCTCTCTGGGTCTGGGGTCCAAAGTGCCTGACTCCTGGGGGTGAGAGAAGCTTCCAGAGACAATACATGCAAGTCCTTCCAACAGGATTCTCCAGGCTCTGCCCCTCCCCAGCTCCAGCCCCATAGGGCGCATTGATGGAGGGTGGAGAGGCCGAGGGAGGCGTGGGGGGGTGTTTATGGTGTTTATTATCGACGGTGTCTCCCTCCCCGGGGCTTCCACAGTTATTTTCATTATTAGTTATGGACACCTCCAATGGGCTGCCCCGTTTGATGAGAGGGAAACTGAGGCAGGCGTCAGGTACGTTGTCCCCGCCCAGAAGGGGGGGTCCTGCAGGAGGAAGAGGCGGCGAGAGGCAGGTGGTTCTGGCCCCAGGGCCCTCGGAGCCCACGCTGCTCCCCGCCTCTTTGCAGCTCTAAGTGCTTGAAAGCTTCCTGCGGTGGGGACGGTGGGGACGTGGGGACGGGGAAGGCAGAGCCGGCCGAGGCTGCGGGCGCCCCCTCCCCCACCAGGAAAAGCATTGAACCTGAGATAGAAGACGGAGGACAGGTGTCCCGGCTCCCCCACCGCCTCCCCATCGCACCTCCTGCAGCGTCTTCCTGCTTCTGGGCCTGTGCCCCGGCTGGTGCCTCCCCCTGGCGCTCTGTTCCCGGCACTCCCTGGTGAAAGAGCATTGACTCGCCCCTCAGAGGCCGGCTTGGCTCTCTGGGCCTCAGTTTCCCCATTTACAAAATGAGGGCAGGGGCTGTGATCTCTGAGGAGGAGGGAGGGGGCCTGGCTCCCCTCTTCCACCCCGCGTTGGCGGGCCTGGGTCCCTGCCCCAGCTGAGCCTATTCTCCCAGTGGGACTCCCCACGGGGAGGGAGGGAGCGTTTTCCCTCCTGGGCCTCAGTGTACCCATGTGCAAGGCCGATGAGACCCATTTTGCAGATGAGGAAGCTGAGGCCAGAGGAGGGGAGCGCCCAGCCCCAGGCCCCACCGCTGGGACCCTCCATTAGTGTCTCTGCAGAACGCCTCGATGGCCCCGGCCAGTCGGACGAGCCCGGCCTCCCGCCCCAGCAGCCGGGTGAGCCACGCAGGCGAGTCCAGGACATTCGTCCCCTGCAACGCGGGTCTGCAGCTGGCGCGGCAGCGGGACCGTCCTCGCGAGCCATTAAACACTGAAAATCAGAGCCTGTTCCTCTCCTGCAACATGGACGGGGACCCCGAAAGGAGCCTCGGGGGGCAGTGGCAGGCCCCCTCGGCACCAGAGTCGCGGTTTGGAACCTCGCGCTCCCCTCCCAGCCCCGCGCCCGGGCCACCACTGGCATCATTGGTCACGCGTGGGCCAGGCTGCGGTTCCAGAAGCCCTGTGGCCGGGAGGGAAAACTAAGGCATAGAGAGGCTGGCTGCCACCCCTGGCTGAGGGTCAAGCCGGGTCCAGCGCCGTCTCTGCCACCTCCCCCGCGGATCAGTCCCCACCGTTCGTTCTTGGAGCCTCAGCTGGTCACCTGGAAAACAGTGCCACTGAGACACACACGGTGGGGACTCAGAGCCTGGGGTTCTTGATGGCCAGCCTGGCTGCCCCCATGGTCCCAGTGTCTGGCACAAAGCCAGCCAGCCCTCCATGGAGGCTCACTGAGCGACTGCATGAGCGTGTTGTGTGTGGACTCCAAGTCAAGTGCTCTTTCTGGCCATCTGGCGAGGCTGGAGGCCCTGGCGTCATTCTCCATCCTACACTCCCCGGGGAAGGCTGGCGGGGGACAGCGCTCTTGGGTGAGTGGGGCAGCGGGGACACCACGGGAGTCAGCTGTGCTGGCTGGCAGGCCTTTAAATTAAATACATATATACACCAGATAGATAAACCCAGCCCACATCCTGGTAACAGGCAGAATTAAGTCGCCTTGTTGGGGACCCGGTAGCAGAGGCTAAGAGGGGGTGTGGGAGGGGATGGGGATGCGTCACCGTGCTCTGGGCCTTTGACTGTCCCCCATTCTATTCGTTGAGCCTGTCTGCACCCCCTCTGGCCTGCCGGGGCCCTGGGGAAGCGCTGGGGGAGTCAAAGAGTGAAATTTAGGCCCAAGACCCAAATTCTGAGCCTAAGCTCGGTATCCCAGGCTCTGGCCCAGGTTTGAGTGGGACCAGCTTCCCCAGCGGGTGACCCTGGGTGAGTCTGTGTCCTCATCTGAAATGCGGAGACTATGGCCCCCTCTCCCACAGCTGTGGTCCCACTCGGTGTTGGGCGTGGGATGGACCAAGTTGGAATCCTCGCTTGACTCTTCAAGGTCTGGGATTGGCAGCTGGACATCCCTCCTGAAGTCCTGGCTGCCTCCATCGTGTTCGATGCCAGGGAGACCCATTCGAGCACTCGAGGAGGCCCCCATGGGGCCCGCGCAGCTGCGGGGTCCCCCCTGGCCCCTTCCCTCTGCCCCAAGCCTAACCGAGAGGGGCGGAGCGGGCGGGAAGGGAGTTTTCAATTACAGAGCAGCTAATCGCCTGGTGAGGGCCGTTCTGGGGCCCAGTAAATCTATTATGAAAAGCCTCTAAATGTATGTAAAACCGGCCTCCGACAATCCAGGGATTAGGCTGCCGGGAGGGGAAACCGAGGCGCAGGCCGCCTGGCGGATTAGCACAGCGGGGCCCCTGGAGGGTTGGGGGGAGCATCCCTGAGGGTCTAGGGCAGAGGGACAGGGGTCTTCTTCTGAAGAAGCCAGCACCCATTTTCTGGCTGGGGACACTGAGGCCCAGACCCAGAGTGAAGGGACCCCTCCCAGAGCCCCTATCCAAAGGCAGTCCCAGGCACGCTCCACTGGCTGGTTCCAGCTGCCAACAAAGGGGGAACCTCTCATCAGGTGGCCTCAGTGGATCTGAAAGATGGGGGTCTGGAAAGCTGGGGGCCCGGGCTCACCGGTACCTTCTCAGGGCAGAGACCTCAGCTCTGCAAATGCCAGGCTGGGACAGCCCTGCCCCAAGGATGTGAGCTTCGGGCGGTGCGCAGAGGAGGGGAGGAGTTTTACTGTGTGGAGAGCGGGAAGGGTCCGCCAGGTGGAGGCACCTGCCTGAGCAAAAGCCTGGTGGCCAGAGGGAGGCTGGGGCTGGGGAGGCCCGTGGCTTGGGTGGAAGGAGAGGCTGGTAGAGGGACTTCCTCTTTCCTTCTGGGGTGACAGGGAGCCCTGGGAGGGTTTTTAGCCTATGTGGCCCTGGGACAGATGACCTCTCTTTCAGCAACCATTGTGGGACAGATGACCCCAAAGGCCACCTCCCTCTGGGGTCAGTTTCCCCAGCTTGGCCCCCAGGTTCTCCCAGGCTCCATCCAACCCTCATGGCATAGGGTCTGCTAATACTCCTGCCGGTGGGCCTTTGTCCCCCCACCCTTGTCCCCTCCTGATGCTGTCCCCACCTGCTGAGATCCCTCCAGGTGCCCAGTGCAGGGTGGAAGGGAGGGGGCCTCCCGGACCCCACCCAGAGGAACTCCAGGGCTGCTCTGCAGAGCGGCTGACAGCTGGAGAAACTGAGGCATGCAGTGGACAGCCGTTTCTGGGGGCCTCAGGCAGCATCTAGTGGGGCTTTAGCGGGGTCCCTGGTCTGGCTCCAGTCCAGCCACCTGTGTGTACCTGCTGCCCAGGTGCTACAGGTAATGAACAGGAGGCGAGTGATTTCTGTGACTCATCCGGGCCCAGGTCCCCGAATTCCTCCAAGTCACAGGTGGGGTTGTGCGGCTGCAGAGTGGGTGGAAGGGGCCCAGTGAGGACGAGCCTGGAGTCTGGGCCTTGGTGGGCTTTGCTGTGTGACCTGGGAGGATACGTGTGCCTCTCTGTGACTCAGTTTCCCCCTTGACCTCATCAGCAGTGGCTTGATGCTGTTCCCAGCACTGTGTAGGGGTGGACGGCCTAGTGGGTGTTGGGGGGCTCCAGGCGCCCCCGCCCCCCGCCCGGCCGTCAGTCACGCCTGCTGGGTCCCCTTCAAGTCGTCACGGACCAGCAGCAGCCGCGGGAGGGATTATTCTGGCCTGTCCAGGGTGGACTCAAGTGGAACCGACGCTGACGAGCGGAACGCGCCCCTGCGGGCCCGGCCTGCCCGCCTTTGTCCACCACCGGCCCCCGCCCGCCCGCCGCCGTCACGGACACCACCTCCTGCGCCTGAGCCCCGGCTCTCCGGGGGCCAAATTGTGCGGCCCCATCCCCGCCACTCAGCTGTGACTCCTGCTCAGCCAAAGCAGAGTGGCTTCCCGGCCCGTCAGCCTCTGATCTGTCCCTCTCTTGGCCTCAGTTTCCCTGTCTGTAGCATGGGCACGCCCATAGTCCCTCTCACTGGGTCGCCGGAGGGTTGAATGGGGGCTGTGCGGGGAGAGGCAGCTGGGGTGGGGGGACAGAGAGTCTCCTGGAGCTGCCAGGGCCTTCCCAGGGGTGTGTGGCCCGTCCCTCCGCCTGGTCCCTTCACCGAGCCTTTGTCCAGGAAATTCAAGGTGGCAGGGAGAACGGATCCGCTCCCGGCCTGAATGGAACCGAGGCAAATGCTGTTGACCCCTGACCCTGGCCCCCTAATCCCGGGGTCAAGGCTCTCACCAGAGAGGGGCCCCAAGAGATGAGCTGGGCGCGACCCCCGCCCCGGGCACCGAGGGGGGCTTCCGGGTCAGGGTCACAGGGGCTCTGGGGGAACACAGCTGCACTGCTGGCCACGTGCCTGGTCACCCACCACCCCTCGGAGGCCAGCATGGGAAACTGAGGCAACCACCCCTCTGTGAGTCGATGCAGGAATTCATGGGGAGTCTGGCTGGTGCAGGAAGGTGGCCTGCAGCCACGGCTGGACGTCTAGTTCCTGACTGTTCTGTCTCAGCGCACCACCTCAGGGTACACGGCCTGCATACCACGTCCCCTCCGGGAGGGCCCCAGGAGCCCCCCACCTGGAATATGGGGAAGGTTGTCCGTCCTGGCCGCCCTCCTGTGCTCGAGACTCTCCCGATGTGCACACTGTCCTCACAGCCCTTTCCCATTTGGACAAAGGCCATAGATGCAGCCACAAAAGCCCTGACCACTAGGCTTCACGGCCTGGTTCCAGTACTGGCTCCCCCCAACACACGTGAGTCCTCAGGCAAGCCCCTTTTCCTCTCTGGGTCACCCCAGTAAATGAAAGGGACACTGAGGCTGTCGGGAACAGAAAACAAGACACCACATGAAACAGGCTGAGCTCAGGGCTGGGCGTATAGCAGGTGCTCATAGATGCAACTCAGGACAGTGTTGGCCTTTGCCCCTGGCCCTGGCCCTGACCTTGGGCCACCTTGAAGGAGCAGTTTCATGTCTCTGCTTCCACTGGCAGGGCTGGCTCAGGATGGAGTGAGACAATTCATGTCAGGGTTGGTGCATGTCGGGTGTCCGACAGATGCTCAGGGAAGGAGGGAAGGAATGAATGCGGGAGAGGTGTCCCCAGTTCTTCCAGCTGCGGCGACTCAGCCCCTGCCTTCTGGCTCCTCGGAGGCCTCGGCTAGCAGCCTCCTCTGCAGGCTGGGACGCGTTTGCACGCTCGGGCGCCCCTGCGCTCCCCGGTGGCCGCGTGTCTGCTCCACCCTGCCGAGCTGTTCCCCACGATAGTTTCAGTTTGGCCTGGTCTCTGCCTCCTCGGGGGCTGGGCTGGGGCTCGGTCGGTGCCGGGGACCCGGGTCTGGTGATGAGAGGGCTCTGCCGTTGCTCCCTCTTTCTGGGCCTCAGTTTCCCCAGCTATGGGATGAGGGGGCAGGGCAGAGCGGTCTGGGGCGGGCCTAGCTCTCATCCACCCTCATGCATTTATCTAATGCCCACTGTGTGCCTGATGCTGTGCCCAACACTCGGGACACAGTGGGAATTGGATTAATCAGAGGAAAGGGGCCCCTCAGCAGCCAGAGGAGGCGTGTGTGGCCTCTGCAGGGAGGGTGTGGGGGAGGGCGGACAAGCCTTGGTGACAATATCACTCAGCGTTAATCAATAACCAACATTTATTGAGTGCCTACTACATACCAAACATCTACCTGTGGGCTCTGCCTGCCTCATCTTCCTGGAACCTCATGCCATTTTACGAGCAAGGAAACTGAGGCACAGAGGGGAGTTCGCTAGCCAAGGTCATAGAGCTGGTGAGTGGCAGTGCCGGGGTTTGGTCCCAGCTCAGACCTGCCCCAGAGTCCCAAGCTCCTTCCTGGGCAGTGTGGGCCACCCCTTCCTCTGCAGCAGACCCCGCTGCCACACCCTGCTCGTCCTGACGATGAGGAGGAAGGGCTCCTGTGTGCCCGGAGTCTGGTTTGCACGTTCCTGTCCTTCTGTGTGGCCTCGGGGGCGTGCCTGTCCCTCCCGTGCCTCAGTTTCCCAGACTTGTAACAAGACACCCTGGGACACTCTGCTGTCTCAAAGGTGAGCTGGGGAGGGATGAAGCGTCACCTGCCGGTGGCTGGGCGCCCCCTCCCCAGCCCACCCCGCTCCCGCGCCGCTCTGGGCCCCCGGGCTCCGGGCTCGGGCCACCGCTAGGTGGAGCGAGGGGTCCGGTGGAGACGCGGCGCGGGCGGGCGCGCGTTCCGGAGCTGCGGAGGCCGGGAGGGGCCCTGGGCGCGGGAGGGCGAGCGCGGCCCGCGAGCCGGACAGCCTGTGAGGGGCGCGCGTCGGGAGCAGGAGGCCGGGGTCCGGGGCGCACAGCCCGGCCACGACCTGGATCCCGGGCCCCGCGCGGCCCCCGCCCCGAGAGGCCCGACCCGGACGCAGCGTTCAGCGGGGACCCTGAGGCTGAGGGCCCGCGTGGGGGGCGCGGCTCCGAGCACTCTCTTGAGCGAGGCGCTGCTGAGGCTGGGTGGGATTCGCAGGGTCCCCAGGGCCCCCTCACCACGCCCAGGCAAGACACCTCCCTTCTCGTGTTTTCAGGCTGCAGGGGTGTGGGGGGCCAGGTCAGGACCAGCAGGGGAGCAGGTGGAGGTCTCTAGTCTTCCTCTGGACATGTTATCCTTCGTTCACTCATTCATTCACTCATTCATGGGCACTGACTGTGTAGGCACCTTAGAAACCCAGGTGTGGTCAAGCAGCCCCGTCCCTACCCCTGGAAGACAGAGAGTGAAGAGGGGGACACTTTTGGAGCATGTTAGAAGCCAGAGATGGCAGGAAGGGACCCAGTGACACGGTGGCCAGGAGGGCTTCTCTGAGGGGGTGATGTTTCAGCTGAAACCCAAAGAGTGAGATATGTTGGGAGGGGCAGAGCATTGATATGGGACTAGACGTGGGGTCAGAGAGGTGGGGAAGGGCCTTTGTGGACCCCGGGGAGCCATGGAGAGTCAGAGCAGGGGAAGCGATGGAGTCTAAATTGCCTCGATTGGACAGGGAACCTGCGCCTGCCTGGGGACGGGTGGTCCAGGGCAGTGAGGAGGCAGAGGGACCTCCCAGGAAAGAGTCTGGGAGGGGGCCTGGGGAGATGGTAGGGTCTGGGAAGAGAGTGACTGAAGACTTGCTTCAGGGGCAGAGCAGGAAGGCTCAGAGGATAGACTGAGAACCCCTGGCTGTCCCCTTAACTCCCAGAGCCTCAGAGTTGGATCTGAACCCCCACTGGAACCCCAGGCCCTTCTGGGTGCCCCCTCCCACCTCTGCCGTCTCCGCAACTGCCACCTGATGAGTGGCTTCTATCTGTAACCTTTAAGGAGACCAAATTTTCAGAGGAGGAAACTAAGGCACAGAGGGTTTGGACACTCACAGCACATATGGGTCCCCTTCTGGAGACAGACAACCCTCGTTCATTTAACTAGTTTCTGCCCCTGTTTGTTCTGAATCTCATGGCTGTTATCAGGGCCCCCACATGAGTGATGTGCACCTGGCTCTTGGGCAGCTCTTTGGAGTGAGGGAACTCTCTGTGCCTCAGTTTCCTTCTCTGTAAAGTGGAACTCCCAAGAGGAATAAACCAGAAGACTCTAAGACAGAGCAAGCTCGGGGTTCCAGTTGAGGGTCAGATCCAACCCCAAGGCTTTGAGAGGCTAGGGGACAGCTGGGGGGTCAGGGCTAGGTCCAGCATCCTGGGGCATCTCACTCTGCACCTGAACCATCCTGGCTGCTTTCTCCGTGTGGGGCGGAGGCACCAGCCATCCACAGTCCAGCCCTTGTTCCCACCCCCCCCAGACCCAACCAACATGGTCTGTCTTTGGAACAAAGTGATCTTGTCGCTGCCCCAGGGCCTTTGCAAGGGTAGCTCCCTTCCCCACGTGTCACCAGCTGCCCACCTGTAGCTGGGCACATCCCTCTCAATCTGCTGATGCCCATTTTTATTTTCAGTTCAACCATATTTGTTACAAATGAGTCAGATATTGTAAGGCAAAGGTGAATAAGACATAATCCCTTCCCTCTAGAAAGTCCCAGAATCAGGTACAGAAGGCAAAAGAGCCACAGCACACACAGGTAAAAATAAAGTTGTGCAACCATCACCTCTAATTCCAGAACTTTGCATCACCTCAAAAGGAAGTCCCTGTCCCCATCAGCAGTCACTCCCACCCGTCCCACAGCCCCGGCAACCACGACTCCACGTTCTGTCTCTGTGGATCGGCCTGTTCTGGACATTTCACGTAAATGGAGTCACACACTGTGTGGCCTTTTGTGTCTGGCGTCTGTCACTGAGCGTGACGTGTTCAAGGTCTATGCACGTGGTAGCGCGTGTCAGAGCCTCGCTCCTGTGCATGGCTGAGTGACGTTGCACATGGACTCAGGGTTTTGGTCCAGTCCTTTTGTGTAGATTGGTCACGAACAATGTCAGGGTCCTGCTGAGACTCCAGCCGAATGTGGTGAGCGCGCACCCGGCTTTGGCCCTTCCTTCTTTGGGGCCAGGTCCTCTGAGATGGTGGCTCTCGGGCTGGGGTCCAACACAGACCCTCATCTACAGGGGCCATGTTCCCTGCCGACTTCCCCTCCTGATGCAGACGCCACCTGTCTTGTCCTCCACACCACACCCGTGTCCGCCCGCTTCTCTCCGTCCCCAGCCTCTGCTCTGGTCCAGACCCTCCTTCTCCCAACCCCTGGTTTCTGGCCTCCACGCCTGCCCCATGAGTCCCCCTTCCTCAACCAGGGGAGGGGGCTTTTCAAAACTGAAAGTCGGACCGTGATTCTCCCCTGCGTAAGTCCTCCTGTGGGCCCCCATCTCCCTCAGGATTAACCCACGCTCCAGGGTGTGGTGGGACAGCGCTGCTGGCCATGCAGCGAGGACAGAAGGTTCTCAGGAGGGACCCTGAGATTCCTTCCACCAGGGTAGGGGCCTGCGAGAGCTGGGGGCGTGGGAAGTGGGGTCACCCCCATTTTCCAGGTAAGGAAACCAAGGCTCAGGGGGATTCAAGAGCAAGTCGGGGCTGCAGGTCTCGCTGACATGAGCCTGGCTGTCCTGTCCGGAAGGGAAGGGCCCTGCGGGTGGCTCAGAGGCCGCACGGCTGTTTCCGGGCTCTTGGTGAGGTGAGGCGGGTCATTGTCAGAGACCCTCTGAGACCTGTGGGACCACTGCCTGCCTCATGAGGGTCCCCGGGGCCCCTGCCCGGCCTGGGTCAGGGAATAAAGGCCTCCCCTTCCATTCCGATGTTTCTCCGCCCCTGCCGTAATAGGATTGAGACTTTTGAAGTTCATAGGAAACGGGAGAGGCTCCCCCGTAGAGAATGCTGGCGCGCAGGGCTTAGGGAGCCTTTGTGAGCTGGGCGGCCGTGATGAAAGCACCATGAAATCTACAGTGTCAGGGCGCCCCGGACCACGACAGGCTCCTTGACTTAGAGCAAAGAGGCGGGGAAATCCCCAAGCAGTTATGTATGTGCGTATGAACATGTGTGTGTGGGCATGCAGCTGTCTGGCCAGGCAGAACGGAGGTGCCATCTCAGCAGAGAGATGGCCCTGATGCCAGCAGGAGGGTCAGAGGTGGTGGGTAATTTCAGCAGCCAGGAGTTTGGGGGTCTCCAATGTTGGACCTCAGGGTCGGATGCCAACCATCACCCAGGGCAGTGAGCCGGGCGCAAGCTCACTGTTCGCCACTTACATGCCTCTAGGGACGGGAGGCTCACTACCCGGCAAGGCTTGCTTGTCGGTGGCCCCAGGTGAAAGTGAAGTTACACCTTCCAAAAGTCACAGAGAAACAGTGACATATGACAGGAGGAAACACAGTCTTTTAAACAGGTTTATTGAGGTATTCACATGGCATACAGTTCATTCATTTAAAACATACAATTCATTTGTTTTAGTGTATTCACAAACTTGTGAGTCCATCCGCCCGATCAATTTTAGAGCATTTTTATCACCCACAATGAGGCCCCGTTCCCATCAGCATCACTCCCACGCCCTGCCCCAGCCTCCTGCTACCACGAATCCACCTTCTGTCTCTGTGGATTGGCCTGCTCTGGACATTTCATGTAAATGGAGTCACACAGTGTGTGGCTTTGTGTGTCTGGCGTCTGTCACTGAGTGTGACGTGTTCAAGGCTCACCCATATTGCAGTGTGCGTCAGAGCCTGGTTCCTGTTCGTGGCTGGGTCATGTCCCAGTGTGTGGATGGGCCACGTTGTGTGTGTCCCTTCACCTGCTGATGGACACGTGGGCTGTGTCCACATCTTTGGCGTGTAGGAACGGGGGTGCTGTTCCTGAAAACCCTTGACCCGGCCTTGTCTGCGGCTTCCGACCCTCGCACCAGGTCAGGTCCACTGAGCCCAAAAGCAGAGGTCACGTTCTGCAGCCCAGCCCCGGGGGGTTGGGGCACAGCAGAGAGATGGGTTCAAGGCGTGGACTCCGCTCCAGCAGTATGACAAGGAAGCCACTGCACTGTGAGTCCATCTCCCCTCTGGCCACAGGGGCTGTGGTGGGGCAACATGTGGTGGCTTTGGTACATGTGCAGGATGGGGCTGCACGCAGAAGTGCCCCTTGGCATCAAGGAATCGTTTCGCAGGCATCCCTGCCAGCACACTCCTGCAGATGGGGGTCTCACCACCGCACCACTGGAGTTGGGGGCAGGTCGGGCATGTGGAGGGAGTGTGACTGTGTCCACTGTTCCCCTGGTTTTCCATCCAGGCCCACAGGAAGGCGACTTTGCCCTTGTGGGCCCCAACACTGGCAGGGGCCTGCCCCACTGCAGGGAACTGTGGGGGAAGGACGGGCAGAGGCAGTGTGGGAGGCGGTCCCCAGGGTCCCACTGAGGCTTGGGTAGCACCCACCGATGCCTGTGGCCCAGCTGGTGGCACAGAAAGCCCCTTTGTCGGCTGGCTGGCAGGGGTAGGAGGCCCTCCCCGCCACCAGTTGTCCATCCACCCCGCCCCCCGAAGCTGCCCTGCCCTGCCCTGTGGCCACCCGGGAAAGACCGCTCTCTTGACGGACACAGGAACCAGCGTCCCCTCAGATTCTTCAGACCGCTCTCTTGACGGACACAGGAACCAGCGTCCCCTCAGATTCTTCGCTGTGGCTGCCAGCCTGGTGGGGGGTCGGGTGGTGAAGAGGCTTCTGGGTCCATTTCCCTCTTTTCCTCTTCCCAGACCCCCCCGAGGATCTCTAGACGGGGCAGAGACTGTGCCAGTCTTCCAGGGAAGGGAAGAAGCAACCTGCAGGTGACTGTCCCACCCAGACTCGGAATTCAGGGAGACTGAGAGATCACAGGGCAAGTGGGAGAGACAGAGAGACAGAGACAAAGGGAGACAGAGAGACAAAGACAGAGACAGAGAGACAGACAGAGAGACACAGAAAGACAGACAGAGAGACAGAGAGTCAGAGACAGAGACAGAGACAGGAGAAAGGAGTCACAGAGACAGAAGGGCGGCAGAGAAGGCATGGGCTGCCGGTGGAGGCTGCGGGGTGAGCAGCCTTCGCTCCAGTTCTCCCGGCCTCCCCTTAACCCCAGCTCCTGGACCGTGGTTGATCTGCTCTGTGGCCTTGGGCGGCCACCTGCTTTCTTCAGGACCAGGGTCAACAGTGGGTAGATGTTCTGCCACGTTAGGACCCTGGGACCAGGGCCTCACTGTCCTGCTCCCAGAGTCGCGAAGCTCTGGGGTTCCCATCAGTGAGCGCCTGCTGTGTGCTGGGCACAGACTCAGGAAGGGGGCTCGGGGTACGCTTGGGCTCTGCGTGGCCTGAGGGTGTCTGGACAACCAGCATAGGGCCGCCAGACTGACCCTAGAACTAAATGCTCACAGTGGGGGGCCTTCTTTGTGGTGGGTCCCAAAATTTGCCCAGAAGGGGTTGGGGAGCCCCAGGCACTCAGTATCTCCTGGACCCTGCAGGGAAGGGCGAGGGGTTGAGGGAGCTTCATGCTGTCATCTTAGTGCAGGGGGTAAAAGGTGGTGGGATAAAGGTGCAGGGGCTGGGGGAAAGGGCCTGGATCCATTGATGTGCTATTGGGGTCATGCTGTGTCCCCCAGAAAAATCTGTTCCACGTTCTGACCCTTGGGACCTGTAACTGGGGCCTTATTTAGAAACAGGGTCTTTGCAGATGTAACCAAGTTAAGATCAGGCCATCAGGGTGGGCCCTAATGCAATGACTGGTGTCATAATACATAACATACATGCATTTATTGAGCACTGGCTGTGTGCACTGGTGCTGAGGCGTGGCAGTTACAGAGACCTGTCTCTTTGGCCTCAGTTTCCACCTCCAGATGTCAGCATGACTGGGTGGTGACGGGAACCAACACATGAATCTTTGTAATGAGCTGGGAATGGTGTCTGGCACAGTTACCGTGCATTAAGTATCTGTAAACAGAGCACAATAGAGTAAAATAAAAATAAAATAAACACAGCTGGTGCCTGCCCCAGGGAGCCTGCAGTAACAGAGCTCAGAAGAGCCGTGTGTCTCCCTGTCGGTCTCTGTCTGGAAACGTTCTAAGGGAGCAGGCAGGAGGGCTTCTTGGAGGAGGTGTCGTTTGAGCTGAGATCAGAAGGGCGAGAAGGAGCCAGGCTTCTGGTGGAGATGAGCATCCAGGCAGCAAGTGCAAAGGCCCTGAGGCAGGACGGAGCCTCGTGTGTGTGCAGGTCCCCAGGCGGGCGGCCAGTGTGACTACAGCAGGGAGGCGGGAGGAGGCTGCTGAGGGCTTCATGGGCCACAGGGCAAAGTTTGGCTTTTCTCCTGTGGGCACTGAGGAGCCACAGCAGAGTTCAGAGGAGGGAAGGGATATGATCCTGGGCAGGCAGGGAGTGTTGCCTGGAGGCAGGGAAGCAGCTCAGGACAGAAGTTCTACCCAAGCACAGCTTCAGAGGAAATTTCTCCTTCGCGCCTCTGCTTTCCCATCACTGGTTGAGGTATCGGAGGGACGGGTGTTGAAGGCCGTTTCCCGTGCCTGGGTGTCGAGGGTCCTGGGTGCCCGCAGCCCACCTCTCAGTGGCATGAGCCTGGCTGAGCCAGCTGCCCTCTCCTCACCGCAGAGGCCCCTTGTTTGACCGAGGGCCCAGGGATGACCTCAGGTGGTGGCCTTGGAGAGCGCCCCCTCGGTCCTCCCTTCCCGTTTGCAAGGCAGCTGGTTCCCACAGCAGGACAGGCAGGTCCTGGCTGACCCTGCAAGGCTGGGTGGGGTGCAGCGTGAGGAGCCCCCTTCCCTGCCTCAGCCTGGGCTTCTGGTCACTTCCACCCTCTGCGTCCCTGGGAGTCGGGCCCTCTTTGGTCCCACTTTACATATGGAGAAACTGAGGCATTGGCTCTGATCTTGTCCGGACCTGAGTCGTGGGGCTGGACCCCGAGGAGGCTCCTGGGCCCCATGCGGCCCCATGTGCGGGCCTCTGGCGGCTCATCAAGTTTAGGGAAGACTGAGCCGCCCAGATTGAAATTCTCGGGCCGTGCGCGCCACGCCGGAGAAATCCATAATGCATTGTTTAGACAGATGCCTTTAAACCCTCCGCGGCGGGGCGGCGGCGGGCGGGGGCTGCTTTGGGAAGGTCACCCTTTTTTTCTGCACAAAGGTCAGCCGCAGACCGTTGCCAAGGCAACAGCCGGCTGAAAGATGGAGGCTTAAGGAGAAAAGACAATTCCCCTCCCAAAGATGCCCCACGCGAGGGGCCCGGCCGCGGGCTCGGAGGGCTTGGGGATGGGTGCTGGAGCACACTGGCGGGGAGAGTCGGGCCCCTGGATGGTTTGGGGGGGCTCAGGGAGAGGCAGATCTCAGCTCCATCCCGGCCGGCTCTGTGGCCCTGCTGAGACCACAGTGAGCCTTGGTGTTCTTGGCTGTAAAATGGGAACAATGTGCCCCCACAAGGCAGGAACCCCCAGGCTGGTCTGGCGTGGGAATCGCTGTGTGCAGCAGGCAGATTCCTGGGTCCTCCCGGGGTCTCCGGGTCAGCAGGGAGGAGTGGGGAGCTTGACCAACATCCTGGGCATCACCGACCACAGCAGGTCCCCTGAGGATGTGCTGGGACACGGAGGAGACTTCGTTTCTCCTGCCGCCTCCCCCCAGGCGGGGACCCTAACAGCTCCTCTGGGTCTGAACCGGATTCAGCGCTTAGATTTGCAAACCGGACAGCAAAGGTCCCCGTGGAGAAGCCCCCAGAAGGTGTGGGTGGACCTGAGACCCTCATCAGTAGTGGCCGCTCCTAGTTCTGCAGGGTCTTAGGACCTTCACGGCCCGCTGGGGGCTGGGCAGCAGCTGTCCTCAGCTTTGGGGACCGAAGGCCTCTGTTATCATGGCTTTTCGGGAGTTACATAAAAACGGCATTGGCCGCACACAACCCCCTTGCCTGGAGGGGCCTGTAAGGAGTGGGAAACACCTTCAGGGAAGCCGCACACTGAGGACCACGTTACTTAACAGTGACCAGCCTTATTTTTGCTGCACGAAGAAGAACGTAACTTTTTTATTGAAATGAAACTCGCACAACAGAAAACTAATCGTTTTAAAGTGTAACCAGGGCCGGCTGCTTAGCTCAGCGGGTTAGAACGTGCTGTTGGAACACCAAGGTCAAGCGTTTGGATCCCCGTACTGGCCAGCCGCCAAAGAACTAAGCAAAAACAGACAAAAAATGTGTATGCCTTAGTGGCATTTAAAACTATCACCACTGTCTAGTTCCAGAACGTTCTCACCACCCCAATAGGAGATCCCGTCCCCGTCAGCCGTCACCCCACCCCTTCCCCCCGGCAACCACAAATCCACTTGCTGTCTCTGTGGATCGGCCTGTTCTGGAAGAATCACACACCATGTGGCCTTGTGTAACTGGCATCTGTCACTGAGCATGACGTGTTCAAGGCCCATCCACGTGGCAGCGTGGGTCAGAGGCTCGCTCCTGCTCATTCCAGTGTGTGGACGGGCACTGGGGCTGCCCATGTGGTAGCGTGTGTCGAGCCTCGTTCCTGTTCATGGCTGAGTCATGCTCCAGCGTGTGGATGGACCACACTGTGTTTGTTCATCTGTGGTGGACATTTGGGTTGTTTCTTCCTTTTGGCTTTTGCAAATAAGCTGCCATGCCCGTGGGTGTGCACACATCTCCTCGCATCCCTGTGTTTTGTTCCTTAGGGTGCACGCCCGTCACAGGGTGCCTCTGTGTTTAACTCTTTGAGGACCCGCTCAACCGTCTTCCACAGTGGCCACCCCCTCACATTCCCATCTGCAGGGCTCGAGGTTCCAATTTCCACACCGAGCACCGGCGTCTGAGCCCAGTGTTGCTGCCACGAGGCTTGTGAAGAGACCCCCACGTGTCTTGCTGAGCCTTTATGTGCCATCTCATCAGAAGTGAAGAGGTGGTGACCCCACAGGAGAGCCCTCTGCACCTGCCATACCTTTGAGGGGACTCCTTGTCAGCGGAGTCCAAAGGGGCTTCTCAGAGGGCACCTTTGAGCAATGCAACCAGTCAGTCGGTGTCCCCTGTCCCTGGGCCCAGCAGCCCTCCTGACATTGTGTACCCAGATCTGCTCTGAGCAGCTAGGCCTGTTCATCTCCTGGGGCTGCTGTAGCAAATGACCACAAATGGGGTGGATTCAAAGAACAGGAATTTATGCTCTCTCAGTCTGGAGCACAGAGTCTGAGATCCAGGCATGGCAGGGCTGAGTCCTTCCGAAGCTCCAGGGGAGGATCCTTCCTGCCTCTTACAGCTTCTGGGGGCTCCAGGTGTCCCTTGGCTTGTGGCCGAGTCCCTCCCGTCTCTGCTTCTGTCTTTACATGGCCATTTCCCAGTGTCTGTGTCCAGATTTCCCTCTTCTCAGTAAGGACACCAGTCACTGGATTTAGGGCCTTCCCTAACCCAGCATGACCTCATCTTAATAATTCCATCTGCAAAGCTTCTGTTTCTAAATAAGGTCGTAAAGGGCTGGCTGGTTATCTCGGTTGGTTAGAGTGTGGTGCCGATAACACCAAGGTCCAGAGTTTGACCCCTGTATCCACCAGCCAAAAACAAATATAAATAAGGTCACGTTCAAAGGTTTGTGGAGTTAGGACTTGGACATGTGTTTTGGGAGACACGACTCAACCCACCACACGGAGGGATGAGAAAAATCACCTTTTAAAAATGAGAAGGGGCCGGCTCGTGGCTCCCTTGGGAGAGCGTGGTGCTGACAACACCAAGTCAAGGGTTAAGATCCCCTTTATAAAAAATAGAAAAATAAAAATAGAAATGAGAAGTAAGAGTGTAAATGCCATGGTGGAAATGATGCAGATTCTTACATGACAGTGAGTTGTGGTCAGAGAAGCCTGGGGACATGTGACAGCTACACGCATGTGGGTTCTGGATGGGATCCAGGGACAGAAAGAGGACATTAGGGGAAAAACTGGTGAAGTTAAAATAAAGACTAGAGTTTCTCTAACAGTCATGTACCCACGTCGGTCTCTTTGTGGAAGTGTCAGCCGTTCACGGGAGCTTGAAGCTGGGCGTTGGGGACTCTGTTGTCTTGGCAAGTTTCCCATAAGCCTAAAACAATTATGACATAAAAAGTTCATTTAAATATGTTCTTGGGTCATTAATAGAACTGTAAGAGTCCCGGGGCAAATTCCAGATACATATTTTCTTTCAGTCTTGGGGGTGAGGAAATCCTTTCTCAACACGCTCTGAAAGCCACATGCCACGGAGGGAAAACCTCCTGCAGAGGCTGGACCGGGGAAAAGTTTACAGCGAATTTACAGTTGGGGGACACGATTAATAGCCTTCGTCTAACAGCATCTCTCGTGAATCAACCAAGACCAAAAACCCAGTAGAAAAATGGGCAAAGCCTGTGAAAAGGTGAATCCCAAGGAGAGAAACGTAGCGAGCCGAAGTCACAGTCTCAAAGGGAGATGGCCTGCCCCTCCCAATCTCTCTCTCTCTCTCTCTGTCCCCCTCTTTCTCTTTGGCTTGCACGACTGGCAGAGATTTAAATGGCTACCCTGTATACATCCTTTGGAACTCACAATATTTTTTACCACTGGCCTGTGTCATCTATTTAAAAAGTTTAAATACACTGGAGGGCATGTGGCCGAGTATAGCTGCAGGAGTGTGTGCACACGTGTGTGGCGTGTGTGTGGCAGGCACGTACCCCAGGGTCTAGCGATTCCGTTTCTAGCTCTCGGAGTTCGCAGAGAGTCTGTGCGTCCAGAGCCCCATCCCCTACAGCAGCCAGAACAATCGCCTGTAGGGAATTTGGAGAAACACCCCCATGGGGAGGCATCCTGAGTAGCCACTATAAATGATAATGCCTGTCGGTATCCAGCGACGAGGAACACCCTCCCTGACAGATCGAGGGGAGAAATGTCTTGCAGAACAGCACGTAAAGCACTCAGGACCCAGCCCAGCCGCGCCGCCCTGGTCCCTGGCATTTCTCCCAGAGAGACATCCACACAGAACCTGTGCACGAATGTTCACAGCAGCTTTGTTTGTGATCGTCCCAAGTGGGGGACAACCCAAATGTCCCTCAGTAGGTGAAAGGCTGAACCAACCCCGGGGGATGCTACCTCAGGACAAAGGCACGAACTACGGGAATGGGCCGCACAGTGGATGCATGTCTGTGACTGACACCAAGCAGCCAGTCTCCAAAGGTCGCATCCTGGACTGTTGCATCTATAGAAACATTGTCAAAATAACAAATCTATACGGAAGGGGAAGAGATTCCTGATTGCCAGGGGCTAGGGAAGTGGTGGCGGAGGGGCGTGTGGCTATAAATGGACAGCACCGGGGAGATCTTCATGGTGATGGAAACGTTTGTACCTGGGTTGTGGTGGTTACGCACAGGCGATAAAATGGCACCGAGCTCTGCATACGCATTATATCAAGGTCGGTCCCCTGGCTTTGGTACTGCGCTATAGTTATATAAGACATCACCCTTGGGGGAAGCTGGGAAAGGGTACAAGGGACCCGTCTTGCCATCTTTACAGGGTTTCTGTGAATCGATAATTATTGCAAAATAAAAAGTTTTTAAAAAATCAAAGCAGCATGTCAAATATGATCCCGTTTGAGACTCCCTGGAAGGATATTCATAGGCTGTTAAAGCCTATCGAGTCTGGGGAGTGTGGGGTGGTTTCCTGGGTGTCTTTTACTTCCTCCTTTGTGCATTCTCTGAATTTAAAAAATTTTATGTGTGTATGAGTACGGATTCTTGCAATAAAAAATAAAGTGGTTTTTAATTTTTGAAAAACGAATGCCTTCATTATGGAAGCTGATATGTGTGTGTGTGGTGGGGGTTTCAGTGCCTTGAATCAATGGGTTGTTATCTGTGGTCCCCTCCAGACCCGGCAGTCTGTGGCTTTACAGCTGTCACCGCTTCACAGAAGCGGGTTGTGGGTGGGCAGCCGGGGACCCCTGCTTACATGCAGGGAGTGTGTGTCACAGCCACCCTGCGCATGAGGCCCTTTCGCCTCCCCAGTCTGACCCTGATGGTCAGAACGCTGCCTGGGAAAGAATGTGTCTGGTCTTTCCGCCGATTAGGACAGGGGCCATCGGAATCCTAGAAAACTTGACAAATGCCGAAAAGTGCCCCAAACCAAACCACACAACCAGATTGTGGCTCCTAACTTCACCTAAAAGTACACTGTTCACAAGATTCGCGTCTGGTCCATGTGCGCACGTGTATGTGTGTGCATACATGTATGTGCTTGTGCGTGCATGTGTGTGTGTGTGTGTGTGTGTGTGTGCTTGTGCGTGCATGTGTGTGTGTGCGGGCGTGTGTATGTGCGTGTGCACATGTGCATGTGTGTGTGTGTGTGTGTGTGCGTGTGCGTAGGCACGTGCACTTTCTTTCCCCATCAGGGACGTTCATTTGTAACTAAGTGCATTAACCTCACAGCCGTTTTTCTGTGTAAACAACTCTTCCGGCACTGAGTTGTCACCAGCGGCGAAGTCCTCTTCACAGGGCCCTGGTTCCATGCCCACAGCGGACACTCTCGTGGCTGGCCTCGTTCACTCTTTGGACCTATGTCCCCTAATGGCCCCTCAGGAGGGCATCAGGAGAGACCAGCGCTGTGCCTGGGCGACTTCTCTTTTCCTCTTTGCTGAATCAAAAGGCCCCAGAGGTAGGTCGTTATTTTATCCTGCGTGTTGTGCCTGTTTCTGCTCGTCCCCTGCTGCCTGGTCCGTTGTCTGGTTTACTTTCCACCCGGGGTCTTTGCCTCCTCTCCTGGTGTGGGTTCCGGGTTCTGGGGGTGGCGCTTTTGCACTCGGTGTGGTTTGGGGGTGGCGGAGGCTGTGGGGCTCTCCTGCAGTGTCTGCTTTGGGCAGGGCCGTCGTGGCTGGGGTTTGGAGAGAAGTGAAGGGACACGGTGCCCTGGGGTGGACCTGCCCCTGCCGTGGGGGAGCCTGTCCAGGGAGCCCCACCCAGGCCGCCTGCGGCCTCCTCCTTCAGGCAAAAATGTGGTGTCTTGTGAGTGTTTAGTTTTTGCTTTTTGCTTTCGTTTGTGTGGCTGGCCGGCATGGGGATCTGAACCTGGGACCCTGGTGGCATCAGGGCCATGCTGGCAACTGGCCAGCCCGAGCTTTTTATCTTTGGCTTCAAAGGTTCGGCTTTCTTTGACCTTCTGGAACATTTCCCTGCAAACTGTACTAAAGTCTCCCAAAACAACGCAAAGACCCCGAACAGTGGCCCACAAGAAACAAGCAGGGCCTCTGCGCGTCCCGGTGCTGAAGGGCAGGGGAACTGGATGCTTCTGGAGGAAGGCCCATGTGGCGGGGCGGGGGCTGAGGCTGGGGACAGGTCACCCACAGAGGGGAGGGTGCGCAGGACCCGACTGCTCAGGAAGCCCAGGGCCTCCAGGCCCCGATGCTCAGCTCGGGTTGCTGTCCACACCCTCGGGTGCCTTCGGGGCATCTCTCATCCTGATCCCTTCCCAGCTGCGGGGCTGACGCTCGTGGGACCTTTCCCAAAAAGCTGTACCCGGCAGACGTCCCACAGGGCAAGCTGGGCCCCAGGAGTCCGGGGCGGGGGGCTGCGGGGCGGGCCGAGGCGGGGAGCGGAGGGAAGGGGCTCACAATGGGCCGGGCTGAGCCTCCCCACGGTTCTGTTCTCCTGAAATCGGATGGACACGGCTGCAGAAAGCCGCAGCCTCTCACGCGGCCGGGCGCTGGGCGCACAATGCCGGCTGTCGCCCCGTGTGTTCTGCCGTCCACGCCTCTGTTGTCTGCCGTCCCCAGGGGCAGCTGTGCAGACAGGGGGGCTGAGCCTGCTCCCAGGCAGGCTTTGTAGCCGTGCTGTGGGCCTCCTTTGGGAGACAGTAGGGGACACTTCACTTTCCACCTGTCCACAAGGCCGGGTGACAGCTCTCGGCCGATGGCAGTCGTGCACAGACCCACGTGTGCCCAGGCACTTGAGGGCTCTCTGGGAGGGAAGAGGGGGCCCTGGTACCCCGCACGGTCCCATCCCAGTCCCTGCGGGGACCACAGGGAGATCCTGAACTGCGGGCCAGCATTAGTTTCCCTGTGGGGGTGCGGGTCTCCCCAATGCCGAGGGACGCAGAATCGCACAGGCATGAACCAGGTGTGGGCGGATCTTGCCCCTGCAGACAGTCCTGGGCTGAGGGTTGGGGGTGAAAGTGAAGATTAATAACTGAGAGCCCCGGGTCAGCCTGGTCTGATGGGTGAGTGGCAGGATGCGACCCTGGAGGCCAGCACGCAGTGCTCAGCCGCCTCGAACTCGGTGCTGAAGAGACACAAGGGGGGACTCCTGTGACTCGCAGGCAGCGATGACTTAAAAGGAATATACATATATACATATATATATATATATATATATATATATACACACATATATATATGTATATATATAGTTAAGTAGGGCTGGCCAGGCTGGCCGGTTAGCTCAGTGGGTTGGAGCGTGGTGCCCATCACACTGAGGTCTAGGGTTCGATCCTTGTACCGACCAGCAAAAAATAATAAATACCTAAGAAGCCCACAGACACCCTCCCCCCCACACACTGGCCCGTTTCTGGAAATTCCCAGGGCTTGTCTGTTTCTCAGGCAGACCCCGTCGTTCGGGGGGCGTCCAGAAGCTGCAAGCAGCCCCAGGGAACCAGCCCTTCCTGGGTTGCTCACGCTGGCCTCGGCCTCCCTGCTAAACACTTGTAATGTCTCCACGGAGCCCGGACCCATGAATAAAACACGAGGTTGCGAGTGAGCTTTTCCTCTCCCACCGTGAATGCATAATCGGTCCAAACTGCGGTGATGGGTGAGGGGCGGCCGCACCCCAGACACGGTCAGTGATTCGCGGCTCCATCTGCTAACGGCCAAGCGGTCGTCGCCCTGATGCGTCTGCAGGGTGCGGGCTCCCCGAGGTGCATTAGGTGCCTGGCCGCCCGCACCGCCCCCGAGGGCCAGGCTGCTTCCCCTTCGTCGGGGACCGTCCGTTATCTCATCCTCCTGGGGACTCGGGGCGATCCATCGTCTCATCCTAATGGGGATTTGGGGGTGGCGGGGAGGGGAGATGCTCGATGCGCGGCCCGCTTGGCAAACAGGATCGATCTCTGTGTGGGGAGCAGGGCTGTGTTCACACACGTGGTGGTTCCTGCTTGCAGCCGCCTGGCTGTCAAACTCTGGGGTTGCCTGACCCCTGCCTGGACCCCTGCCCCACCTATGGAAGGTGACCCCCGGCCTGAAGTCTCCACGTCCTGTTTGTCAGGTGTGGGCCAGGCAGGGCCTCTGGAGGGCAGCTGGTGCCCCGACCCGGCTGCAGCCTGGATTCCCTGGTAGGCCCCCTGGCTTCTGCCTTCTAAGGCGCCCCCTCTAGGGACAGACCCTCAAGTGTTTTTTGAATTGTGGTGGAGTTGATGGAACGTGCACGTCATCATTTTAAAGTGAACAGCTCAGGGGCGTCGGCTACATTCGCAGTGGCGTGCAACCACAACCTCTATCTAGTTCCAGAACATTCCATCACCCAGAAAGAGATCCTGTTCCCTTCTCTCACCCCCTGGCAACCAAGCATCCACTTTCTGTCTCTGTGGATCGGCCTGTTCTGGACATTTCATGGAAATGGAGTCACACACTGTGTGGCCTTTTGTGTCTGGCATCTGTCACTGAGCGTGATGTGCTCGAGGTCCATCCACGTGGTAGCGAGTGTCAGAGCCTCGTTCCTTTTCATGGCCGAGTGACGTTCCACTGTGTGGATGGACCATGCTCTGCTTGTCTGTTCATCTGCGGAGGACACTTGGGTCATTCCCACTTTGTGGCTGTTGGGAACCATGCTGCTGTGAACATCTGCACATGCGTTTTTACATGGACCAAGGTTTTTAATTCCTTCGGGCATCTAGGGAGAAGTGGAATTGCTGGGTCACGTGTGAACTCCATGTTAACCCTTTTGAGGACCCTCCAGACTGTTCTGTAGCAGCTGCTGGTTTGACGTTGCCTCCGGCTTCTTGAGCATTCTGCTCCTTGCTTCTCTGCAGAATTGTGGCTCCGGAGTGATTTCTGGGGTACATGTCCACATAGTGCATGGTTTGTCCCCTCCCACTGTGGGTCATCACTGCAACACGCCTGTCCCATGGAGCTGGGCTTCTCTCTTGGCAGGTCTGTGGCTGTCTGTGCTTCTCTGTGCAGTGTCCTGGGCAGCTGGGTTCACTTTTGGGTAAAAATCTCCCTCACGCCTGCCTGCTGAGTTCTCAAAGGGAACATTCTGTCCCTCTTGCTGCTGAATTCCTTTCCAGGCCCCGGCTCCTTGCACAGGGGTTCTGTGCACCTGCCTGGGCATCTGTGCCTGACTGTTGGGTGGGGGATGGCCTCCCCCTCTGTCCCCTCCCCGACATCTCACCCCTCTCCAAGGCTCACAGTTCACATCTCTCATTCTCTGCTGCCTTATTTCTATCTCTGCCATATTCCCGACAATCAGTGGAACAGACTCAGAGAGCTGGCAGCAAACCCCAGCCCTGCTTGGCACTGGCCCATGGCAGTGTCTCCCCATTTCTGAGCCTCGGTTTCCTCATCTGTGAAATCAGAACTCTAACAGACCCCACCAGTAGGGGTGTTGTGAAGATAAACTGAGACATAGACATGCACGAACACTCTGCTTAGCTCATTTAAGGACCCCCCAAAGCATTAGGGGCTATTTCCAGTCCATGGTATATAATGGCAGGGGGCGGGGTCAGGAAATTGACCCAGGCCAAACCAACCTGCTGTCTTTTTGTACAGCTCTCGAGTGAAGAATGTTTTTTGCATTTTTAAATGATTGGGGAGAAAAATAAAAAAGAAAAGAATATTTTGTGACATTGAAAGTGATATGAGGGCCGGCCCGTGGCTCACTCGGGAGAGTGTGGTGCTGAGAACACCAAGGCCCCGGGTTCGGATCCCATATACGGATGGCCGGTTCGCTCACTGGCTGAGCGTGGTGCTGACAACACCAAGTCAAGGGTTAAGATCCCCTTACCGGTCATCTTTAAAAAAAAAAAAAAAAAAAAAAAAAAGAAAGTGATATGAAATCATATGAAATTCAAATTTTAGCATCCTTAAATACGGTTTTTATTGGCACACGGTCATGCCCATCTATTTAGGTGCTGTCTGTGGTTACTTCTGCACTTCAGTAACAAAGTGGAGCTGTTGTTCGGATCCTATACAGGGATGACCGGTGCGCTCACTGGCTGAGCGCGGTGTGGCCGGTCACAAAAAAGACAAAAGGGCTGAGCCCGTGGCGCACTCGGTAGCGTGCTGCGCTAGCAGCGCGGCGACGCTCCCGCCGCCGCGGGTTCAGATCCTATATAAGGATGAGCGGTGCACTCCCTGGCTGAGCGCCGGTCACGGAAAAAAAAAAAAAAAAAAGACAAAAAAAAAAAAATAGCTTTATTGAGATATAATTTGCATAACATACGATTCACCCATTTAAGCGGTCAGTTGAGTGGCTCTGGGTATATTCATAGAATTGTACAACCATCACGACAATTAATTTTAGAACATTTTCATAGCCCTAAAAAAGCGACCCTGTCCCCATCCCCTCCCCCAGTCCTGGCACAACCCCCACCCACGACTCCACTTTCTGTCCCTGTGGATTTGCCTGTTCTGGACATTTCATAGACATGGAATCCCACGTTGTGGTGGTGAATCGTTTCTTAGCATAAGCATGTCCCAAATGCTGCAAGGCACCTTCTTACACCAAATACTATTTGCTGTTTGTCTGAAATCTGGCTGCCATCCCGCACTCTCACTTGCCAACCGGCAGCCCTGTCTGGACATGCTGGTGGACAGCAAACTCCCCAGGATCAAGCCTCTGTTCACTTTTGGGCTCCTCCTGGCACAAAGCCTGTGGGCTGAGGGAAGGAAGGGCTCTCTTGTGTGCATCGGCCACCCCTGGGCCTGGTGGCCGTGGGTCCTCCTTGTCCTGTAGTATCCACCCAACAAGGTGTGCGGGAGACCACAGACCTCCCCATCTTCAGCACTGTCCAGGGCTGTTGGGAACGTCCGCTCACTGGGGGAGGGGGCCTGGTCACAACTGAGGACCCAGCCCCATGGGACCCTTGAGGAGCTGCAGATTTATAAATCTGAGGACTAACAGAGTGCGTTCTGTTGGCAAGGGTTTCGCACACGCCTGGGAATGAAGAGCCTCGTCCCCCCAGGAGCTCGGCAGGTTCTCAAATAGCATCAGAGAAACCTGCTTCCCAGAACAAATGCTGAGAGAAACCCATCATTTGCCTGGAGGTGAAAATGTAAATAGTTTCAAAACAGATTTGGGGCCAGCCTGGGCAACAGACAGGCCTAGGCCCCCCGGGCTGGGATGCGATGCTGTTGCCATGGTTGCAGAGAGACCCACCCCCACCCCCGCTGACTCACAGCACAGGCCCAGAGCCACCCGCCACCCTGAGTCACCTGCAAGGGCAGGAGCGAACCGAGAAGTGGTGGCTTTCAGAGGTCTCTCTTGTCTGGCTGCAGGACACCAGGCTGTGCCTGAAGGCCCTCAGCCAGGCATTCCTGTCCCATTAGAAAGTGACCCATGGCCACCCCGCAGGGCCGGCAGGGCTGACTGCTCCTGCAAGCCAAGGAACAGAGGTGCTTTTTAAAGCATTCTTCAAAATGTTTTCTCCTTCCTTTTTATTAGGAAGACTTTATTTTTTAGAACAGTTTTCGATTTACAGGAAAGTCGCCAAGATGGTACAGGGAGTTCCGGTGCACCCTAGCCCACGTCCGCATTGCTCAGTCTTACCTGAGCGGGTGCGTTCCACGTGATGATTCTGTTTGTCTGTTTTGGCGGCAGCTGGTGCAGGGTTGGAACCCTGGACCTTGGAGTTACAGCACCAAACTCTAGCCGGCCAGCCCATTTGTCATAATTAATAAACCAATACTGATACATTATGACTAACTAAGCTCTTCACTTTATTTGGATTCCTTTAGTTTCCCTCTAAGGTCCTTTTCTGCCCCTGGACCCCATCCAGGACCCCACAGGACACCTGGTCGTGGGTCCTCAGGCTCCTCTGGCTGAGACAGGTTCTTGGGCGTTCCTTGTGTCTGATGCCCTGGGCGGCGTTGAGAAGGACGGGGCAGGAGTTTTGTAGGATGCCCCTGGGTTGGTGTTTTTCTCATGGTCAGACTGGGGTGGTGGGTTTTCTGGAGGGGGGTGACAGAGGCAAATGGCTTCTTTGTCACATCCTATTGAGGGTCCATAAACAGCTTATAAATTTACAACATTTTTAAGCGGTAGGAATGTTTTTGTTTTTGGCAGCTGGCTGGAACAGGGATCCAAACCATGACCTTGGTGTTACAAGGTTGTAACAACTGAGCTAACCGGCCATCCTAGATATTTTCAAGAGAACAAAAGAAATCAGAAAAAAATGCACAAAAATCCACTAAACTCATTATATATAGATATATTTTAAATAAAATATATAATTTTAAATAGTGAGATCATGTCATAATACATTTTTTTTTTTTTTTTAAAGATGACCGGTAAGGGGATCTTAACCCTTGACTTGGTGTTGTCAGCACCACGCTCACCCAGTGAGCGAACCGGCCATCCCTATATAGGGATCCGAACCCGTGGCCTTGGTGTTATCAGCACCGCACTCTCCCAAGTGAGCCACGGGCCGGCCCCTACTTTTTTTTAAAAAAAAAAAGCTATATTGAGATGTAATTCACATACAATACAATTCACCTAATTAAAGTATACAATTCAATGGTTTGAGGTATATTACATGATTAATTTTTTGAATCGTGGTGACATACACATAACACTGAATTTGCTTCTTTAACCCCTCTCGAGGACACGGCCAAGTGGCGTTAGTCACGGCCACATGTCTTGCAGACACGTGGTCCTGCACTGTGGCCTGTTTCTCACGGACACATCGTGGCACTCTCAGTAACGCATCTTCACCAATTCTATTTTTAAAAATTATCTGACAACTTGGGGCCTGTCCCTTTTAAAAATTTGCCACGGATGGCAAATCTCTCTTCCCGAGCTCGTCAGCTGTGTGTGGTTCCGTTATCACCCGCGCCTCCTCCTCTTCGTGGACCACTCCCCGCTTTCCCTGTCATCTGACGCGTTTCTCTGGACGAGGGTTCTTGAGGCAAAGAGCCGAGTGTGTCCCCGCTGAGGATGTCAGGCGCATCTGTGCTACCCTCCCCCGGTGCTATTGTGACTTGTCTCCTGGTTCCTGGGAAGTAGGTCAGGGCTGTTGTTCATCGGTCTGTTTCCAAGGCTGCTGTGAAAGCAGATGGGAGGGCGGTTAAAGAAACCAGGATAGGGCTGGCCGGTTAGCCAGCTGGTTAGAGCATGATGCTGACAACACCAAGGTCAAGGGTTTGGATCCCTGTACCAGCCAGCCGCCAAAAAAATTGGAAATAATGCCGACAACAATGACTTGGAAACTGTGAGACAGATAAGCGTTACTAGTTTTATGTCGCCTCAAGAGCTAAGTCAGGGGAAAAGGGACGCCGCCTACCCAGCTGCTGGGTCAGGAGGTGGAAACCACCCAGCTGTTGGCAAACACCTGCCAGGGCCCACCCGCGTGGGGGGCTTCCTCTCTAAATGACCACTGGGCATCGCTGCGGCGGGTCCCCAGCCCCTCCGCTAAAGCGCAAACACGTAGCCTTTCAAGAAACAGCTTTGTTTATTGTTTAGAACAGGCTGTAATGGAAACATCGGGTCCTTTGGCCAGGAGGGACTCAGTCGCGATCTCTAAGGCTGATTTTTCTGGGCTTCTCACTGCCGAGTTGCTGTGAGGTTCTCCTGTGGCTGCTGTAATAAATTACTGTAAACTTGGTGGCTTGAAAGAAGACATTTATTCTGTCACAGTTCTGGAGGTCAGAAGTCTAAAGTCCAGGCGTATGCAGGGCTGGTCCCTCCTGGAAGCTCAACAGGACCTCCTTTCCCAGCTTCCAGAGGTGCCCACAGCCCTTGGCATGTGGCCCTTTCCTCCGTCTGCAAAGCCAGCAGCGCAGCGTCTTCCAGTGTCTACCTCTGGGCCTCCTGTCCCCTCTTATGAGGACTTTGTGAGGACACTGGGCCCCCAGGTAACCCAGGATGACCTCCCATCTCAAGGTCCTCAACGTCATCCCATCTGTAGAGTCCCTTCTGCCATGGAAGTGACAAATTCACAGGACCTGGGGGTCAGGACAGGGGTGTCTTTGAGGGCTGTCTCTCGCACCTGTGTGGTGAAATGGGAACAGTCTTTCTTTCTCTTTGGCCTCTCTCAGTGCCCATCTCCCCAGAGGACAGTACAGCCATGGGTCTCAGGACAAACTGTACGATCAGGATTTTATAGGCTGGGTGGCCAGAAGGGTCTGGCAGATGCTCACTGTGGCCAGTAGACGGATGCAGGGAACACTGATCCCTCCCCCCGGCCAGGGGCATGGCCTGGCCTGGACGGAGGCCCTGGGCCCCTCAGAGAGGAGGATCTGTTTGGTGCCGGGCACTGATGGATGGGACGGTAGTGAGAGTGGATAGGGCAGCGGGAGCCACTCCCGGGCCTGGGTCCATGCGGCTCTGAAACACCTGTTTGCACAAAGGCTACATCTGTCCCTGCTTGAGTGGCAGGAACTGAGCAGAGGCTGCAGAGATTCTGAGTGGCCATTTAAGTAGGAAGCCCCCAGTGCACAAGGGCCCTCGGGTCAGGCCTGACCGGGGACTTATGTAATCATTACTGTGCACAAAGATGGTGCTGGGGGGCTGGGGCACCAGGAGGAGAGGCCAAAACTCCCAACAGCACCTTGAAATCGCACAATGCAAGTTCGAATTGCAGCCGTGGGTGGGAGGGAGGTGCTGACCACATCGCCCTGGACCCAGGCGGCAAGGCTAGGCCCATGTCCCGCCAGTGACAGGAGTGGGCAGGGTGAGGCCAAGCAAGAGACTTACAGATCCCGGGCAAGATGCCCACGTCCCCTGCGTGAGAAGTTATGTGGCTCCGTGGAGCTGTGAGGAGGGCCGGAGCCCGAGCCACGTGCCCAGGAAGAAGGGGGCTGCGGCACCGATCGTGACGCATTTGTGCCCTGAGAGTTCGGGTTTCGTTATGGGTTGAATTGGGTTCCCCTGAAATTCGTATGTTGAAGTCCTAACCCCCAGGACCTCAGTGTGACCTTATTTGTATTTCCAGGGTCATTGTAGATGCAGTTAGTCAGGAGAAGTTTTCCCTGGAGTAGGGTGGGCCCTGATCCGATATGACTGGTGTCCCTATAAAAGGGGGATATTTGGGCCAGCTACCAAACCAAAAAAAGCGGAGGGGGAGTTTGGACACAGACACACACACAAGGAGAACCCCATGTGAAGACAGAGGCAGAGGCCGGCCCGTGGCTCACTCGGTAGAGTGCGGTGCTGATAACACCAAGGCCACGGGTTCGGATCCTATATAGGGATGGCCGGTTTGCTCGCTGGCTGAGCATGGTGCTGACAACACCAAGCCAAGGGTTGAGATCCCCTTACCGGTCATCTTTTTAAAAAAAAAAAAAAAAAAAAGACAGAGGCAGAGATCCGGGTGGTGCTTCTCCAAGCCAAGGAACGCTGAGGACTGCCACAGCCACCAGGAGCTGGGGACAGGCCTGGGGAAGATTCTGCCTCAGCCTCCGAGGGAACCAGCCCTGCCCCACTTTGATCTTGGACTTCTGCTGTTTCAGCCACCCAGCCTGAGGTACTTTGTTACTGCAGCCCCCAGACACTGACACAAGTATTTATTTTTATTGTTATTGTAGAAATAAGACATGCTCCCCTAACCCATTCAAACGTTCAACCCAGAGGTCACCACCAGTCACGGTTTGGTGCACTGGCGCCCCGTTTCTTTCTACGGAATCTCACACACAGATAGCGGAATTGACACTCCAGTTAGGCAGGTCACGCTGCACAGACTTCCTGTCCCTGGTGTCCCCCCACGCCCTGAGGATGGGTTTCTTATCTGCCTCTGCAGTTTAAATCCCTTCTTTGTAGGGACTAAAGAAAGAAAGAGCATTTCGGCAAAACCAACTGTGCCAGTGGATGGTCCACGGGCAAGCGTCACTAACACTGAAAAAGCTGCTACCACCTGTAAGGGGCGTGTGTGCATCTGTTTGAGGGGCTCTTTGCACAAGAGGTCCTCCCCAGCTGCAAGACCTCAGCCTCCGCTGAGGTCAAGGCTGCGTGGGGACCGAAGCTTGGGACACCTGGCTGCCCTCTTCTTGCAGAGGGCATTCAGCAGGGGACAGTCCAGCGGTGGCTGGGCCTCAGTGGCTCTCCCGCCACTCCCACGGCCGCTGCGTCTGCCCTTTGGCCCACTGTCCTCGCTGCCCTAAGACATCTCGCAAAGCCAACCTCACTTTTTTGGTTGCTTTCTAGTAAGCTTCTAATTTTACAGCGGTTTTAGACTTACAGAAAAGTGGTAAAGATGGTGGAGAGTCCCCAGTCCCCTGCCCCCAGTGTCCTCCGTTGTTAACGTGTTGCATTAGCGTGGCACATTCGCCATAACTAAAGAACGAATAAAGATACATTATTATTGACTAAAGTGTACACTTTATTTAGCTGTCCTTAGTTTTTCCCTAATATCCTTTTCTGTCCCCAAATCCCATCCAGGACCCCACAGGACGCGTGATGGGCCCGTCCCCTCAGGTTCCTCTGGGCTGAGACAGTTTCTTAGACGTTCCTTGTGTCTGACACCCTGGGCAATCTTGAGGAGGCTGGGCATAGATTTTGTAGAATGTCCCTCTGTAGAGCTGGGGTTTGTCTGATGCTTTTCTTATTAGACTGGGGTGATGGTTTTGGGGAGGAACCACCCTCGTCCAGGCTGCTTTCTCTGGGGTTCTCCTCTGAGCATCTCTGGGTACACATTAGCTGACCCCAAAGGTTTGAGGTCCTGGAGGAAGACCTGAGAGTACAGTCATCGCCTCTCGAATATCTCACGTTGCTGGTACCTGGGAAAAGTTGAGCCGTTTGATTTTCTAAAGTCATTTTATTTTGGAGTTATATGTGTTTTACTATTTTATGACATTTAAAAATGAAGGGATTGCACTTGCATATGTAATCCTGAATGAAAGATCTACTGTGTCCTGGTTTCGAGCTTTATATAAAGGCAATCACACTCTGGGGGAAAAAAATTAAAGGAATACTGAGATCCCAGAATCTGAAAACAAAAAGTAATGTTTTTGTATCCTTAAAAAATTCACTTTTGGGGCCGGCCCCGTGGCTCACTCGGGAGAGTGCGGTGCTGATAACACCAAGGCCATGGGTTCGGATCCTGTGTAGGGATGGCCGGTTGGCTCGATGGCTGAGCGTGGTGCTGACAACACCAAGCCAAGGGTTAAGATCCCCTTACCAGTCATCTTTAAAAAAAAAAAAAAAATTCACTTTTGGAATCCCCATAGGGGCCCCTGCCTCCCCACCCTGCCCCACAAATTCACTCAAGTAAAAACATGTGTGTGTCCTTTCTTAGGTTTCAGAAGGAAATACTTCTTTTAATAGTTGGTGGTTTCTCTAAGACTGTTTTTAAGGACACTGTACACACTTTTTAACTGCAGAGATCAGAGCATCAGAGGGGACACTTTCAGTAGATCGTCTGACGAGGTCAGCTGCCCTTCGCATGTCTACTCACAGCCGTGCCTCTCGCCTGGGGGGATTCTGCCCCCAGGGGACACTAGGCTGGGTCTGGGGACATGTGTGGTTGTCATGACCAGGGGTGCTCCTGGCACGGAGGGTGGAGGCCAGGGACGCTGCTCAGCACCTGCAGTGCCCAGGATGCCCCACCACAGAGAGTGACCTGACCCCTGTGTCCACGCACGGGAGGGACCCTCCCCTGTGCTGACTGAGCACCGACACTGGACCAGGTGACACACTGCTCGATGTGTGGCTTAGAACAGCGGGGTCCTCTCGGGTCCACTCCTGATGCTCAGCAGCCACTCCCCTGTCCCCATATCAGTGTCCTGCAGTTACTGTAACAAAGTACCACAGATTGGATGGCTTAAAAAACAGAAATGTATTCTCTCTCGGCTCCGGAGGTCAGAGTCCAAGGTCAAGGCGGGGCAGGGCTGGCTGCTCCCGCGGCTGTGGGAGGATCTGCTGCAGGCCTCTCTGCAGCCTCTGGTGGCTGCGGCAGTCCCCGGCGCTCCTTGGCTTAGGGAAGCATCACCCTGATTTCTGCCTCTGTTTTCAAATGGTGTTCTCCCTGTGTACGTGTCTGTGTCTAAACCTCCCTTTTTACAAAGACATTAGTCATATTGGATTAGGACCCATCCTAATGACCTCATCTCGATCTCGATTATCTCTGTAAATACCTTATTTCCAAATAAGGTCACATTCTGAGGTCCTGGGGATTAGGACTTCCCCCTGTGAATTTGGGGGGCACACAGTTCTACCCTAACGCCACCTTCCCTCTGCATCTGACCCCCTCAGGATGCCCTTCACGTCATTCTCAGCCACTGCCAAAGCATCTTCTGAACGTGTCAAGGTCATTCTGGATTCTAATCCCAGCCCCAGGGTGCTTCTTTGTCAGGCCATTTGCTTCAGGTGCCTGCGAGCCAGGCGGGAGCAGCGCTTAAAGCTTCCTTTGAACAAGCCGCCTCCATCAGGGGGCCTGCGCCGGTGTAGGAGACAGACGGGAAGGACTCTGCATGGCGGGGGGTGACGTCCTGCCCCTCAGCCTGGGGACCGCTGCCTCCCATCTGCAGGAGGAGCCAATGGCTTCAGCCCGGGTCCTCTACCCTGACTGAATCCACGCCGTGACGCTGCCTTCGGCCCGGTTCTCTAAAACCCCCAGGCCCCACACGCAGCCTGGGGACCGCAGAGCCATGGACGGGAACACCGCTAGGGTCACTGCAACTCATCTCCTCACTTTAAGCCGCCGTCTCCCGAGGGGCACAGTGTCGCCTCGCTCCTGCCTGGGGTCCTGCGGATCTGTGGCGTCTGTGTTTTCAGAACTGTGGTTTCTTCCTGTCGCTACTGGAACCTCTGGTTGCCCAGTAGAATATTAACACCCTCCTTCCTCATAACAAAGGACACCACGGAGCAGTCCTCCTGCAGGCGATCCCAGCGTTGACACGGGTTTGCAGAAACACAACGTACCATGGGATTATTCACAAGGAAGACGAGTTTTAAAAACGTCCGTGCCGTTCTTCTTTGCGAGGCCCTGTCCCTGGGGAGCTCAGGCCTGAGATGCTCCCACCAGTGACTACCACAGTCCAGGGTCCCCCTGCGCTGTCCACGCATGTTTTCCAGTGAAGGCAGCTATGCTGGGAATGATGTGGCTGCGAAAGAGCCCCAGGTGTAGCCGAGGCTGCTGGAGGCCCCTCCCAGACAGATGACAAGTCCTGGCTTGAGTGGGGGATGGGGTGGGGGGCACACGGTCAGGAGCAATCCAGCTCTCCACAGGGAAGCACACCCATGGCTGGAAGGATTCCACCCGGCATGGGGTCACACAGTGTCTGTTGGCCTCTCTCCACGTGACAGCCGCACCTGCCTGGGGAGAGAACTGTTTTCTCAAGGACGTCCTTTTTATTTATTTATTTATTTATTTTAAAAAAGATGACTGGTAAGGGGATCTTAACCCTTGGCTTGGTGTTGTCAGCACCACGCTCAGCCAGTGAGCAAACCGACCATCCCTATATGGGATCCGAACCCGTGGCCTTGGTGTTATCAGCACCACACTCTCCCGAGTGAGCCACGGGCTGGCCCTCCTTTTTATTTTTTGAAAGTATTTTAAAACTTTTTATTTTGAAATGATTATAGAATCACAGAAGGGTGTAAAGAAATGTACAGGGAGGTCCCGTGCACCCCTCATGCAGCCTCCACCCATGTTAACATCTTGTACAGCTAGAGGACATAGATCCCAGAGCACCTGGACACTAGAGTCACTGGATGCCAGAGCGGCCAGACACTGGAGGACCTAGACACTAAATACCGGAATAATTAGAAACCAAAGCATCTAGATACGAGGGTGCCTAGATGCGACGACAGTTAGCTGCTAGAGCAACTGTATAATAGTAGAGTGCCTGGCTAACAGAGGAGTGAGATACCGGAGTGATTAGATACCAGAGCAGTAATATGAGATACTCGAGTTATCCCGATGCTGGAGTGACTGCACACAGCACTGGAGCAGCGGTTGCAGGGCAGCGGCGTGAGTACAGTCCACAGAGCGTGTTCAGAGCTGGCCGGCTCTCCACGCCGCAGGTGGGTGTGCACCCTGCCGTCGAGTTACGGCACGGTTCTGTGCACCCCACAAAGATCGCGCCCATCCCGGGGCACCCTTCTGAGTCTGAAGAGACGCGGGTACCACCTTCTGCCACAAGGACTCAGGGGGCGAGAACTACCAAATGACCCGGTGCCAGCACGTCCGTGAACTTGGTATGTCACAAGCGTACATCACCCTAAAAAACAAGAGACGTCGATTTTCCTTCTTTTTCCTTCTGTTTCCCTCATGCCTCTCAATTCTGATGTGTGGTGCTGTTGAAAACAAGTGTCAGAGTCTAAAATCTTCATACGATCGAGGGGGAAGGAGAAAAGAGTGTTTACCAAAACATTTACATCTCTGCTGTACCCAAAGACACGATGCCTGCTGGTAAGCGGGGACTTCCAGGCCGCTCGGGCGCCAGGCAGAAGAGCATCGCCGTTTGATGTGCTAAACCCCCAAACGAGGACGGAGAATCCGTAATGATGGGGTGTTTAGCAACCAGATCAGACGGGCAGCCCGGGAGAGGGGTGCCGGGGCGCAGACACCTGCCCACAGAGACACGCACGGCTCACCGTCCCCGCTCTTCCTGATGTGATCATTCGTTTCGGAAACTGGCCTGTTTCTTCAGCTTTTATCACTTTGACGTGCAGGTGTTTTTTCTTTGTATTGATCGGTTTCATATTCACAGGATGAAATTCTGGCTGGGGAGGGAGACCGACACTTCCTCGTGTGGTACTCCACATGGTTTTAGCAGGATTGTGAATTTAACTCACCCGGTCCTTATGGAAGTCATTTAAAGTCCTAGATATATGACCCTTTGGATCATCAATCAGTTGACCCATTAACTGCAGCAAATATAAAACAGAAGTCAGAAAAAACAAGTGCTTGGGGCTTTAATTTCTTACCCAGATCCATAAGGAAACTCACTGTTCTATGCAGATGATGGACATGTAAGAACATGTGCAGAGCCCAGGCTTACAAACTGCCCCTGTGCTGGGGGAGGGGGCTGGGGGTGAGTGTTTAATGGGGACGGAGCTTCAGTTTGGGAAGATGAGAAAGTTCTGGAGATGATGGTGGTGATGGTTGCACAACAGTGTAAATGAGCTTAATGCCACTGAGCTGTGCACTTAAAAATGGTTAAAAATGGCAAATTTTATGTTATGTATGTGTTACAACACACACACACAAATAACCTTACATCCAGACAATGGGATATTATTCAGCACTAAAATCTGAGCTATCAAGCCATGAAAAGACAGAGAGGAACGTAAATGCATATTACAAACTGAGAAGGCTACGTACTGTACGATTCCAAATAAGACAATCTGGAAAAGGCAAAGCTACAGAGACAGTCAACAGATCAGAGGCTGCCAGGGGTCAGGAGGAGGGAGAGAGGAATAGGTGGATCACAGAGGACTTTTAGGACAGGGAAACTATTCTTCAGGGTGCACAACACTGCTGTACATTTCCCCAAACCCATAGAATGTACAGCACTGAATGAAGCCTCATGTAGACGGTGGACTCTGGCTGGTGACGACGTGTCAGTGCAGGGTCATCCCTGTAGCAAATGCACCTCTCTGTGGGGGACGTGGATGGCAAGGGAGGCTGTGGGGGTCGGGGGGTATATGGGGACTCTCTGTACCTTCTGCTCAATTTTGCTGTGAACCTAAAACTCCTCTAAAATAATAAAGACTTCAAAACAAACAAAGCTGCCTCTGCATGAAAATTAAACATAGAAATAAACAAGGTTTCTTCAAATCCACTTTGCAAGGGACACATTTAGGTTGTCACGTTTGCAGAACTGCCGTGCATCTGACCCAGGGAGATGAAGGCAATATGGTCAGTACGATTACAGCACAGTTGCAAACGCAAAAGGGACAGTGGGGCCAGGTCTGATTTACAGCCAGGGCCCAACCCTGCAGGGGTGAGGGCCGCGGGGCCTGTGCACACGCCTCGGGCTGCTTCCATGAGGATTCTTCATGGAGTCCTCGGCCATGAGCTCAGAGTGTCTTGTGGTCGAACCGAAAAAGAGTTGGGGGTGACCCCAGGAATTTTGGGCTCTCAGCGTCAGGTGCAACGATCACTTGGAAGCTTTAGGGGAGAAGGGAAGAGGGGCGGTTGTCTGAGATCTGGAAGCTGCATCCGGGTGTGAGCGTTTCAGACAAAGAAGAAAGTTATTGCCTGGGAACAATGTAAGATAATATGATAGAGGACCTTGAAGAAAACAAACAAAAGACTGTTGTAGATTACCGACGTCTGCGAGAAGAACAAGGAAACAGAAAAAAGAAAGAAAACAAATCCTTCTGCGGTGCTTTTTTGAAATGCAGATGACACTGTGCAGGCTGCCCTGAAATGCCTAATAGTTAAAATGAAAGCCTTTTAAAAAAAATCAAAGGCAAACAGGATGGAAACTCGACGGGCCTAATCCTTGACTCTTTGTTGGAAAGAGACTCCAGCACACCGCCGCTGACTGGGCTGGGGACAGGGACCGGCTCTCCGTGGAGTGAGGGGGATGCGGCGAGGATCACAGCATCACGGCGGCACTCAAAGGGGGACGTGCCAGCCGGGTCACATTTCCCGGCGGTGTCTTGTCCCAAAGCCCCTGTCACCCTCTGATCCTCATGGTGAGCACCACGGGTGCATCAGGAAACATCCCACACCGTGTGGAAAATTCTCGGCTAGCAGCGGTATGTTTTTGAACTGTGCTCTTAATATCACCATGCTCAGTACCTTCAGTGTTCATTAGAGGTGGGTAGGAAATATGTAAAATAGGGATCATCAGAAAATGGGGATGTTTTTCTTATTCAATTGTCCACATGTATAAATGTTTTTTTCATGGCTTAAAACAGCACCATTTATCCCCTCCCAGCTCTGAAGGTCGGAGTCTGACATGGGCCTCACTGGGCTAAGTTTAAGGTGTGGGCAGGGCTGGTCCCTCCTGGAGGCTCCAGGAGAGGGTCTCTTTCATGCCTTTTCTGGCTGCTAGAGGCCGCCGCTTTCCTTGCCTGGAGACCTTTGTATCTTCAAGGCCAGCAATGACTGGTTGAGACAGAGCATAATTTTTTTTAATGGCACAACATATTTTTAAGTGGTAAAAAAAAAATAACATAAAATTTGCCATCTTTAACCATTCGTAAGTGTAGAATTCAGGAGTGTTAAGCACATTCACACTGTCATGTGACCAGAACTTCTTCATTTTGCAAAACTGAAACTCGCTAAACAGGCATAATTTTTAAGGTTAAATTTATTTTTTTTGCATCAGCCCCCTGGTGCCTGATCCCCTCTGGGACACCCCTGGGAGGCGCTGAGCCCCCCTGAGCCCCACTGGGCACAGGAGGCTCCCACCCTATTCCTCAGGTTCTGCTCGGAAAGTCCTTCCTCACCCTCAGCTGACAACTGCCACCTGACACTGTCACCCACAGGTGTCACCCTTGGTGGTGGGGGTGGGAGGGAGGGCTAGCAGAGGCACTGGGAACAAGCCTGCTTTCCCCCTGTACCCCTGGCAGCCTGTCCATCTGCATTTGGGGGTGACAGCTCTGTCCATCTCACATGCCACATGTCTCACCATTGGCCTCCATGTAAGGTCGAGGGAGTCCAAGACACAGAGTGAGGCCACTGTCCCGTTCTTGCCCTCCCCAGACACAGGCAGAAACAACCTTGATGAAGACAACATGTAGTCACCCTCAAGGACAAGGCTGGGGGAGGTAGGCCAGTGGTCTCCAGGAGCGTGGGGTGGACGGAGGGGCCTCTGGAGCCTGCAGCGGGTGGTGCTGGGGTGTGAGGCTCAGCCCCCGGGCCCTGGTCCAGCTGAGTACGCACGTCAACCCCCCGAGACCGGGTGTATGCTCCCGAGAACTGAGTGGGAACTGAATGGGGGACGAGGACTCCAGGCATGAGAGCGGCTGGCGTGGGAGGAAATGGTGGGATTTTTTTCCTAAGGCTGCTGGGGCTGCCGTGAGCAAACACCACAGACTGAAGCAGCAGAATTCATCTCCTCACAGTGATGGAGCTGGAGTCAGAGGTCAAGGTGGGGCAGGGCGGCTTCCTCCTGGGGCCTCCCTTCTTGGCGCGTAGACGCCGTCTCCTTCCTGTGTCCTCACGTGGTCGTCCCTGCATGTGTGTCTGGGTCCGAATCTCCTCTCCTTCTGGATGAGGGCCTTAAGTGAACCTTAATTATCGCTTAAGAATCCCTATCTCAAAACATAGTCACATTCTCAGGTACTGGGGGTTAGGACCTAACCCTAAAATATGAATTTAAGGAGGACACAATTCAGCCTACAATGGCCATCGTAACAAACCACCACAGGGAAAGGGGAAGGAGGTGGGAATAAGGGAGGACTTGGTAAAGGGTCATGAAAATCAATCACATTGTGTAATGTTGAATATACTAATTACTCCTGATTGGAGCACCACATATTTCACACGGGTATTGATATTCAACATTGTACCCCACAGATATGTACAATCAACTATGTTTTTTAAAAAAATGGCCACAAACTGCATGGTTAAAACAATAGAAATTTATTCTCGCATAGTCTGGAGGCCAGAAGGCTGAGATCCAGGTGTGGCAGGGCTGCGCTCCCTCTGGAGGCTCCAGGGGAGGGTCCATTCAGCTTCTGGTGGCTCCAGGTATCCTTTGGCTCGTGGCCACATCCCTCCAGTCTCTGCCTCTGTCACCACACAGCCTTCTCTGTGTCAAAATCTCCCTCTGCCTCCCCTTTAAAAATGACACTTTGATGATGTTTAGGGCCTACTCACATACTCCAGGAAACTCTCCCATCTCAAGATCCTTAATCACATCTGCAAATTCCTTTTTTTTGCCATACAAAAGAACATTCACAGGTTCCAGGGATTAGGATGTGGGTATCTTTTGGGGGCTGGTATTCAGCCTACCATACCATACAGTGGAATATTACTCAGCCACGAAAAGGAATGAGGCTCTGACACACGCTACCACATGGACGGACCTTGAACAGATCACACTCAGTGACAGATGCCAGACACAAGAGGCCACATCGTGTGTGATTCCATTTACGTGAAATGTCCAGAACAGGCCAATCCACAGAGACAGAAAGTGGATTTGTGGTTGCCAGGGACTTTTTTTGTGATGGGGTTTCCTTTTGGGGTAATGAGAACGTTCTAAAATTAATCGTAATGATGGTTGTACAAAGTTGTACATACTGGGTGTAGGCACCAAGCTCATCCTGAGACCCCAGAGATCAAGATGACCCTGCTATGGCTATTTCCAGAAACGCCTGGGGGGCAGGGAAGGCAATTAGTCTATAGACATGGTTATCAGTTGGGGGTGATTCTGCTCCCCAGGGAACTTCGGCAATACCCAGTGTGTGGATTTAAATATGTGCAGCCTCCTAGATGATTGAGGATGCAGAGTCTTTGGAGGTCAATAGAATCCCCTAACCCAGGGGGTCTCACCACGGGAGATTCTGCCCCTCAGGGGACACTGGGCCACGTCTGGGGACATTTGTGGTTGTCAGGACTGGGGAGCTCCTGGCATGGAGTTGGTGGAGGCCTGCTCAGTGCCTATAGTGCCCAGGACTGCCCTACCTCAGAAAACAATTTGGCCTTGAATGTCCACAGTGGTGAGGGGGAGAGGCCCTGCTCTGTGGTTTTAAATGCCATCAGTGCCACAAGGGGGCAAGTGCAGTGAAAAGGGCCATTGGCTCCATTGTGGCCATCAGTGAAGCCACAATGTCATGCCCTGAAGGCTAAGTCAAGAGCTTGGGGTCACTGAAACAGCCAGCGGTAGAGTAGCTGCTGAGAAGAGGTGACAACATGGCATGACTGCCCTGTGGGTTGGTTAGCTCAGTGGCACTGGATAACCCCTGGGGTCTGGAGGAAGTCATTCCCTGATGGAGCAAGGACCGGCATTATGTAGATGATTTTAAAATTGTTTACTTCTGTTGTGGTTTAGGTTTTACAATAACAGAAGCAATGCAGGGGCTGGCTGGTTAGCTCCAAGGTTAGAGCGTGGTGCCGATAACACCAAGGTCCAGGCTTCCATCCCTATACTGGCCAACTACCAAAAAATAAAACAAAAGAAATAGAATTAAAATTTTCTTTTTTAATTAAAAAAAAAAGAAGTAACGTAGGCCCAAGGTAACCAGTCAAAGCCAAGGAACATGATGGAAGAGACACTGGACCAATCTACCTCCTACTGCAGGACAGCCCCGTGCCCACATCAGCATGATGTGGCTGGACCAACTCTAAGGGCCTGAGTCTATGGGTATGTCAGGGTTTCGTTGCTTTAATTACCAGCTTGGTTCTCCTTGGGTTTTTTGTGAATTCCAGAGCTTTTCCAATAATCACCTTCTCATTCGACCCTTTATGACTATCCTGCATACTGCTGGGGTGTCCCAGCTCCAGCTGGCTGGAGCTCCGGCTATGCAGCCCCCAGCACGGTGGGGCCTGCTGGTCTCTGCCTCAATCTTGTTCTGTTTGGGCTGAGCGATCCAGCTCAGGGACAGTCTTGCCATCCTGCATTGCAGCCCAGGGGCACGCACAGGATGTGACTCCCGTCTGCCCTCCCTTCGTGTCTCCAGCCTGTCTCCACCTCTCTCTTATCTCCTTGGGCCCTCACCTTGCAGAGTTCCTCTCTCTCGACCCCCAAACTGCAGCTATTTCCTCCTGCAGAGGAGTTGAGCTGTCTCTTTGTGGGTGCCTTTCATCTCATGTCCTCAGGGCCTCCCTTGCCATCCCCGAGTACTAATTAAGGTATTTTCCTAAACAAGCCCAGCTGCATCTCTGAAATGAATTCTGATGCCAGCTGGTAAAATTAATTCCGCCCCCATCCTCAACAATATGAGAATGACTGACACACAGTTGCTCATCTGCAGGAGGCCAGCGTCTAGGGGAAGGACAGCGTGTAGACTGATAATTACAAGGTAAAAAGTGTCATGTAGTGCAGCTAAGTGAGGTATTGCTGCAGTAACAAATATCTCCACCAATCAGTGACTATAAATAGCAATGGCTTGTGTCTCACTTACAGTAGCTGGACTGGGTTGAATAGTGTCTCCCTGAAGTGTATGTCTACCCAGGACTCCAGAATGTGACTTTATTTAGAAATAAGATCTTTGCAGACATAATCAAGTTAAGATGAGGTTATGCTGGAGTAGGGTGGGCCCTAACCCAATGACCAGTGTCCTCATAAGAAGAGACACAGAGACGCAGAGGAAGAGACTGGAGTGGGATGGATTCTCCCTCAGAGCCTCCAGAGGGAACCAGCCCTGCCAACACCTTGATTTCAGACTTCAGCCTCCAAAACCATGAGAACATGCATTTCTGTTGAGCCCCCACCCTCACCCCCAGTTTGTGGTACTTTGTTATAGCAGCTTCAGGAAACACATACACTGAGGGGCCCAGAATCCCAGCCCCAGCCTTCCCTTCTATTTTATCCACTCCAGGTGAGGATACAGAGTGACAACCACCCTGCAGTGGCTTACACAGCACGCAGGGCTTCCTAGCAGGACCCACAGGGTGGCCCTGGGGGGAGGCACCTGTCCACTTACTTGTTCCCTCATTCACTCATCGACTCTTCACAGATGGAGGGCGGGGAGGCTGGGGGAGCAGAGCTGCCTGCCTCCTCCAATGCTCTGAGGAGGGTTACTGGGGAAATGCAATGGGCAGGGGGGTTCAGGAGATGCCACAGCGTGACGGTGGTGCTGTCATCCCCAATTGATGGTGGGTAAACTGAGACGTAGGGCACATCCCCATAGAGCAGACACAGCCCAAATACCCAGGCCTTCTGACTCCAGCTCACAGCACCTGCCTCTCTGAAATTCACCCTGCTGCCACTATAAGGCCCTGGCCCAGCCACAGTGACAGATGCTCACAAGCCCCAGGGAGCAAGGTATGGATGAGTTCTGCTGTGACAAAGTGTGCTAGCTGTGCTGACCTCCCTTCTGGCCTTCTCCTTGGAGCAGGACGATAACACTTATGAGTGGGCATGTGGCCCCTAGAACAGAGGCGACTTTCCTGGCCCACCTGCAGCCAGGTGTGGCAGAGGCATATGCTTTGACCTATGGGATGTGGTGTGGAAGTGATTTGTATGGCTTCTACATTGGGCCCTTCATGCTGGTGTGCCCCCTATAGTGGGCAGAATAGTCCCCAAAGACATCCCCACCCTAATCCTAATCTGGAGACTCTGTATATGACCCCTCACATGGCAAAAGGGACTTTGCAGATGTAATGAAAGAACATGCTAGAATGTGGATGGATATTGTCTTGGTCCTTGTATTCTGCTATAACAAATACTTGAGACAATAATTTATAAAGAACAGTTTATTTCTCACAATTCTGGAGGCTGGGAAGTCCAAGCCGGCAGGTTTGGGGTCTGGTGAGGGCGTCTCTCCTCTTCCAAGATGGCACCTTATTGCTGCATCCTCCAGAGAAGACGAACACTGTGTCCCCACATGGCGGAGGGGACAGAACGGGTGAAAAAGGGACCCAACTGCCTCTGTCAAGCCCTTTTATCATGACAGTACACAACTCCCAAAAGGCTCCACCTCCCAATGCTGCTGCATTGGGGATTAAGTTTCCAACAAATGAATTTGAGGGGATAAAAACATTCAAACTGCAGATGTCCAGTGAAGAACTGATCTCCAGAGGTCACATCCTGGATTGCTCTATCTATAGAACATTCTCAAAATGACAAAATTATATAGATGGAGAAGAGATTCCTGGTTGCTAGGGGTTAGGGATGGTGGTGCATGTGTAGTTGACTAGAAAGGGCAGCACCAAGGAGATCTTCGTGGTGATGGGAATGTGTGTACCTTGATCGTGGTGGTTATGCACATCTGCACGCACGATAAAATGCCACACTGCTCTACATACACATCACATTGAAGTCAGTTTCCTGGCTTTGACACTGTACTATAGTTACGGAAGACATGGTCATTGGGGGAAGTTGGGTACATGGGACCCCTCTGTACTATCTTTGCAAGTTTCTGTGAATCTATAATTATTTCAAAATAACATTAGGAAAAAGCCTTCCCAGGATGCCTCGCTACTTTCCAGACCCAGACCCAGACCCAAGTCCTGAGAGACTCCCCCCATGCTTTCCCTCCCTCTGCCTGGGCCCCAGCCTTGAAGGTCTTCTCTTAGTTCCTGATAAGTTGGTCCTTCAGCCACCTCAGGGCTTCTGCACAGCTCCCTAAGCTCTGAAGCTGTCTCCCCGCCCCCACACCATTCAGACATCTGGTTTCAGGGTTAAATGCCATCTCCTTCTCTCTTCCCCTCCAGACAAGGCTGTCTCTCTGTTATTCTCATAGCTCTTTTCCCTTCTCCTGTTAACTTTGTCAGAACCTGTACTTATTTTGTGGTGCTTTAGAGCTCAACTTCCTGTTTCAAATTTTAGCTCTGTCTTGGACAAGTAACTTAATCTTTTTGTGTCTCAGTTTCCCTCTCTGTGAAATGGGTGTGGTGGTCTGGTATCATCCTCTCCCTTTAAATCTGAGCCACCCCTGTGATTCGCTTTAACCAGAGAAACAGCAGATGTGATGCGGTGCCAGTTCTGAGCTTTGGCCTTAAGAAGGGCTGGCTGTTTCCACTGTTGGTTCTTGAAGACCTTCAGCAGCCATGTAAAAAGTCCGCCTACCTTGCCAGCATGAGCAAGTGTGGAGGCCACGCGGAAAGGCCCTGAGAGTACAGAGACACAAGCCCCACCTGTCCCAGTCTCCAGCCGAGCCACCAGCTGAATACAAGCATACATGTGACTGCTGGCAAGACCAGCGGAAGAACCATCCAGCTGACCCCAGCCCAGGCTACAGAACCATGAGCAAATAAACTTTGTTGTTCTAGCTAGTAGGCTTTGGTCTGTTAGGCAGTGATAAACAAAACAATGGGGCTAATTGTTATATCAACACTTTAGGGTTCTTCCATTAAATAAGTTAATACTCGTAAAGTATTTATACTAGTATCAACATAAAGTGCTTAAGTAAATGTTACCTGTTATTACAGTCAGCCCTGCGTCCCTGGGCTCTGCATCCGTGGATTCAATCAACCACAGATCAAAAATATTTGGGGGAAAAAATTCCACAAAGTCCCCAAAATCAAAACTTGAATTTGCCACACACAAAGTACTGCATTGCATCCACGTGAATGAAGTGATGTGTAGGTATTGTACTAGGTGGTATTAGTAATCTAGATATCACTTGAAGCATACAGGAGGATGTGCATAGGTTATATGCAAACAGTACACCACTTTATGTAAAAGACTTGAGGGCTGGCTGTTTAGCTCAATTGGTTAGAGCTTGGTGTTATAACACCAAGGTCAAGGGTTTGGATTCCCAGAAGGGCCAGCCAGCCCCTGCCCCAACAACAACAACAACAACAACAAAAAACACCAGGGACTTGAGCATCCCCTTGGGATTTGGGATCCCAGGGGGGCCCTGCGATGGAACTAATCCCCTTCAGATAATGAGGGAAGAACCGTATTTTATTAAATGTCTTCTCTATTAGGCTGCAAGTTCCCCGAGTGCTATTTTCCTCACCATCATATGCCCAGTCCCTGTCACCAAGTAGTCACTCAAATAGTTGTTTAAAGACTGTGTATACATCCCGAATCATTGAGATTCACAGTTGCACTAAAAGGTCTCTTCCTAAAGCAGCATAAGTGACTGGCAGAATTGCTGAGACCCTTCAACAGGATCCATTCTGCTTGCTTGCAAGTCAGTTATGGCTTTAATTAAAACTTTTCCCCTTCTACTGGAAATACATCATACACATTTCTCTCTTGTTACTTAAGACACCATAAAAAATGGGTTCCATCATATTTTAGCAAAGCAGACCTCTTCTGTTGGACGTTTACATGACTCTTCATTTTTCTGTGATATAAACAATGCTGCAGAAAGCACCTCTGCACATAAATCTTTGTGTACATCTGATAATATCCTTATGATAAATCCCTGGAAGTGGAAATTGCCAGGTCTGAGGGTCTGAACATTTTCAAGGCATTTGACAGATATCAAGTTGCTTTTCAGAAAGGTACCAATTCACATCTCCAGCAGCCCCATATTACCACGGCCCATCTAACACCCTGCACCAGGGCCAAGCATTATTATTTCTCTCATCTTTGTTAATTTGATGATGGGTGAAAAATGTATTAAGTTTGTTACTGAACCATGAAGTAAATCAAAGATTAAAACATACACGCACACAGAAACACCTGGTGAGCCAGCCTGAACCAGAACTGAATCTATATTTTCTCAAGTGATTGAACTGTAACATCAAAATAGCCTCTGAACTGAAACTCGACCGGTGTTCCAATCCATTCAAGTCCCTAATTAGGCCATAAGGGGACCACACTGGGAACCTTGACCATACCTTGACCTTGTTAACACTGAGCTACAACCGCCAGCTTAAACGGGGCCCCACTGCCACTGGGTTCCCACAAGGAGCTTTACAGGTGTTCGATTACTGCGCCCCCCCCCCACCATTGGCCAGGTTGGACAAGGGAAATTCAGAACACAAGAGGGAGGGCTGTCACTTGGCATTTCTAGGGGCCGAGGGGTACAGGGAAGAAAGTCAACAATGTCTTGGCAAGACCCAACTCCAAACAGCCCCAGCACTCAGGAAACAAAGGCTGAGAAACTGATTTGCAGCCATCAAGGCCCTGTGGAAGTGGCTCCTTCCCCTCTGCCTGCCACTCACTTAGGGCCAGATCAGCACCCAAAGAGGGCCTGGATGCTGGAGAGACGTCACCCACCCTCAATTTTTATTTTTCACCCTGATGCAACATTTCCACGACGGGCACACAATGAAAACACAGGGCCATTGTTCAAAAAAAAAAGAAAGGTCCATGGCAGAGACCCCTGCCTCCTCCACGTGGTGCACGGGATATCCTCCGTCCGGGTCATGTGACAATTAAGTGGGTCACGGTGGTCCCCCCCATATCCGCGGTCTCCGTTACCTGCGGTCTACCCGGCCATGAAAACATTAAATGGAAAACTCCAGAAATAAACAACGCGTCCGTTTCTGGCGCTGTCGCAGGGCTTCTGTTGAAGTAACCCTCCTATGCCATAACAGCGGCCCAGCGACGCTGGCAACTCATAAATGCCCCGGAAAAGCCGGAAAGCACTTCCTTCAAGTGACACGGGGAAGGTTCTCGAAGGCATCGGGAAAGCAAAGCCCCTCACGCTGGGCTGGCCAGACCCCGCGGCCAGCACGGATGACCGACCGGGAGATCGGGACGGAAAAAGAACCTCCCGCCAGCCCCGCGGTCGCGCCTCAGACCGCTGGAGTCAGCTGCGACGCACATGGCGTTAGACACGCGGGCGGGTGACGCGACGGCAGCGTGGGCGGCTGGGGACCCCCCGCACACTCTTCCAGGCATCCGCGGGGTCTGAAGCGCGGATAAGGAGGGACGACTGTACCCTCCTGTGGGTACGCAGGGGACGCCCTGACTGGGGCTGACTGGCACCTCACACCTGGAAGGTTCTGTTAGATTCTGGAAGGTTCTCTCGGGAGTCGTGCTGCCCCAGTGAGGCGAGCGTTTTCCCTCCGGGACACGCGGGTAGGCGTCCGGGTCTGACAGGACGACAAAGGCGGGAGGGCATAGGAAGGCAGCGCTAAGCCCACCGGCCCGCCTTGGACCGCCGCGCGCCGCCTCAGCGAGCGCCCGGGAAGATGGAGGCGGTGCGCGACGGAAGGGGCGGGCCCTACAGGGGGCGTGGCCACGGGGCGCGCACCCCATTGGCCGGTGCGTGGTGAGGACGGGGCTTGGCGGCGCCGCCAGGCAGGCCCCGCCCCCGGCCCCGCGGGGAGCGGCGGCGGCGGCGGAGGCGGTGAGCGCGGGCGGCGGGCGCGGGCCGTGGCGGTTGTCGGGCGGGCTCTCCGCCGTCAGGGTCGCCGCGGCCTCCTCCTCCGGGCTCGGGGCGCCGCGCTGGGGAAGGCCGGGGCGCCCGGGTGAGCCCGGCGGGCTGCGCCCCTCGGGGCCGCCGAGCGGAGGCTGAGGTGGCGAGGCCCGGCCGGGCCTGGGGGGAGGGGCGGCCTCGACACGGAGACTCCTTCCCCGAGCGCGTACCCCGACCCTGAGTCTGCACCTCCTCCAGCTCTGCCTGAGCCCCAGCCCTGCCTACCTGCGGGGATCCCCTCCAACCCTTGGTGCTGCCCGAAACCCCCGTCTCCCCAAGCCCGAACCCCACCCCTTCTGCTGCCCGAACCCCCCATACCCCTAAGCTTCAACCGCACTCCTGCCTGAACTTCCTATCCCCCCAAGCCTGAACCCCACCCCTGCTGCTGCCAGAACCCCATCTCTGCTGCATCCTGATCCCCCTCCCTTTGCCTTAGCCCCTACCCGTGCTGCTGCTTAAACTCTCCCCTCTCTTTTCCTGAACCCCCACCCGTGCTCCTGCCTGAGCCCCTCCTGAAGCCCTGCCCCTCCCCCTACCATGAAACCCCCTTCCCTTCTGCGGTAGACCTCTCTCCACCTCTGCCGCGAACCCCCATCCCTGCTCCTGGAGCCCCCATCCTGCTGCGGTCTGAACTCCCCGCCCCCTGTGAAACCTCCCTTCCTTACTGCCGTGGCGCCCTCCTCTGCTGCTGTGAAACTCCACCCCCCAAAAAACCTTTTGATTCCTGACAACAGCCAAGCCAGCCTCTCCCGTGGATGCGGTGAGCGTCCGCAGCTGTCCCCGTCCTTCCAGGGACACGGCAGCCAAAAGAGCAGTCGTTTTCCTTCCTTATTTTTTTGTTCTGTGGTCAGCTGTTAACGCCCCAAGTTAGGGGAGGGTTGTAGCTTTGATTGTTTAAAATACCTCTAGTGCCGAGGTCGGAGGCAGGCCTTCAGCACCAGGGTGATTTATTCAGGAGCCTTTTAAAAATAATCTAGACAGAACCTTTGGGAGGGAATCTGCTGTATTTTATTTATGAAAAACACAGGCGCCTCCCTAGGTGCCGAGGCCTGTCGTTTCCGTCAGCCTCCTTTTTGGCATTGAGCATCTCAATGCAAGATTACAGAATTGAACCGTCTACTTGAGGATAAGCTGAGCTAACCTTTGCCCATGAGGGTTGTGTCTGTATTATAGTTGCAAGCAAACGATTTTATAAACCACTGTGCAAATTTTTTTGCAGGGTACATCAGCGTCAGACCTTCAAGTACTTTGTGCCAAATCATTACCACTTCCACATGAGTTTAAATCATGATGGATGCCAAGTACGTCCTCTGCAGATGGAAAAGGCGATTATGGCCTGCAAAGGTGACAGCCATTATTCTATAATTTCAGGAATTAGAAATGACTTTCGGGTGACAAGTAAAATCTTTATCAGGAAGTACCTCGGCATTGCTTCAGCGAAATAATTGAGCCTGAATCGTTGGCACTGATTCTCATTCCCCATTTAATGGGGCTTTGGTCTAGTGCTTACAAGGTTACACTTCTGGAAGTGTCTTTTTTTTTTTTTTTACACTTAAGGAAAAAAAAAATTAAGAGTTGGCTGTAAAAAGGCGTGTAAGGATGTAACTCAAGGAATTACCTGGCAAGAAGCCCTGTGATAGTAAATAATGGTAGTGTTTCCAGGATGCTTCCAGCAATTCAGTAGAAATTGCTGAACCACAGGGCAAAAGCTTGGGCCCTTGTCTTGGTCTGCTGCTGACCTCTTGTGCCTCGGTTTCACCACCTGTGAAATAAGGGGATCAGTTGGAAAGCTCTGAAATCCATGGTTCTATATCTTGAGAATTACTTGCTACGCTTGTATTTATGTTGCCGCTGTTTCTTATTTTATCAACTTTTTTTTTTTAATAACAAGGATTTTTTTTTTTTTTTTTTTAAACATAGGTTTTGGCCAGAACCAAGACTTCAACAAAAAATAAGAGAAAAAAGGAGTTCTTTCTAGATGTTCAAATAATCTCTCTAGAGAAAAAGTTAAGTGTTGTATTTCTTTAATAATATTTTATATTTAATATATTTAATTATATTTAATATATTTTATTATATTTAATAATATTTCTTTTCTGTATGGGACTTCTGGTACTCGCCCCCCCACCTCAAAAAAAGGGAAGTCCACTCATAAAGGGCTTATTAACTCTTTAACTATAGTAACTTATTAGTGACCATAATAACCTTATGAGGAAAACAACTGATTTGATTTTATGTTAATATGAAAACTGAAGAGCCAAACAAGGCCTTCTGTGAGACCTACGGAGAGATTGGTACAAGAATTGAATAAGTATAAATTATACACAGGCTAAACTGTGTTTGGATTAAAATGGGGATGTTACCTTCCTATGGATTTGTGTTTCTTTTTCTCAGAAACTTGTGAGACAGGCCCATCAATTTTGAAATATTTGGTTTTTGAGCCTGTCACTCTAATAAATTATTATTCAACATTCAAAAGGCAAATAAATGATTATCAGGCAGCACGTTATTGTTCTGCCCTTGATTTTCTGGTGGTGGAAAGGTATAGAACATCTGCAGTGATGAAGATTGAAATGCCCGCATTGTGTGTCATTGTGGTATTGGCATGTCTAACGTAAGAATTCCCAGCTCTAAAGAGCGTCGGAGGGCCAGCCCGTGGCTCACTCGGGAGAGTGTGGTGCTGATAACACCAAGGCCATGGGTTCGGATCCCATATAGGGATGGCCGGTTAGCTCACTGGCTGAGCATGGTGCTGACAACACCAAGTCAAGGGTTAAGATCCCCTTACCGGTCATATTTTTTAAAAAAAAATAAAAATAAAAAAAGAAAGAGCGTCGGAACAGATCTGGTCATGGTTAGAATTTACGTGGCTCCCCTGTCGCTCTTTCTGGCGGAGCGTTTTTTCCTGCCCCATCCTTCGTGCTTCAGAGCTGCCTCCTGAGCCTGCTTGGTCCCCAGCTCACACTCTTCCCTGCGGCTGAGAAGGTAATTGAATACTCAAGTTTAAAAGGAAAGCACATCCTTTTAAACTAAAACACACCTGCTGGGCTGTAAACAGCTTTTAGTGACATTATCATCTACTCTGAAAATCTAACAAAGGAGTTATTTGTGCAGTTGAAAGTAGGATTTGCCTCATAAAAGTCACAATTTGAATTCATTTTTACTCTTAAATCCAGTCAACCTTTTCTGTCTTAAGAGGAAAAAACAAAACAAAACAAAACACATTCACCAGGGTCCTTGCTGCGTCTAACCTCAGGCAAATGAATTCCTATTGGCTGTGACTTTTGGTTTAAGTGGAAGGTTGAGGAGGAAAATGAATATAATTCTTTTGTCATCTAAAGAAAAACGTGTTTGAAAATGTCTTCGTGGCATTGGCTGGTGACACATAACGGTTGTTCCTGTCTCTGCAGAATTAAGGTGAAAAGCACAGAAGTCGAGACCCTACAGGAGTCTCAAATTGACGACATTGCCTCCTCGTTAGGTAAGAGCCTGTTTCTAAGTGACCATTAGTTTTTAATAAAATGAGAGGTAGTTAGGGAAAGCGTAAAGACTCAGTTCTCTAGGCAAAAATTGACCTTGTTCATCTTTTTTTCTTCATACAAGGAAACGTGAATCCTGTGAGCTAAAGGAGAAGGAAAAAATGGATCTGCTTTCTTAGACCTTTCCAGAATTTGCCCCCAAAACCACCCCTATTGACGCCCAGAATGGTTGGTGTTGAGCATCAGGGTCAGCTCAGTATGTCCGTGGCCTCCAGTGTGCACAGACGTGGAATGGGTTTGCTTCCTTGAAGAGGGGTAGAGGCTTTTCCTTTTTCCTTTGCTCATCCCCTAGTAAAATGGTTCCTGCTGCCACCTGGCTGGTGCAGTCTTAGCCCGAGGTTTGGAAGGCAGTTGGTTGTGTGTCTAAAATTCCAGTGCAGAGCCCAGAGGACAAGGATGGGGTGGCCAGGCATCTGTGTTGGCGGCTGCCGGTTTGCAGGTGCTATCCCAGGTGGGGATGGGACAGGGTGGGGTGGAAGTGGAACCCTGTGCTTCCTGCCCTTCTGGGCGTGCTTTCCCTTAGGCATTCGGTTCCACACCCACCCCCTTTGTATGTTTTAGGTGAGAAAGACTAGAATTAAGCCCAGCCTCGCAGGGGACTTGTCACGCGCACACACACATGAGAAACATGAGCGACTGCGTGCCCACTTTGCAGTTCAGCAAACCCAAACATGACATTTTTTCCTTCTCTTAAAGTGGGAGTATTTATTCCATTTGCAAAGAATTATTTGTCTTGTTAGAGATTGACCAGAATTTCTTCCAGTGTTGTGAAATAAGGTCTGTTTTCCTGTGTCTCCTGAAAAACAGCTATTGTTTAAAGCAGGATCCACCTCTGCATACCTCGGGCAGTGTTGGCCATCATCTCTCGTAGGCGTCTTTATGTTGGTTCAGATCGTGTTGGGGGGCTGGTTATTTGTGGGTGCTTTTAATATTAAACAGAGGGAAAATACTGTTTTGATTGAGGTATTATGCCCGCTGAGTTGTGATATTGCATCCATCATCCTGTTCAAATAAATAGTGCCATATCTGTATGTCGGAATGAATAAATAAAACTATTGTGGCAGGGAGTTTGGGCTGGAATCTAAAGGCCCATGATGCTCTTTTCTGGCTTTGAAATGCCCTTGCAAGGAAGTATTGAAAATTTACCAGCCCACAATGAGTCTTTTTAATCGGCTGTTCCTTGCCGCTGCACCCCCCCACCCAAGAATACCCTGCCAGCAGAGTTCTTTATTTAGTTGGCATTGGTTTTTATTGACCCCGATTGAATTTGAAATTGTGAGGCTGACAGAGGATTTGCAAAACATTTGAATACATTTTGCTCATGGTATTGTTTTGTAACTTGGAGGAATTTATCTTTTTAGCCAATCAGGTTAAGGTCAGTAAATTTCTTTTTTTAGAAAAGGAAGCTTTGCAGCCTGGAATGAATAGCTGCTGTTTTGTAGCCTCGTCCCCTTTTTGGGAAAATGTAGGTGAGAAATGTTAGTCCTTCCCTCCACTCATTTAGTTGGGAAAACTAGCGATCAAAAGTGGACAGCCGAGCTGGTGGAGCGATGCTGTGTTTGCATGCCTGGGCGTCTGAATGTGACGGGGCATTGTTTGTTTTCAGTCCTTGCAGACGAGGTTCCTGCTGCACCCCTGGAGGAGCTGACCTACAGACGGTCGCTTCGAGTGGCTCTGGATGTTTTGAAAGAGAAAACCAGTTTGTGTCAGGAAAGCTCTTCCAGGGAGGATAGAAAAGCTCTGTCTCAAAGCCGGAGGAAGCCCACGGAACCAGCCTCCTTGCTCTGTGACTCTGGCTCTTCATCTCTTCTTGGTGAAGACGTGTTGGGCAGTTCTGGACCTGGCAGGAGGAGGGTATGGGCACAACCAAACCTGTCAGTTTTGTCCACTTGTGAAGAGGACCCTGAGTGCAGAGTGGACCACAAGAAGGGGCTCAGGAAAAGTGAAAACCCAACAGCCCTGTTGGTCCCTTTAGCCCAAGATGGTTCTCAGGATGGCAGTGGACCAAGAATACATCACAAAAATCAGACTATAGAAAGTAAGAGGGGAAGAAATTCAACACAAAAGTCCAGCTTGTGCCAGAATATACCCTTGCCTTCAGAGGGAGATGATGATAAAGAGAGTGAAAAAAAGGCAGGTGGCTGGACAGCCCCGTCCTCGCCTTCCAGAGTGCGGGAGGATGACCCATGCGCCAGAGCTGAGGGACATGACCCAGGCCTGCCCTCGGGCAGCCTCACCGTGCTCCCAGCCCAGGCTGGAGGCCGCCCCGTGAAGAGGCCACGCCTGGATGGCAGCCGGAGGCAGAGGCCCCAGGAACTCAGGGCTCTGCGCAGCCCCGCCCGGCCTGGCTTGCCTACCTCCTGTGCTCCTGTGGAGGAAACACGCTGTCATCTGGTGGATTCTGAGAAGCCTGAGGAAGGTAAAAGTTGATCAGTGGAGAGCCGAGGTGGAGCGCCCAGGAGGCCATGCAGGGAGGAGTTTGGCTCTCCCGCAGCCAGGTTGAGTCAGGTTCCGGCGTGATTTTAACCAGATTTTAATGAGATTCATTACCAAAATAGATTGCGAGCAGAGATTTCCTTATTCCTTTTTGTTTATCTTCCCACTGGGCTATAATTACTTCAACTTCTCCCAGATATTTGTGTTTTTATTTTGGTTTCCAGGCACAGAGACGCAAGCAGGGAGTGTGGGGGGCATTGCGGCTGCACTGGGCGTCTGCACCTGCGGATTAACTCTTTTATTCTTGACTTGCAGAAGCGGTGGTGCATTCCCGCTAAACTGGGCAGGAATCTCAAGTGATTAACTCACTTGAAAGGCTCCTGACTTTTAAAGAATCCCTGTGTAGATACGTTTCTGTGTGGTTACAGCCATGCACCGTGGTGTTTTCCCATTTTAACATTGTAGCATCCCACATATTTCTGAAATTCTAATTCAGAAATCTTAATCACTACATGGTCAAGTATCTCAAAACCTATTTGCTACAGACTCGCTACATAGATCTAGTCTTTATTCTCTGCTTCTTTCATGAGGCCCTCTCCTTAGCACACTTGAGGGCCCCAGGGAACTGAGTCCAACCCCTTTGCCATTTTCTGAAGAGAGTGATTACACCCCTGCCTTGTTGCACCGCTAACTCTTGGGTCCTGGTACCCCCTCCCTAAACATTCGCTTAGTGCTTCAGACCGTGGAGGGAATAAGCCATACCAGGGCAAGAGGAATTTTCACCCAGAATTCATTCAACATTCCATAACTTAAATTGCTGCTGCTTACTGCCTGCCTTTCATTTACCACAGGAAAGGTATTCTCCCTCCCCCCTGCCATATATTTATTTTTCTTTAAAATGTACTGGATAAAAGTGTACCTCAGCTGAACTTGGCAGTGTGGAATTCTGTATAGCATGGAATTTTTCCTTTTTACACTGATGGTCATGTGTCACAAAATGTTTTCTTGGGATGAGCCATCAAGACAGTATGAGGACAGTGAAAATCTAATCTCACATTATTGGCAGACCGTCAGTCTTCTGAGGAGCCAGTAGAAATTCATTCCCTGAATTCCATCCCGGAGGAAGATGAGGAAGATGAGGAGCCACCAAGAATGCTTTTATACCATGGTAAGAAATAGGCAAAGAGCATGCCTTCCGCTGAAACAATACACACAAGAGAAACGTGGGCTGGCCTTCCAAAGCTATTTCTGACATTTTTGCGAGAGGTCCCTTACTGTTTAATTTTTTCCCTGCTGCACCAAGACTTGGAAGGGACCTTAAGAAGTGCCCCGTTTTCGGTCCTCTATATTAAGGAATAACCTATACAAAGGGAAGAGGGACTCCCCCGAAGAGACAGCCCAGCCCTCCCTGTTAGATCATGGCTTCTTCCATTTGCCTTAGGTCCTTGTCCTCCTGTCCCCGTGGTGGGTTATATCACTGTCATTTGGGTGTGGTGCACACTGCTTCCTCGGGCCATGCTGCAGTCAGATGGGGCTTGGACGTGTCTCCAGTGAGGCATTATCTCGGCCCAGGGGAGCAGCACTCCCACGCCCCTCCTGCAAGGAGCCATTTGCACCAGAGGAAAGCGTGCATTTAGATAGGGATTAGAAATAAAATGACCCAAAGATTGGAACCAGCAATGAACAGAAAGTTAGTTTGCTTCACAAACTAAGTCATTTAGAACCAGTTACATTTTCAGAGTTGCCCGTGAACCATTCATCTTAATCCAGTCTCATCTTTTTTTTTTTTAAACTTTCTAATTTAGAAATAACTACAGATTCACAGGATGTTGCAATAATAGTACGGGGGACCTGGTGGGCCTCTCATCCAGCTGCCCCCACTGGTGACATCCCGTGGGACAGCCTCACACTGGGAGGCTGACGTTGTACAGCCACGAAAGCTCCCTGCTTCCACACGCACTCCCCTGTGTGAGCGTGCATGCGTGCGCAGGGTCTCATGCAGTTATTTTTTTGTCTAGACTGCTAGAATTGTTTCCATCGTCGTATGAGCGTAATTTCAACTTTGCATTTTCCTGTTTTCCATGTAACACTAACTCAGATGCTGTTTACATTTCCACATGATCTCCTAGTCATTCCTAGTCGCGACTAGTTATTGTTTACTACGGGTGATGAGTCTCCACTCACTAAATCCTCCCCACCCGTGGGGCATCTACACTGCTCCAGGATCACGGGTCTGTAGTGGACCTGTCATGGGTTTCTACAAGCAAGCGTTTCTGTCCACAGGGAGGGGACACTGCCTGCCCAAAGGGCCCCTTCCTTCCACACCACCACCGGCTGGGGATCAGGTCACCACGGCCTCACAAAACCCAGGTGTTTGCTCTTTTTTTCCTGCTGGTAGCTTGAACAGTTTTTGGCTTCCGTTTGGTTTTGTTGTTTACCTGTCAGGCTCTGAATGGGCCGTTTGTCCATACGGGGCTTAAATACTAAATGCCTTCTCCCCAGGAGGAAATAACACACCATCATGTCTGTAGCAAGGTTTTTTCTCCAGTTGTCTCCAATTTCAGTGGGTCTTATTTTTCACTTTATAGACCTATTGATTTCTACATAGTCGAATATCAGAGCTTTCCCTTTCTCCCACGGTGGTGTCAGACTGACGCAGTCTCTGCTGCACGTGTCTGTTAATAGCCTCTTTTCTACCAGTTTTTCTGTTACTTGATTTTTTAAACTTTAAGTTACTCATTTTGATCTTGTTTTGGTAAAAAATGCAGTTAAGTTTTGTTCAGAAATAGTTTGCAGTTATCTCATGATTTAAATACATTTTTCACCCTTTTAAGACTCCAGTGTCTCAGATACGCTTCTAAGAAATCAAGTTCACATGTCTGGATCTCTATTGTGTGTCATAATCTCACTTCTGTTTTGTGCCACACTCTTTTAAAAAAGTGCATCATTTTGGAATAATTTTAGATTTACAGAAATTGCAAACACAGGACAGAGAGTCCCCATCTGCCCCTTAGTACTTCCCTGCATGTTACCACCGAATGTCTGTCACAGCCGAGAAGCCAGCTCATAGTTGGCAGTTAGATTCAGGTGACAGGAGTTTAAAATCTATCTTTCAAGTGCTCTTGATCCTTTAAGTGAACCTTGTTAAATAAGCTGCATACAGCGTCACAGTAATTGCGTTTTGTCAAGCTGCTGCACTCGGTACTTGATGTGGATTTGACTTGTCTCTTCTTTTGTTTTTCTGTTTTCTTCCTTGTTTTTTTTTTTTTTTTTTTTTTTGTTGTTTTTTTAATTCTAGAACCACGCTCATTTGAAGCAGGAATGCTAGTCTGGCTTAAATATCAAAAATACCCCTTCTGGCCAGCAGTGGTAAGAACAACCTCCTCCATGTTCTACGAGTGGTCAGGCAGATCCTGGGAATTTTTTATTGCACTTGTCTTCAATCCTTGGTAATTTGACCTGGGCACATGTTTTCATTATTTTGTTACTGCTGGAAAAAAATTGGTGAGTTCATAAGAAAGATTTCTGGAGACACATTGGCCTAAAAGGGAGTTTGGTCATTTTGGCACAATTTAAGGTTTATAGGTCAAATTTTTAACAAGCAGGCAAAGAAAAACGTGCTTGAAAAAAATGTTGGTGACTTATCCTAAATATCATGCATTTCAAACCTTTTCCCCCCATTAGAGCTCATTAATTTAGATTTTTTTTTTTTTTTTTTTTAAAAGATGACCGGTAAGGGCATCTCAACCCTTGGCTTGGTGTTGTCAGCACCACGCTCAGCCAGTGAGCAAACCGGCCATCCCTATATAGGATCCGAACCCGTGGCCTTGGTGTTATCAGCACCGCACTCTACCGAGTGAGCCACGGGCCGGCCCCTAATTTAGATTTTATGGTAGGGATCGAGTCACATGTATAAAAACAAGTACAGTCACGTTGCTTAACGCTGGAGAAGCGTTCTGAAAAATGCATCGTTAGGCGATTTCGTCTTTGTGCGAACATCACAGAGTTACTTACGTGAACCTGGGTGGGATGGCCTGTGGCTCCCAGCTACACAGCTGTACAGCATGTTACTGTGTGGAATCCTGTGGGCGCTCGTCACATGATGGGGTGTGTGTGCTTCTAAACATAGAAAAGGTGAAAAATAGTAATAATAAAAAAAAACATAGAAAAGGTGCAGTAGAAACAGGATTATGATCTCGTGGGACGTCCGTCATATGTGCAGTCTGTTACTAACTGAAACATTGTTATGTGACACATAACTGTATTTGAAATCCTGTCAGTGTTGCCCAGGGTGGCTGATGAGTTCACGTGTGGCCAAATTCATGGCTTTGCTTTCTCTACATGCCTGGAAGTTGCAGATTCTCAGTTTGAGTATTTTTAGGCGAAACTGCTGTTTTGGCCCTTATCTCTCCTTCGCATTTTACCCTTTACCTCCCCTTTCAACTTCCTCTGGCATAGACAGGACTCTGATTATTCTTAGCTGTTGTTCTTTATTTTTTATTAAGAGACAGTGGCATTTAATTCCAGAAGGTATTTGCTCTGCAATAATCCAGAAACGCTTTTGCTGGTTTAATGACTCTGATCTCACACGTCACTGAGTCCGCCTTGCTTGTGACTAACTGTGGTTCCAGAGGAAGCAGCACTGGCATTCATGCAGTGTTTGCTAGATAAAACATGCAGGCTATGTTTATAGCCAGGCCGGCTCCTCCTGTAGCCCCTCAGCCCAGTGGTGGGGGAGGCTGAGTTTCCGGGGCCCGTCCTTCCCTACCACACCTTACTGGCCCTTTCCTTGTTTCCATCCATGTACTGGGGTCCCTGCTCGGTCAACAGGTCACTGATGTGACACGTTCCTGGGCATGATAGTGGGCAGCCTCACTGAGACCATGTCCAAGGTGCACCTGAGATGCTTGGCAGCCAAGGCTCCTTGGCTTTATCCTTGTGGTGGCAGGGAGGTTGGCGGCACAGCTGGGCCTGGAGCATAGAGCCATGGCCCCCTGTCCCGTGGCCCAGGCTTGCTCTGGAGCTCGCTTTCACTCCTCTGAAAACGAGGTGAATAAACCTGCCCTGCTCAGCTGTTGGGAGAAATGACCAAGGCAGTTAGGTAAAGAGGCACTGGCAGTAGTAGGTGTGGTTCCTTTTATTAAAAAACCACAACAGGGCTGGTGGGTGGCCTCATTTCGTTGGAGCGTGGTGCTGATAACACCCAGGTCCAGGGTTCCATCCCTGTACTGGCCAGCCACCAAAAACCAAAAAAACCCCAAAAACCAAAACAGAAAACTGCCTGATTCTGCTCAGACGTAAAACCACTTAGAGCGATGTATGAAGCAAAGCCCAGGCCAGCTTCTCGGCGTCTGACTGCTGTGGCTTTGCCCGGGTCTCCCAGAGCTGGTGGCATCGCTCAGCACAGATTCCAGCCATTCACCACCAAACTAATTCAGGTGATGGAGAAAATATTCAAAATCCACAATCCCTTCTTTGTTCCTGATGCTTTATTTTCTTGGATTTGCCGACAGATCAAGAGCGTCAGGAGGAGAGATAAGAAAGCCAGTGTGCTCTTCATCGAAGGACACATGGACCCGAAAGGGAAGGGGTAAACCTGCTCTTGTTCTTTGTGACTGGTCCCGGTGATGGCCTGACAGCTCCCACAGGGAATGTGGTGATGGACAGAGAGGGAGGGAGTGCCCCGGGATGAGCCTGGGGCCCTGGCAGGGCTGGGAAGGGTCTTGTGACCCCTCACTCATCAGGAAGAATAATACAAACAGAAGCAGTGTTTAAAGTAAAGTGGTCCAGCGCTCCAGTTTTCAAAACTATTTGCAGGCTTTGAAAGGCAGCCCAACCAGACGCTAGTGGTTCCTCTACCCCATTTCCCACAAGTCTTGTCAAAACTTGCTCAGCATGGATGTTGTGAAGACTGTCCCTGCTTCAGAAGCCTGGGTTTTGCTGCCTGGCTGCTTGGCTGGTCTCTTTGTCACTCATTCCCTGCTCAGATCTCAGATGTGGATGAGAACACGCGTAAGCGTGTTAGCTTGCTCGAAGCAGCCTTACATAGCCAGCGCTGGGGGGGGCCTAGCTGGCGTTGTTTGACCCTCGGTGCTCCTGTGCTGTTCCTGGTGGATGGTGGGATGTGGAGTTGAGACCCAGGCCTCGGGGTCAGCCTGTCCTGATGGGGCCCAGCCACGTCCCTTCTCCAGGGCCAGTTAGTGCTAAAGTCGCTGGGACCCGCAGGGGCGGCTCTGAAGGCTTCTTTAGGCAGCCAAGAAACGGTCACCTTCAGTGAATACACTGGTGCTGGTAGAGGCTCTGTGGTACTCTAATATTATCAGAGGAGGGAAAATTATTTAGGTCATGAGACGAAGTTCATGTGTGTTAATTTTTACCTTTCTCTGCCTCATCAAGAATCACAGTGTCACTGAGAAGATTAAAGCACTTTGATTGTAAAGAGAAACAAACACTTCTGGTAGGTGGATTATTATTTGTACTTGCTTCTTTGAATGGGTTATTTTGTGACTGGTAGCTATTGAAACCCCCACCTTCCGTGTGGTCGTGGGGACGATCACCAGAACTGTGCCCAGCTTGGGGCATGTTCAGGGGTCAGTTCTTGCACTGAATCCTCACAACCCCTCTAGATGTTACTAGCCCCATCTTCCTGTCTCACAGGCGAGGAACTGAGGCTTTGGCAGGGCTGCAGTGGAGGCCCAGGCACGAGGCTTGCTCCTTCCTTGGCCAGCTGTTTGTGGGCTGCCAGCCCCTTGACACTAGGGACCCTGTCCCCAGCAAAGGGCCGTGACATCAGCCTGACCATTCACGAATGTCAAGTGGCAGTTGGCTGTAAAAACTAATTTCCTGTGCCCCTCTGTGATTCTAGTCAGCTTTGTTTTTTAAATTTTTAAAACCTTTGCCGTGACTTGGAACGTAATCAGCTTTTTATCATACACTGTGTCGAGCTACAAGGAGTTTGTCCAATTCAAAAATGTCATTTGTGGGGCCGGCCAGGTAGCTCAGTTGGGTAGAGCGTGGTGTCTACATGGTGTTGATAACCCTGTGGTCAAGGGTTTGGATCCCCATAACAGTCAGCCAACAAAAAACCCCACAAAAATGTTTGTTTCAACTTTGGGAATACTCATTTTTGTTGTATCAACTTTTAAAAAAAACATAAGCAGATGGGCAGGGGGTTGGTGCGGCCTCCACCTTGCTTGTCTGTAATCAGGTGTTCGGCTTTCCCTGGATTTTGCCATCACAGCTGAGTCCACAGTTGGGGCGCTCCTACGTATTTCTGCCAAGTCCTTTTCTTAGACTGTGGGTGCGATTGTGGGGGTTAGGGTCATCCAGGGCACTCTGCAGATTGGCTGTGCTGTTTTTCCAAGGGCTTTATGGTTTCACAGTGAGCACTGGGCATGCATGGGTTTTCTCTTTTTCTGTTTAACTTTTTGGGAGGTTGGCACCCAAATCATATCCTGAGCCTTCTCATCATGTTATTAATTTGCACTTCCCTAAGACAGGAACCTCTCCCTGTCTGTCCTACCCATTCTGTGTGTTCACTGCGACTCGCACCCCCCAGCCTGCTGTTGGGCGCCAGGTGCCAGTCGGCAGGTGCTGGTGGGGGCGTGGGCTGGTGGCTGTGGAATTCTACTCAGTAATAAAAATGGACACGGCTGGCCAGTTAGCTCAGTCAGTTAGAGCGTGGTGCTGATAACACCAAGGTCCAGGGTATCCCTGTACCAGCCAGCTGCCAAAAATTTAAAAAATGATATCCTTTCTTAAATGCAAAGAGGATGTGTTACATCTCACACACACACATACACACAAATCTGGATTACGAGGAAATAGGGCCTGGTCTTCGAGGTAAGCTGGGTGCTTGCCCACTGGTCAGTCTGCTCTTCCCGAGAAATGTGTTCACATCCTCTTGTGCCATCGGGTGTAGGGACACCGAAGCCTAAGTCATTCAGTGGTGGCAAGTGCAGCTTCTGAGGAGCGATTTCAGGGCAATGTTGGTTAGGTAAGCACTGGGGGCTGCCCAGGGGCTGGCACAGAGGCAGTTTCACCCCCAGACCTTGGGTGTGCTGGTGAACGCCTCCTGTGGCCCTCGGCTCCAGAGTCTTTCATGGATCGTTGTGTGACAGTTACGGCGTTGTGGCATCTGCACAGCCGCCCCCTTGGTCTCCTCTGACACTGCTGCTGGGTCATGGGAACTCAGTTATTTTCCTGTGGACACCACCCCAGCTCTTTGGTGGATGGTACCTTGGGTCCAACTCATGGCAGCCAGAGATGGACAGAGCTGGAATCTTGTCCTTATTTTACTGGTGAGGACAGGAGACACTGGATGAGTCCTGCGCGGGCACCAACATCCCTCCCCCCTGGGCAGCACATGCTCCAGGCTGCCCCTGCCCTGTTGGGAGTACACGGGCAGAAGGCATCTCTAAGACTTTCCAAGTCTTCCCCATCTGGGGACCGTGCTGGCCACAGTTGGTGTTTTCCCACTGTCCACTCCTCAGAACTGACCTAGAGCGATGGGGGTCACAGTGACCACTTTCTGAGCAATGCAGGGCCCAGGCCTGTGCCCCACTGTGTGTTTCCCATGTAGTCTCTGGAGCTGGCATGGAAGGCATCTGCTGGCCCCAATAATGAACAAGGAAACTGAGGCTTAGAGAGGCTTGGGGGCTGCCCCAGGCCACTCTGCAGGTTGCAGGGCCCCGCCATGCGGCTTCGCGACACAGGTGGATGCTCGAGGTGCCCCTCCCACCCCCTTGATTCCTGCCGTCGGGTCTTGTTGCAGAACACAGCCAAGGAGGACTTCAAACAGGCCATCGGCTGGTGTGTTTCCCTCATCACTGACTACCGCGTGCGGTTAGGTACGTGGGGGGGCTCTGCGCACTGAGAGCTGGAGGGGTAGATGCAATGTCGCATCCACTACAGGCAGCATGGCTGAGGGGCAGGCGCCGCAGGCAGGCAGGAGCTGAAACACTGCTATAGACAGGAGATGAGGTTTCCTTCCAGTTTCATTCCCAAGTCTGGCTGTTGGGAATTTATAAGTTGGGGCAAAAACATGCTGTGGTTCTCAGGTTACCCGCCAGAGACTTGCGCTCTTTTCCAAGCCACGGGAGCCACGTTCCACGATACTATCTTGTTGGAAGGGGCATCTCGGTCAGGCTTAGACCAGAAAGCCACAGAGCGAGGCATTTTGATCTCACGAACCTTGAAGGTAGCTCCAAAGATGTGTTCTCATGTCTAAACATGGCTTCTCTCCCTCCCGCCTTACAGGTTGTGGTTCTTTTGCTGGCTCTTTCCTGGAATATTACTCTGCCGACATCAGTAAGTCCACGAGCACATCTTTGAAAGTGTGGCCTGCTTTTTTAGCCCTTTGGAAATCAGAGTCTCCTCCATCTAAGGCTGTGGAGGGGATACATTGAATCCTGAGCAGAATCATGGGACCCACCAGATTTCCATGGGACTCCCAAGGTTCCCCAGAGAGACAAGGCACAGGCTGCCTGCTGTAGCGCCTGCACGGCCACCTGGCGCTGGTTCCCTGGTCTGTCCTCAGGCCCCTTGCCCCATGGACCACATCCCCTCTGTCTTGGTCGTGCCCCATGTCAGATATTATAAGAATGTTGTCTCAAGGCTAATACGTATGGCATATTTCCTAGTCAACCCGGTGTTTTCAGTTAGTGACAGTAACAGGGTTTCCATTCCCCCTAGGTGTTAAAGGAGTGGAAACATGAATTGATTCTTCAGCAGGGCTGCGTGGGGCGGGGGCTCTTCTCTGCTCTTGGGGTTAAACTTGGCTAAAAGGCCCAGTTAGGGGAGAAAGATCAGGTATCCTATCAGAGGACATGCCCCTCCCCAGGACTCTCACCTTCCCTCTGTGGCTGTGGCGTGAAGCAGACACTGTGCAGTCCAGGCAGCAGTCCCAGGGCTGTGCTTCCTCTGCAGGTTATCCCGTCCGGAAATCAATCCAGCAGGATGTCTTGGGGACCACGTTTCCCCAGCTGAGCAAGGGGGACCCTAAGGAGCCTGTGGCGGGGAGTCCCGGAGGGTGGAGGCCGCCCTGCCGCAAATTGCTCCCTGACCGCGCACGGGCCGCCCGGGACCGTGCCAACCGGAAGCTGGTGGAGTATATTGTGAAGGCCAAGGGCGCCGAGAGCCACCTGCGGGCGGTTCTGAAGGGCAGGAAGCCATCGCGGTGGCTGGAGATGTTTCTGAGCTCGAGCCAGTATGTGACCTGTGTGGAGACGTACCTGGAGGACGAGGAGCAGCTGGACCTGGTGGTGAAGTACCTGCAGAGAGTGTACCAGGAGACGGACAGCAAGATGCGGACCCATGTGAACGGGGACAGGATACGCTTCATCCTGGATGTGCTCCTGCCCGAGGTGAGCTACTGTTGGGGCAGAGCCTGCGCGGGCGGGCGGGGGCGGCCTGCAGGCCCAGGGCTGATCTGGTGCTGGGATGTCATCCTCTGAAATTCTGCCCGTGGAGGCCACTGCCTGCCTCTGTTTTGCAGGCACTGGAGCGGGTTGGGTGTTAAAATTCCATTGTCAGCGCTGGGGTATGTGCGTGCTGCGTGTATAGACAGTACCTGTTTAGAGTGGCAGTTACTCAGGAAAAAAGTTTCAATCTCCTCAACACATGTAGGAAGACCTTTGAACTTCAGCTGGGGATTCAGAGCTTGGTGAGGAACAAACAGATTATTTTGAAGTTCATATTTGAGATTTCAGAGAGGGCACCACTGGGCATACCTGTGCATCTGTGGAATGGAATATTACCAAATTCAAAGTTGTATAATTTTATAATTGTGTAAAATTTCAAATACACGTAAAAACAAAACCGCGCAATGAGCCCTTATGTGCACATCACCCCCTGGGATTATTTTTTTAAGGGGGAAAAAACTTCAAACATTTTTTCACCCATAAATACATCAGTGTATATCTCTAAAATAGGGGTGATCTTGCCCCAGGGGACACTGGCCGTGTCTGGGGACATTTGGTTGTCACAACTGGGGTGGGGGTGCTCCTGGCAAGGAGTGGGTGGAGGCCAGGGATGCTGTTCAACATCTGCAGTGCCCAGGATGCCCCACCAGAGAGAGTGACCCAGCCCCCATATGTCTGCAGTGTTGAGGGACCCTGCTGTAAACAAACCGTAAAGACTAGCCACAACTGTTATTTCACCAAAAGAAATTAACGATTCCTTAATATCAGACATCTATTGTGTATTCAAAGTAGTACTGTTGTATCTTTTTTTTTTTTTTTTTTAAACACATTTTCAAAAATGCACTTGTTTGTTTGGGTTCTGCCTTTTATTCTCTACTTTTAGTAATGTGAACTCTTGTTTCTAGTCCATGAGATACTGTTATCGAGTTAATTCGTGAAACTCCATTACAAGCAGAGAGTTCATGGATTTCGTGCATGTTTTTGAACCATGAATTACCTGATGTCTGGTGGCTGATCCCTGGGAACCCTGGGCTCCTTGCGGGAAGCTCAGTGCTCTGTGTGCTGTGCTGGGACTGGCTGGTCTGTGCCTGCCACCCGCACTGAGCCCCCATGCCCTCTTGCAGGCCATCATCTGCGCGATTTCTGCGGTCGACACAGTGGACTACAAGACGGCCGAAGAGAAGTACATAAAGGGACCTTTGCACAGCTACCGGTAGGCCACTCAGAGCCCTGTTTCCAAACCACTCACAGTTTATATATCTTCAAAGGTTTTAATTCCACTGTGTGCTGGTGGCTGTGTCTTGACTGCCCGTGGCCGCCTCTTCCTCAGCAGGTGGTCGGTGCCTGGGCAGTGCATGTATCACATGCAAATATTAAATACACATGTCATAATAATAACATACTATTAAACATACTAACAGTATTAAAATACATGTCAGCTCATGGCCAATGAATTGCCTCGTGGACCCAGTGAAGTTAGTAGTGGGTGTCCCTGTTCTCCAGGCGGGTCTGGGCAGTGGGCACAGGGTCGCTGAGTTGGACACAAGCCTAGGGCTGTGGCTCGGCCTTGGGGCTCGAGTCCTGCAGGAGCGACATGGTGCTGACCGCTGGTCGTGTGCTTGGGCGTGTCTGTTTTTAATCTCTTTTTGCAAGGGCTGATGTTTGTGTTTTGAACTTTCTTCCCCTCTTGCTCCAGCCATGTGGCTGAGAAAACACAGCAGAGGAAGAAACAGTGGTCACCCCGGAGGGTCTCCATCCAGTCAGAAGAATGCTGCGATCAAGATGTTTCCCTTGGATTTGTGGCCCCCAGAGCCCTTAATCCCGTCTCTGGGCGTGCTGCCAGGCCCTGCCAGAGCCAGGTGGGGCTCGCGGGCGGTGACGGGCTGAGGATCAACCACGGTCATGGGGCAGGGTCTCCATCCAGGGTGGCACGCCAGGCCACACACCGCCCTGGACACGCAGTCACAGGAGCTCCACGGGGAGACTAGAGGGGCTGCCACACGCCGCGTGCTGTGTGGTGCCTGCTGGAGGAGCCAGGGAGGAGGTGGCGTGGGGTGGTATCGCCAAGGCCTCCTGCAACACTGTCCAAAGAATGTTGAATTTGGCTTCATTTACAAGAGTTTTGACCCAGCTGAGTTAATGACAAGAAGGGTGTCTGGAAGCAGAGAAACTCAGTGATTTTGTGACTGGATCTCAGTGGTCTGGCCTGTCACGCTTGAATAAAGAAATGACCCAGAAGTGTCAGGTCAGAGCCGAGGTGTCTCAACCCCCAGGCTGGTGTGTTCTTGCTTCTTCCTGTCTCGGGAGCTTCCTGAGCATTCCACTCTTTGCCCCATGGTTTTCCTTTCTCAAGGAGCCATTCTTCTGGGCGCGGCTTCTGCTTATTGTAAAGACCTCACGTGAACTGTGGGGAGCTGGCATTGGGTACCCAATGGAGAAGTTAATGAGGCTGAATGTACGACCTCTGCTTTATTGCACAGAGGCCTGATCTTAATACTCAATCTGGGGGCCGAGCCCGTGGCGCACTTGGTAGAGTGCTGCGCTGGGAGCACGGCGACGCTCCCGCCGCGGGTTCGGATCCTATATAGGAATGACCAGTGCACTCACTGGCTGAGTGCCGGTCTCGAAAAAAACGACAAAAAAAAAAATAATAATAAAAACACTTAAAAAAAAAAAAAAACTTAATCTGGGAGCAGTAGCCATGATTTACCTTTGGCCTCTGGGGCGTCTCCCATTGCACCCTCGGTGGGACTGGATCTGTCCACACAGATGTCTGGTGTCAGTTTCCCTTTCCCTCTGTGGTTCCTCCTTGTTTCATAATTATGTTTGACCAGTTGTACCCAAATGTGGCTTTCTGGCCCTGCTGTCTTGCAGGGTTGTACAGTAAGCAGTTTCTGCACTCTGCATGCGCCGTCTTCCTGGCCGGCTGTATTTCTTCTTTCCAGTCGGTGCGTCTCATCTATCTCCTTGTTGCAGAGGGTTTTGCCAGGTCGCACATCAAAGGCAGTGTCCCTTGTTTATCCTACTTTATCCCGAGGCAGCCATGTTCCTGAGAGGCGTGGCCACCTACGCAGGTGTTAACGTGTTTCTTCCTTACAGGCAGTTCTCTTAATAAGGAAAATTTAACATTTCGTGCTCTTTCTTGTAAATTATTTTTAAATTGTTGTAAAATACACATAACATAAAACTTTCCATCTTAGCCATCTCCCAGTGCGCAGTTCAGCGGCATCAAGCCCGTTCACCGCCACCATCTCCAGGACGTCCTCATGCTCCCCAGCTCTGTCCCCGTCCAGCAGCAGCTCCCAGTCCATGCTCTTTGACACACAATGACTAATCACTAAAGTATCAACTTTTGTTTTCTGAAGGGAAAAACAGATATTTGACAACCAGCTCCTGGAAGAGAGGAGTCGGCGCCACCGGTGATGAGGCAGCTGCCACCACAACCGTGCAGTAAGCGGGGACCCTGCGTGCAGCATGTTTCCTGGAAGGCAAGGGACTGCGCAGAGCACTCACCTTCAGAGCTGTTTGTCCACGTCCCTGCATCTTCAGCCCTTATCCCTGCACTTCTGAAACTTCGACTTTGTTAATGCACCAAAAGCCAGTTCTCCGTCCCCGACATCATTTGGAAGGCATGGTTCCCGAGAGGTTTTTGAAAGGACAAAAATATGTGTTATTTTGTATTCTTACTTGTGACTGTACAGTTTAACACAAGGTGCATGTCTGTTTTTTGTGTTGATCATTGCATCTGATATTAAGTAGGGGTTTTAAAAGAGTTCAATAGGAATATATAGCTCCGGAAACATCGATGTATTTTTCATTTTTGTTTTTTTGTTTGTTTGTTTTTAACCATTGTGTGATTTTCTCCTGAGATGGTTCCTGAACCCGCTCTGCCACTCTGTGTGTTTTTGAGCAAAAACCGTCTTTGTTAGAGGTAGAGCCAAATTCGAGTTGCTTCCTTGTATCGTGGTGCCTGCCATGACTGCTCATGGAGGAGGAAGAGCGGACATGCATCTTCGCATCGCAGTCCCATGGGCGAGTGAGCGTTGGCCTGCTGCTGGGTGCTGCAGCCACCTGGCACAGTGGCACAGTGGCCCATGCTTCCCGCGCCCGTGTGGACCTCCACGGGCAGCTACGTCTGTGTCTTGCTCCTGCAGACAGGGGCCCTGGGTTCCAATCTTGGCCTGCAGTTCCGGGGCGCCTGGCTGGCTGGTCAGCCCAGGGTTCGAGGGGTCCGGGGCTGGGTGCTGGCTTTCGGAGGGTAGTTGTGTAAAGGTGTGAGTTGGCCAGTCCTCCTGCCCAGCCACAGATAGTGCAGCTAGTGCGTCAAAAGTCAAGGCCGCAGGCTGGTCAATGCGTTACTTATTCTGAGCTGATGCTCGAGACCATGTCTGGAAGTCAGTGCTGGCGAAGTTGGTCTTCAGAGCTGGCGTGAGGTGGGCCCAGAGTCAAGAGCACATCCCGCCCTGCCTGGTGGGGGTCAGTGCTGGCACCTTGGGTTCTTTCTGGCTTTTCCCCACCATATTTCCCAGCAGGAGTTCCTGGGTTGGTGGGTGTCGGGGCCTCACGTGGCAGCATCCCCGTTGTAGGGCAAAACCAGAATGCAGTTCCCATGGGAAGTGGAGTGGGAGCTGCAAGGATGCCCCTGGACCAGTCGTGAGCAGACCTGCCAGAAGCATCTCCAGCATGGGGCATGGGAAGCAGCCGCTGCTCCATGACTTGGGCACCACACTCCTGCACTTGGCCATTTTTGTCTTATGCGACTTAGCTCAATCCTAAGAGCACCAAACATAGACACGCACTGGGCCCTCGTGGTCTGTCATGTCCAAAGCAGGCGGCCAGAGCCCTGGGGAGGCCTAGGAGCTGCATGTGAGTGGGAGGGATGCACGGAGCCTTGACGTGCACCTCAGATGGAGCGCGAGACCCTTTCACCTCCTTCCTGGGAGGGGACTTGGTGGTGTGGCCAAGATGGGTGCTTGCCCTCCCTGGAGGAAAAATTCGTCCACTAAACAGTCCCCAGGGGACGTGGACCTGGGGCCTCTCCCGTGGACGCTGGTCAATAACCTGTAGTCGCTGCATAGAAGTCTGCACGATGTTCTTGGAGGTAAGAAACATCTTGGAGGTTTTGTGGAAACCAAGTTACCCTCAGGGATGTAACTCTGTTGTTGTGGGGTGTTTTTACTTTTGTTTCTTGGCTGACCTCTGCTGTGTGCTTAGGGTTGGATTGTGCGACTGTGCAGACTGGAATTAAATGCCTCCCTGGAGCTCTGGCTTTTTTTTTTCTGAACCCCCCAATGGGTCCTGCCCCAGTGTGGTGCCACTTCTTGGGGAGGTCATGGCACAGTTTAGGAACTGAGACACCCTGCTGTCCCTGATGCGCTCAGAGACTCTACCCCCAGGGTGGTTGGAGGAGCCCTCCCCCAGATGCGTTCAGGATGGGTTTCAAGAGGCTGCTTGAACATCGGCTGAGCAGAATGCACACCTGTTGGGAAACAATGACCAAAGTGTGGCCTGGGCCAAGCTCAGGAGGCACTGAGGGGTCTCCAGAGTGGGGACCCACATGTAGCATCTCAGCTCCTGCTGTTTCCCTCGGGAGTGGGGAACTGTTCATGCTCCCCATAGTCTGCTGGGCAGTAGGGTCAGCTGACCTGACTGGCATGCCCAATAATGTTCTAGAAGGACCTAAGGACATTGGTCTTGCTGGTCCTGGGCTGGCTTGTCCTTCCTCCCTGGGGAAGCAGGCAAGATCTTGGTGCTTCTGAAGCAACAAGAAGACAGACGTGACCCACATTCACGTGGGCTGCAGCCAGGGGACCCCCATCCACCCGCATGCCTGCGCCCTCCTGCCTGTATGGGCCTCCACATTCTGCATAGCAATGGCTTCACTCTGCTCCTGTGCTTCTGGCAGTGGACCCTGTTGACTCTCTGTCCCCTACACCTGGGTCTGGGTCTCCCCCTTGGCACTGTGGACATGTGGAGCCATATCCTCTGGCGGGGCCGTCCTGGGCACTGCAGGTGCTGAGCAGTGTCCCTGCCTCCACCCACTCCAGGCCAGCAGCACCCCCCAGTCATGACAACCAGAATTATCTCCAGACATCACCCAGCATCCCCTGGGGGCAGAATCACCGCCAGGTGAGACCCCCTGGGTTAGGGGATTCCACGGATCCCCTAAAGACTCTGCCTCCCTGTCCTACTGAGATCCTAGGAGGCTGCCCACATTTAAATCCATACATGGAGTGGGGAGGGAGAGGAGGTGAGTCCCAGAAACTCGGGTTGCCCTAGTTTGTACCATCTGCCCCATTGGGAGTTTATTCTGGTGTGCAGTGTGAGCAGCGATCAAATTCGGTTTTTTTTTCCAAATAACCAGTGCAGTCTCTTAATTCAGGCCTGCTGACATTGGGGCCAGAGCACTGTCCCAGGCACTGCAAGTGCTGAGCAGGTCCCCGGCCTCCACCCACTCCATGCCAGGAGTAACCCCCAGGTGTGACAACCACAAATGCCCCCAGACATGCCCAGTGTCCCCTGGAGAACCCATCTACAGACCACCAGGGGCAGGCAGACTCTGTCCCTCGGCCCTCCCTCTTTGCACCTGTGCGGAGCTTCCCGCCTCCCCAGGGCTGTTCTGTGGGGAGCCGCCTGCTGCTGTCTCTCCTCCACCCACTGCTCCCAGCCCATCCCTTCACTGAACCTCGAAGACCCCCTGTCATTGTGGAGCTAATTCCTAAAGTCGGTTTTACTTGTTCCAGCCCAAGAACAGCCCTGAAAAAGAACCAAATTCTCATGGAAATTGCACCACACCTCCCAGTAACCACTTCCTGGGAGGAGAATCCATTGCACGCACTCTGGCACCTCTTCAAGTCTATCATTGGCCTAAAACATTGATTTTTTAAAAAAGTAATACATGGCCAGTGTAAGAATTTCAAACCACAGAAAATCACGTCTATGTGGTGAGTTCACCTCCCGCCCCTGTGCGACGGTCCCCACTGCCCCCATCTCGTGCTTCTGCCTTCCACCTCTGCCAGCCTCTGCTCCTCCTCCCTGCTCCCCACTTTGTTCCTCCCCCATTTCTCACTGGCCCTCAGCTGTTCCTGGAGTGGTTTTCAGCACTCTGCTAACCAATTCACTTTCCACCCCTGCCCCACATCCATCCTGCTCTAGTTCCCCACTTCAGGGGTTGTCAAAGGGGCCCGTCTTCCTGAGCCCAACTCTTCCTCCTCCCCAGCCCCCCAATCATTCTGCCCGACATGCTGATCACACCTCCATGTTAGCTACCTGTTGCTGCATAACAAATGACCCCAGAACCTAGTGGGTGAAAACGTCATTCTCTCTCCTGGGTTCTGTGGGTCAGGAATTCAAGAGCAGCCTGGCTGGGTGGTTCCCAGTGTCTGGTGAGGTTGTGATCAGCTGCTGGTCGGGGCTGCACCACCTGAAGCCTTGACCAGGGTGCTGGCATTGGCTTGTCAGGCCCCTCCACGGGTGGGCACCTGAGCATCCTCACAGTGTGGCGGTGGCTCCCCCAGGAGAGTGACGCCCATAGTGACACATGGCACCTTTCCCACGCTACTGGTTGCACAAAGTGGCCCTCGGTGATGAAGAGTCCATGCAAAGGCACAGGCGTGGACACAGGACGGGAGCCCACCGGGGCTCTCAGATCCACCCTGTTCAGCCGCCACAGCAGTCTCCCGCCCCTGCCCCTGCCACCAGCATTGAGGCTAAGAGCAGCCAAAACCTTGAGGCTCCCTAGCAACTCCAGGAATGAGCCAGAGTGATCCAAACGTGGCACACCAAGGACTCAAAAAACACATTGCCGTCACCAGTCCTGTAAAAAAAAAAAAAAAATCCAACAAAACACAAAAGTTCATGAGAAAGACAAATCCCTTTTGGGGCATCCTACAAAACACCTGCCCAGTCCTCAAAACTACCCAGGGCATCAGGAACAAGGAACGTCTGAGAAACTGTCTCAGCCCAGAGGAGCCTGATGGGGCCAAAGGGCACAAAGGGGACTGTAGGGGGAAACTGAGGACATGTGAGGGAGTAAAGTGGGGCATTCAGTTAATAACAACGTATCAATATGGGTTCATTAGCTGTGAGCTGGGGGCCGCCCACCCGGAGCCCCTCATTCATCGCCCAGGGACCCTGAGCTCCTTGAGCACAGAGCGCTGGGTCCCCCGCACAGGGTAGGAGTTCAGTATATACCTGGCGTGGTTGTCCAGCCTTGCTACTCACCTGCCTTTTCCTGTATCAGCCACAGTTTCCCCACGCGGAAAACAAACATCCAGCAGGATCGTCAAAATTTAATAATATGCAAGTAAAAAGCATTCTGCAAACCCTATTTTGCTGTTTAGGTGGATAGTGTTAGTTTTTGCCATTAGTACTGGTCCTAACTCTGTCAATTTAAAAAATACTGATAAAGAGGGGGTGGTGGGGAAAAGGAGGGCTTGGGCTTGCTTGTCATCCCGCACCTCGTCTGCAGAGTGGGGCGACATTCTGGGGAGAAAGATCCCGGACAGCGCCTCGACGGGGACGCCAAAACTCCTGCCGAAACCCGGGATCGAACCAGGGACCTTTAGATCTTCAGTCTAACGCTCTCCCACCTGAGCTATCTCGGCCGGGCAGAAGAGGTCGCTCTCGCTCCAAATCCGCCCCGCGCCGCTCCTCCCGCACGTCGGCCCAACTCGCCCTGCGCGAGCAAGCTGCGCATGCCTCGTAGGGCTGTGCGGACGTCTAGTTCACAGCGCTGTCTCTGTGGCGCAATCGGTTAGCGCGTTCGGCTGTTAACCGAAAGGTTGGTGGTTCGAGCCCACCCAGGGACGCGCACGTGTCTTTTGTCTCCCGGGATAAGCTGAGCGGCGCTTCTGCTTTTGCCGAGTATCCCCGCCTGCCCCGCCAGCGACAATGTCCCCTGCATCTGGAGCGGGTGGCCCGGGGGCGCGCGGCGCGGGCACGACCACGGAGGCGGAACATTTCGGCCCCGGGCTTCAGTTTCCTCCAGCGCGCCCAGCCGCTTTGCGGGACGGACCCGGGAACCCGGAGCGCTAAGGGGGACGGACCGCAGAGGTTGTCTGAAGGCCGAGGCCAAGATGGCGGCAGTGTCGGGTGAGCGCGGCGGATGGCGGGGCCGGCGGGGGTCGCGGACCTTTGGGGCCGGAGACGGGGGCCAGGCCGCTCCCCTGGCTCCAGCCCGGCCTGTGGTGAACGACCTCTGTCGTTCCGTCCATGTGACAGTCGGGGAAACTGAGGCCAGCGGGTGGTGACGCAGGCCCCCAGCCTCAGGAGGGCGCTCAGGGCGGGGGCTGGAGGGGTCCAGCACACGCCTCCCTCGAGGCCAGGCTACGGCCCGGTATGTTGCCCTTGAAATGCCCTGGACAGACCAGGCGGGGACGGCACCCTCCTGACATGCGAG